>NC_073709.1:4553703-4906203 GCF_023634085.1 Falco cherrug
AGCTTCTACAATCATCCTTTTACAGAGAAGATTTGCTACCCTGAAAGACAACAGGCAGAAGAAAACAGAAGAGGAGTTGCTAGAGAGATAAATGACAAACTCAGCCTTAAACCCTGCACTTGCAATTTATTTGAAGAAAATGTTCAGGGGAGTGAGAAGACAGGACATCTGTTTCATGTTATTCCCAAAGCAACCTGCTTATTCAGTTGCAGACAGCCCCACCTGCTCCTCTAACGAGCTCAGATCTCACAGTATTCCCCTTCACCCCTTCGAACCTGGACAGAGCTGTCTGAAGCAGAGAGGCACTGCCTAAAATTTAGCGTAGGGCGAACCCTCTGCACACATGCTGTTGGTGTCTCTTTAACTTCCACACTGCTGGCACTGTGATGGCTAAATCAGGCATCGCTGTACATGGTCCTAGTGTAGGATGTTGTATGTGAAATTAGAGCAGTGTTGGGGCTGGTGAGGAGTTTGGGCTCTGGCATTTAAGAAAGAGAATTTTTCAGTATGATCCTTTTCTAATGCACCACCGGTGTTTGACATTTACAATTGACTGCTTACGCAAACTAAGGAATAGCAGGAAGAAACGAATTTTTTTTTTCCTCCCTGTGCTTTAATTTTATAAAGTAAATATCACAAAGAATGCTTTGCAGGTGCTTTTTAGCACAGTGAGCACGACGCTTGGGGAATGCAGTTGAAATCCTTGGCCAAGGCTGCAGAGTCACTCTGTTTCAAAATTCATATGACTTTGGTGAAAACTCTCGACTAAGTACTCACAGCCTGCAGAGATGCCCGCAGCAGTGGAAAAAGTGCTCAAAAATGATGCAGTCATCTGCTCAGGCAAGCTTGTTTGTACCATGCAGAGAGAGGAAGGGGACACCCTTCAAACTTTGCAGAAGTGACAGTTCCTGCTCCGAGCCCCCGGGTCTGAAGGTGTCCATGGCTGCACGGTGCTCATGCTCCTTTGGAGATGGGTGATTGAAAAATATGTTCAGTCATACCTGAACGTTCTGAACTGACTTCTCTTGACCTGTACAGCAGCAGAGTAAATGGGGCAGCAGGCAAGGTAAAAAATGTTTATTGTAGACTCTCAGGGAAAGATTCCTTCTGGGGCAAAAACATTCCTAAGAGCTTTTCTGTGTGTCCTTCCTTACACCATACTATTTTTTTCTCTCCGTACAGCCAGATACACATTCTTGGGTGGAGATCCTTTCATTCAAGAAGGACCTTAGGTGGTGTTCTTACGCTAAACACTGCTATTAATTTGCCATTTACTTTGTGTGATGGCTTCTGCCATCTACCAGCCATTGTTTCCTGGCCTAGTCTCGAGAGGAGATGACACATCTCTGATGGGTCAAGAGGGCTTAGTGCAGGATCCGCAGGATGTGAGCAATGATGAAGGAAAATAAGTGTAAAACTGAAATTCCTTGTGTTGGCACCTTCCATTGAATATTGTCAAGTAATATAAAGACCCTGATAAACTTCATGTACCTGTGTTCCCAGGAAGAAATGATGTCTTCCCCTCCAAAAGCCATAGGGAGGCAGATAGGCTTGGTGAGCAGTGGGCAGCCCCAGTCCAAACCCAGGACGCTCTGAAGCATGTGGCCGGATTCAGACACAGGGTGAGGCAGCATACTGGATTTGATGTAGCCACTTTGCTGTCATACATACAGTTTTGGTAGTGTAAAGGTGAGTTGTGTGGGATCTGAGATGGGATAGCTGTATCTGACAACCCTGAAGGTGTTGCCTCTAGTCACAGACCAAAAAATGGCTTCTTGGTGTCACGTAAAACATCACTGGCTGTGAAGGAGATGGATAGACTCTCCTCATCAAATAACTTTCCTGGTTTTGTCACCCTGAGTAAACAGAGTCGCTTATTCCTCATTGCTATTTCATTTCCTTTGCTGCTAATTTTTCAGAGGGTCAGGGTAAATACCAACAGAGCTTGTTGGTGCCAACACAATCCTGGCTGTGAGACCGGGATGAGCTGCGGTGGTGGCTGCAGACCATTCTGGGCAGTGGCTGGAGGCACCAGAGCTGCTTGGCAGCTTTGCTTCTGCTTCCTCTGCCAGGAACCCTGCGTCATGCTAGCGGCCCCCTGCCACGTGCCAAACGCAAGTTGCAGGGAGACTATAAGCCATATGATCAGCTATGATGTGAAATCTGATAGCTCTTGCAGAGGATAGATGATTATCAGAAAACTCTTATGTAAATGCTGGGTTGAAGGAGTCTGTGGGATTCTCTATAACAGGAAATTTTTTGTCTGTGTGTTGGACCTGACTAGATGAAACTCGGCAGTGGTAATATTATGAAGGATGTGTGGAAATGTGATCTGCAAAAAGGAAGCAGAAATTGCATATAGTAAAAGGGGATCTGCAGGTAATTGTTTCTGTAAAGACCACTGTGAGAATTGTCTTTGTTGTTGTTGTTGTTATTTTTGTAATGGTAAAAAGCAGATCCTCTCTGCTGCTGCTCCCAGGAGCAGCAGATCCAGAGAACAGAGCTATGGCTTTCTCTGTTGGAGCGAGCAGGAACAAATAGCTGCTTTCTCCATAGGAAAAAAAAAAATTGGCAGTCATTTGTTCGCCTGCTGCACAGTGCTCAGTGTGGAGCACTCAGATTGTATCTAACTGCATCGTTTTCATTTGTTAAAAAAAATCTCATGGTAATTAGTTTTATTGGGTTTGGCCAAATGCCAGGTAAGAGGCTGGATGCTGAGGCGGATAATACATAGCTATTGGCATGGTGCTTCACAGGTCTAGATACGCTCCATTTCCAATAGCTTCTGGTGTCTTTAGTGACTTGTATTACATAGCCATTGCATATACTAAGTCAGTGTAGACAGCATAGTACATAGCTAAGCGTCTTTTCCAATGCCCAGTATTAAAATTTATGGTATTTAAGTTGATACATCTGTGGAATCAAGTATAATGGTTTTCTCTTTGTAAATGGGGGGGATATTTCCTGTTATTGGCAGTTAGGCTTGTTGGGGCAGAAAAATAAATGAGAACAGGGAAATACAGAAGGTTCTAAACTTAGTTTAGCACCAACTACATATAATTATACTTAAAAATGGCAATAATAGCTGGAAACTATGGCATAGTAGAAAAAATCTGAATCTTCACTGGAAGAATGCCTTTTCTATTTGTAGCCAATTTCACATGCTTAGTAACTTAGTTATACATTGATTTCTGTAAATGGTACTTTAGCTTACAGAGTGGCATTTAGCATATTAAATCAAGTAAAGAGGAATATCGGATAAAGGGCTGTTGGACCACACAGGGCAGTCAAGGCTCTGTTCTTGCTTAGGCATTACTGGCAGTGATCTGATAACTTTTTACTAGGACTGTGAGAAATGGAGGTGATTACAAAAAAAATCTGCATACCATAAAACTTAGCCTCTTTCTTAGCAGAAAAGGCCAAAGCACAAATGCTTGTCTTGAACCTCGAGCTGGTCCCTTCGGCCTGGGACTGAGACATGCTTTGAGGGAAGATTGTTAGGGAAGTATTTATCACTGCTGTGTGTATTACACCTCTTCCATGAATAAGCAGACATCTTGCAGACCCACTACTGCAGTTTTTCTTCCAGTGTGGAAAAAAAGCGATATATATACACAGCAGATGCTGAGACCCGTTGGGGCACCGATCCTGACGATTGGGAGCACTAAAAAAAAAGACTAATAGCAAACTAACAGAGTTAAATATGATTGAGTTTTTTTTACTTACTCCTAAATAACTGTACAGTTTATTCACTCCTAATTTAGATATAGGAATAAAAAGGGGCATCTTCAAAAAGATTCAGTTACCATTAGTGGCTTAGGAGTTTGTTCCTTTGTGTTGCTCACTAACCTTGCCTGCAAATCTGACAATAATAAGAATAATACGTGGCTGCAGGACCTTGCATGATGGTAATTGCAGATTCGCAGCATATGTAACAGGCCAATACCCTGCACCATACAGCTAATATCCATCATGAACAAACAAAGTGTGGAAGATACAAAAGATCTGTTTATGCCTATTAACCACAGGACATGCTGTAAAGTAACTTCATATCCCCACTTCAGTTTAATTCACTGTCTCTATTACTTTTGGTAAAACAATTGATTAACTCGTTGATATCATTATCTCTACCAGTCAATATATTTGTGTCAATCTTGTCTTTCTTTAGGGACGAGACAGTTCTTGATACCTCAGCAGATGATTTGCAGGTATCAGTTTTGTTTAAGCATTGTGATTACTGGCTTTAATGGGCTGATTTCACTCCTGTAATATTCATGTTATAACAATAACTCCTGAGAAGCCCATTAAAAGTCTGTGATGGTAATTTAAAAGAAAGGTCAGATGCACCGTTCCCCATTCAATTATGATCAAGTTAGTAACTTTTGATGGATACATTGAGTGATGCTGTCATCCCTGGGCATATCACAGAATCAAAATTAGGCTCCTGTTTCATTCAGAGTGTAGTTAACACCTGCAATGAAATGGTCTTCTAGCTAAAGCAGGTGTTTTCAACAGAGGGAGGGTTTGCCGTCTGAAACTGCATTCAGCCAATACTGCAGGTGTCTGCCAATAGACAGCAACCCATAATCTATATATAAATTAAACAAAACCCCTTCATGACAGGAATATTATTAAAGCTGCAAAGTCAGACACTTGGAGGTGAAGAAATGCCAGCATCCAAGTTTCCTGGGTGACCTCAGTGTGTCCTCTCCTTCCACCGTGCACATGCATAATGATGCAGCTTATAATTACACAGCTAGAAGTTACTACATTTTTATGCCATATCCCTGTATTCCCAAAATGCCCTTGCTCTTGGGGCTGTGCAGTGCTGGGGGCTTGGCTCTGGACTTGTTACTACCTAAACAAATAAGGTGGTTTATGGAATAACAGCAGATTTCTGCCTTGGAAGGAAGCTTGTTAGGGGTGTTGAGCTTTTGCTTCTGCAGTAACTTAAATACTCCATTAAAGTCAGACTTGCCACATTGTGGACAAGGGTGTGAGAATGGGGCTCCGCACTTGTACAGGTGCCATTGGAAATGGGCTGTGGGCTTTGCATACAATGCTGTGAGCAAAAATGTACTGGAAAGCTTTCTGGTGTTTCCTCTGATGTTATGTGGCTCTGTGTCTGTGAGCGTATGTGTGTTGGGTGAGTCCTGGTGGGATTTTAAGCTCACTTAAAAATAACACTTGTGCTTTATAAGGAAATACATTTCTTGGAGAATTTGGAGCATCATTCTGGTAGGAGCAAATGGGACAAGTCCTGGGTGAGATATATATATATATATATATTTAAATGCCTGCTGGAAGTATGTTGTTATGATTTTTACAAAACATGAATGGCAATATTGGCAACTTTCAGGAAAAAAAATAATTAATGGGGTATGATATAGTATCTCCTTTAAACAGATTTAGCAGCAATGCAGCTACAGTGATTGATCGTGGTTGCATGTCTCACTGGCCACTTCAACGTATCTGTTCCTCTATGATCTGCTACTTTTATGCCTAAATCCCTGCCATGGGCATGGAGTGCTCTCAGCATGGCTGGAAGGAGCTCAGCCTCTGCATCTGAGTGTATTTAAGGCGAAATCTCCATTGCCCTGGTGTACTTCAGCTGGCTTTAATATGTTCCTAAGATTTTTGCTCTGTATTAAGTCTCTTCTAGCAGTGGAGCCAAAGTAAATGAAATTGGGACTGGCATATGTATGTGTGCTGTGCTCCAGAGCTTCCAGCAGTGTTGAGGGCATGTGATCAGCTATAGATCAAGGCTGTGCTGTGTCCTCAGCTTATCTTTTCATTCTAAATCTTCTCATTTTTGTTTTGGATCCCAATTTTCTCATTGTTAAATCTGAAGGTTGACTTTTTAACAGTCTTTGTATGGTTTGGGCCAAAGGGTGTCTCAGCGTGTCGTGCTTGTACAGGACCTGCCTACCTGCCCCGCAAGGATCGGTGTTTGCAACTGCTTTTCTGGTTTTTGTGAAGTAATAGTGCAGTATAGATATTTAAGCTTCAGAGAAGAACTCAGGCTCAGAAAATGAATAGAAAATCAGCTTTTCAGTATTAACTCTTCACTTGCTATAACTCTATTATATTGTGTGTACCTAGTTTTCTCTTGTTTTGTATTTATTCACAGCTGGGACAAAGAGAGTAGGAAAAAACCCAGTTTTATACAGTATGATTTTTTGATAGAAATGTTAGAGATGGTAGATTAAGTTTAAATTTCTGGAACAAATGTGTGCATTCGCACACTGAAAGTTCAGTCATCTTCTTTTTAAAAATAAGTTTTTATTTAATACTTGAGTTTACTGTTACTTCAGAAGGCAAAGGAAATCCTGGTATAGAGCCAGAGACAGGGAGTCATAACAGAAATTAGACTGAAAGTAGACATGATTATTTTTTTTTAAAAAAAACCTTTTGTCTCTGGAGTCTGAGAGTGTGTTCCCTGCAGTGAAGGCATCACGGAATGGGGATTTCAACCTTACTGAAAAAAGCTTTACTCCTCTGAGACAGAAAAAGTTTGAGCTGAAATATTTTTAAGAGAATCAGTCATTCTCTGGTCAGTGTGCAAACCCACCCACTTCTAGTCTGATTTGTGGGTTACTCTGCAGTTTTAAGCATCTGGCAACAGATGGCCCAAATATCAGCACAGACTCCAGCAAACCCAGGAAAAATGACCCCTTGAAGACACAGGGAAGAATAGAAATTGTATATAACTTTATTCATTGAATAGTCTACGTGAATGTACAATGAATCTAGCAAAAGCCAGACCCTGGCCTCCTGCAGAAATGGAGCAAAAATTTTAGGTTACGTTGGATCTCACCAGTAGCCAAAGGATTTGCAGATCAAAGTGAGCAGCGTTCACCTCTCAGGGCAGACTCGGCACAAGAGGATCTGTGCACTCTGATGGTTTTCCTCGGCATTTAGTGGTTCTGTGTGAATTATCCTTCAGACTGGTTTCTGAAAGGGAAATATCATTCCTGGAGGCAAGATCAAGCAGCTAAAAGTTGTTCAGAGAAAAAAATACCGCTGGTTTTATTTATAGTGACAAAACATAGCCTGTGAGGTTTGTAGCATCAACCTCAGTGTGCATACTTGTGGTAATAGCTGGAACCAGGGGTGTACAGGTGGAATGAAAATACACTTGGGCTTCTGTTAGGGAAATCTGTGTGATCACCATTTTGCTTTTATTCTCTTCAGTTGTGTTTGCTTGCATAGTGCTGTAATCTGGTAAGCCTCTATTTCAGGTAATAATCTAAAATATGGAAGGACATGCCTAAATTGCATAGAACTGAAAATTCACACAGAGATTTGCTTCCCCAAAGTAGAATATTATTACATTCAGCAGAGAAGGGCTGCAAATGTAGTGTAAGTGAAAGCCACATCAGACTAATGGCGTAAAGGCTGTGTTTGTGAGACAGATGTCTCAAAGGCAACGAATACATGCAAGTCACACTTGCAGCTTAGGAACATCCTTATACCCTTGCAGAGAAGTTTGTCACCTTCCCGGGTTATGGGTTTTTTCCCCTAGGTTGAGCTGGTGACTGAAGCTCATATACTTGCAGTAGACTAGCTTGCTGTCATCTTGTTGGCATACTGGTTTGCCGTTTGCAATTAAATCTAAATGTATATACATGCATTCCCCAAAAGACAAGAATCCGCTTACAGTGACCTTCTTGGGTGACAGGAATGCAACTTCTCAACTTGTTCACTTTCTTTGACCTTTTGAGCATGGAAAGTTACACGATGCACCAATCTGCAGGGACCTGCACGCTGCCTCTTAATTGTGCACTGTAATCAGCTGCTTGTTTGCAACCCTCTGCAATGACTTAGCTTTGTCCTCCAGCTGAGAGCATGACAGGAACCAACTCTGCAGGAAAAAGGCACGAAGGAAGCTGAAGTACTGCTGAAAGCCTCTGCTTCGATGCCGTGAGGCTCATTTGGGGTTGTGCAAGTGTAACTGTTTGTGAACTTTGGCTCTCAGCGTATACCTCAGTATGTATTTTATAGTGTATTGATTGGTAAAGGAAGCATAAAATACTGCATAAACCCATTCTCTCTTTGGCAGTTTCCATTACCCAAGGCAAAACCCAAAGGGCTGGGGTCTTAAAAAGCTTTAATTTTCCTATAAAGATATGCTTGACTCTGGATTAATTCAGGAGAAATGGGTACCAGTCAGCGTTTCACAGGAGTTTGCAGGCTTACAGGAATGAAACCCCATGATAGACATTGCAATAAACTTCTATGGAGGTTAAATTCGGTGAAGCAGGAGAAACACACTTTGCATCATCCAATGTGAAGAAACTGCAAAGTTATTCAGCTTTCCCAGAAAAAGGAAGGGTGAAGGACGTGTACTCTTGCCTTTGATTTGCTTTGCACTAACAAAAATAAGCTCTGTAGAGAAATGGGGATACTCGGAGTTGTGAGAAAATACCTTTCACCCAACCCACAATAAAAGCAAGCTGTTGCAGAAATGAAAAGCATTGAGGATGGTCCAAGAGAATGTGACTTTGCTGGTTCGAGGTGTCCATAATTCAGATGTTCCTCTGCTTGGAGAACCAAAAATGTAAGCATAGAAATGGCAAAATTAACACAATGTTAAACCGAAGCACAGCGTGCTCAGAAATTAGTTGAATAAGATACTACATGTGTGTGCTCTGTAACTGTGAAATCATGCTTTGGAAAGGCTGAAGTGGGTAAGCTTAGTCCTGAGGCTGCTTCAGCCTTACAGAGGAGATACGTGTGGGATGGCTCTTTGGGTCTTTCCTGGAATATTTACCTTACAGAATGGAGCTTTAGTGCTTCTAAAACAATTGTTCCCTGCCTTGATGAAATATAATCTGCATAAATATAATTGCTGCAACCCTGTCTGGATTGAAAGGTATGCTGTTATATCTTGGGACATCACAAAATGGTTGTGTGTTTTTCTAGGACACCACAAAATGGTCATGTGTTTTTCTAGGACACCAAGAAATGGTGGTGTGTTTTCATTCAAGGCAAAAACCTCTCATGTTGTTGACAGCTTTGGCGGGGCGTGAGGGGGGGAAAGTGTTGTACATGGAGTGAAAATCTTTGATGGGGAAGTGGAAGAGTGAAATAAATATGAATGATAGCTTAGTTGTTTCGCTTTTTAAAGGTGAGGTCTTAAATTTCTAAAGTGGCCATCCAGATGCTAAAAGGTGTAACTTTTACAATTTATTACAGCACATTTTCTCCTTTATGTCCAATAAAACAATATAGATGTTCTTGACAATACACCTCTGTCATAGCGTGTAATATATGCCTCAAATATAATCCCTCAAACCAGGATACCACAGGGCTGTGTTTGCTTTAGCTTGTTTTACTGGTCCCTGTGATGGGCGGGAGTTGGAATGAGCCTTACAAACTTGATGGCTAGTGATGCCAAATCAGCAAAATGATAAAATATCATGTAATCCATGTTTTCCTGCGGTGTTTAATTGGACTAAGGTATAAACCAGACCTGGCTTCCTGTGGGTTGTGCTTGACCAGGAAAATACATCTATGCTGCAAATGAAGTTTTGTGCCTGTTTACTGTGGGGGAGGCTGCATCTTGATACTGTGGGAAGAGTGAACCTGGAGAAACACAGGGAGGACAAATGGAAACAAATGCAAAAAAGAGAGAAGTCATGTGCAGTTCTCTGCCTGGGTGATAAGAGGAGGGTGAGCTGACAAACCTGACCGAGGAGTGATTGCTCCTTCGGCCACCACACTAGCTCAAAAAACCCCAGGTTTTAAAGCCAGGGACAGTATTGCTTCTAGGAGCAATTCAAACCACAGCTAATAGGCACAGGGAAGGAGCTTGGCTGGTTATCCCAGACCTGTTTATTGTGTGCTGCTTACTCCTTGCAGCAGAGCAGATGGTATCTGCATGAGGTACTGACTTCAAAAGCAAATATGTTTGCAACCCAGGCAGAGTTTTGCCAGCTGTCAGTATGTTTGTTGTACACATGGTGAAAACTGGGCCAAATTCTGAGAAGGGAGTGATTCTGTGCATGTCCCGATCAAACCAGGTATATCACTTAGCAAGAATAATTTGCTGTACTTTTAGTAGTAATTTGTGGTACTTCTATAGGGCCTTACATTTCAGGGGGTTCAAATAAATCTGATTTAGTTGCCTTCAGAGTGCTGCCAGAAATAATCAGTGGTTGGGCGCAGGCTGCACTGGGCACCCAGTGATAGCACAGGGATTTCAGAAATAGTCTTGACTCATTGGTTTTAGCCATATGATAAATTAATAAGTAATTTATTTTGCTACCATAAGGGCAAACAATGTAACTTAGTGTTGATGTCCTTACATTTAACATATATGTAATGTATAGATATTTTATATATATTATATTATGTAGAGTACATAATATAGGCTGCACATATTATATATACACTTAACATGTTTAATAACCATACATTCTTGCTTAAATTAAATATAAAAATATATAGTGAATACACAGTATAGCAAATATAGTAAAATAGGTAACATCTTTTCTTATAGTGAAACAAATACAGCAAATATTTTATTATAACTTATTAACATAAGTTTAATGAAGTCTAATGAAAATATTATTTGTCTCCTGTAACAGTTCAGTAGAGAAGTAGGACAAATTCCAGCAATAATTGCATTTAATCTCTTTAGGGAAAAGGAAAATAAAGATATATTATGCTTTCTAGTGGTGAACATTCAGGAAACCATCTTCTGAGAAGATCTAATGTTGGGTTGAAAAATGGACAATTACATTGTTCCTATATAAAGATAAAGTGATCCTGCATATATGTGCTTAACTTTATACGAGACTGAATTATATTGGGCTACTTCCATAGGTAAAATCAAACGTATAGACATTTTCATCAATATTTTGAAACTAACAAAAAAGGAGGGGTGAAATGTCATAAAAATCAACTGTGTGTGTTGCTCCATCTCGCTACCGCCCATCTCTTCAGTGCTGATTCAGCCATAATTACCAAATAGCTTGTGAAATAAAGTCCCTTTTGTAGATTGATTCTCCATAACCTGCTGCTTGAAGCCCTACTTTGGCACCATCATGTATTTTTGGCCCCGTTTCACTGTGTTCTTTTCCTAAAGCTCAAGACATTGCTTATATTCACTAGTGAGACAAGGTTTTTCACCTAGCTCTAGGTACAGTCGCAAGTGTACGAGCTGGCCTTGGGCTGAACTGGTGGCTCCACTTTGGAGATAAATACCAGCAAGGATGATGATTTCAACTGGTAATAAAATCAGGTCATCAAAAAATTATGGGAACAACTGAAGGCGCCAGCTTTCAGGGTATTTGTGTGGAGGTTATTTTTTGTTGGTTATGATATCCTTGTTAGTAAATGTTAGGCACTTTTATTGCAAATACTTGTAAAGTAAACAACCAATTTATGAGCTGTACTGTGGATGAATGAATTACAGAATGACATTGGTTTCTATTCAAATGCCCAGGGTGCATGTGGAAACGCAGGTGATAATGTACTTGCTGGAGAGTGAATTCCTTCATTGAGTAGATAAGGAGCTGATAAAGGAAGTTATTCTGGACTCCAAATGGTGACATCACTTGCCTAAATGACTACAGTTTCAGGGACATGCTTTGTGGTCAGTATGGGGCATTTCTAGAGCCTATCTGGGACAAGGTAACTGTATGACAGGCACAAAAAGGGTATTTCCCGAATTGTGGGTATTTTTACTGGTATAAATATGAATAGCTCTGCCAAGAGAGCACAGTACATGGCCCATATCTATAGACCTTTCAATGTAATGGGAATTTTTCCATCACATTTTCTGGCATTTGATTGAGGGTTCTCTTCCTTGGAATTTGGCTGAGAAGCCTCACTAAAACTATACAAAATCTGAGGTTAGTCAACTGTTTATTTCCATTTCTGCTTAAGAAAATCAATGTGACATGGAGTATAACATATTTCTGGAGAAGGTTCAGTTTAGTGGGTTTTATTTTTTTTTTTTGGCATGTTCAAAGGCCATCCTAGCCTGTGGATTTCTGCCACATGACTTACTTATTGCTTTTGTCTCAAAATGAAGATTTGGATAGGTTTTTCTTTCCTTTTCCTGTTGCACTGGCTTGTGAACAGCCCTGCCTCTGGGTGGTTCAGGTCAGCAGTGAATTCAGACACCCTTCACAAGTACTTAGCACCTTTACTTACTAAAACAGTCTTGTCTTAAATGAGATATTCGTGGAGCATTAATATGCATAGGAACATATTCGGAAGGCACTGAAGAAAGCATTGGCTACATTGATTTTTATTATTACTGCAATCTTTGCAGATGCAATGCCCAGTCAAATGGTGCATGATTGTTTTTGAAGGGAATCTCTGTGTTCTCACATTTTCTACAATTCCTTTGCTTGTATTAGGTCAGAGCACAAATGCTAGGAGAAAAGTGAATTATTGGTGAAGTAGTGATTTTGCTGAGAAAATTTCAACAAAAAAAATGACAAAACATCTCTCCCATCTGTCTCCTAAGCAGTATGAACTCTTTCTTGAGATATTGTTCATTGTTTTCATGCTTGAACAAAACAGAGAGCCTGTGACTCTTTCTCCTAAGGAGTGTAATAGATTTTCTTCTTTTAGTCTGGGTATGGCATTTGACACTTCGAAACACTACTGAGGTGCTTGCCTTCATTTCTTTTCCGTTTCTTATCTCTTGAGTCTGCCAGTAAGTCACTGGATGGGGTGGTTTTTTGTGTTGTGAAGGGATTTTTTTCATTCCTTTCTGTGTTATGTGATGTCTTTATCATTTGCATTCAGGGGAATAACAAGGCTTTCTAAGAGCACAAGGCTGTGTTGCTTGGGAATCTCAGCTCTGCACACCTTTATTTGTAGGTAGTGAGTTTTAAATCTATTTTAAAGTACTTCTTTTGCAATAGTACAGAATAGCCCTCATGAAACACAACTCTCTTGTGCTAGGTTTTGTAGAAACCTAAACCAAGAATAAATATATTTTACTGTGTGTGGGTAGGGCTTCTTTCCAGTTATGTGACACGCTGATCAACTGCTGAAGGTAGCCTGTGTGTGAGTGTAAATGTACTAACATCCTTCCTAAATTATCATGTCCTCACTATTTCTTCAGTTGTCTGAGAGTTTTTGAGGTATACATTGCGATTGTTTGTGATTTATGACTTCTTTCTGTCAGTTGCATTGATGGAGGGTATAATGGTGTCTCACTGGGGAACGATCCGGGACCCTGCCCAACTCAATCACATTAACTTGCAAAAAAACCAAAACAAAACCACTCACAAAAACGTTCCCCCTTCCTGAGCAAAAGGAGAGTTTCAGACCCAGGTGTCATATTTGTACACTGACATGGCACTACCAAACCCACAGTAGGGAGTGTCCAGGTGGATGGCAGGACTGGGATGAAACCTGGCTCACAGCCCTGAGCTAGATGCACAGTGAGGACGTACCCGAAATGTCCCTCTGTGGCATTTCTGACACTCTCCCATGTCTCATTGCACTGCTGGAACAGCACTGCCTTCCTGCTTTCTCCCCTTGCAAAAATCCAGATTGTCCTTTCTTGTCTTTCTCTTCTGTCTCTTTATTGCTTTAGTAATACCGAAAGGATCTCCCGCTCAAGCTGTAAGAGAGCCGGCTTGTAATAACAGAGGCAAGCAAACAGCACGAGAGATTTATTGGTTTGACTAGAGCTTTGTCTCCAGGAAATCTCCTTCTGAGCTCCAGCATGAGTGCAGAGAAACATTGCTGCCTTGTAGCCTAACTAAAGCGTAGAGCTAAAAAAACCCTACCAAGCCCAGCTCCACCCCGCAACAGAAGGAAGTGAAAGCATCAGTAAAATCTCACCAGTAACTGTGTCATTTTAAGACACTGGCTTTTGTATGATCGCCCAGCCTCTTCCCTCCCTGCAAGCCTCTGGCACCGGACTGTGCTGCCTTCGCTGTCATTCGGTGCAGTGGCCAACTGTGGGACCAGTGTTCCCTGCCTTTGCACACCCTGAAAGCTGGTTTGTCCTCTTCTTTCAGCTGATCATCTGAGTGTGATTGAGTGTGTAGCAGATGAATCTGTGGATATTGCATTGTGAAGGGAGGCAATTGCATTAGGTGCTTTGGGAGAGGGCTGAGGAGTGTCTTGTGTGGCCTTTCCAAAACAGTGTGCTCCAGAGCTGTTCCTGAGCTTATTAGCAGTGAGCCCTATTAATTCAAAGAAGCTGCTCTAGGACCACTTGGGAGATAAGGGAAGATTAAACAGAAGAGCATAAGTGCTTGAAGATGAATCCTTAATACCCCTGATGAAAGGAGGCTGGATTAAATGAGTTGCACCTCTGCCTCTGTTAGCTTCATTTCAGTGCAGGGATAGCTGATATCCTCCCCAGTTTCCTCCAGCTGCCACTGGAAATCAGCTGGCTCCAGGCTGAAGGAAAGCTCAAGCCATTCTGGCATTAAGCTAAAAAATCTTTTCTCGAGGTCTACGCTTTAAAAAAATAAAAAGATAGTTGTGTAAGGGACTTAGAGGAATATTGATTGAGACTCTCGGGATCTGGTGGCAAAAGGTTCGTTTAAAGGGTAGTATGGGTTTTATAAACCCACAAGCGGTGGTGAAAATGATGAATCAGAGGAAAGCTCTGCTAGAGAATAGTCTTTCTTAAAAGAAGATGCTTTCTAGAGGAAGGCATATCTCACAGCATGCTAAAAAATGCCAATAAAATGTGAACAACCGACCTAATTCTTCTATTGCACTTTGCAGAATAAGGACACACCTTGCAGAAGAACATGGGCTTTTACAGCTGGCGGGCAGGGTGATCCTCTGCTGGGGGAATTCAGTCTTTCTCTGCACCGGACTTCTAGCATGGCTCCAGACTTGTCCATAGGGATTTCACCTCTCGGAGGCATGCTGGATGGCTGGATGCCAGCAACTACTATAATGGTGGAGGGTTTATAAGAAAACAGAGTGGATGGGGTTTTTTTTCTCTTTGGAAGTCCTCATGGAAACAACAAAATAAATTTACAGGCTGCTCTTTTCTTACAGGCCACAGCTGTCCCAGGGTGTATAAGCAGATGCTGTGTGCCCTGGCTGTCCTGGAAGGCAGAAGATAATGTATGAGGGAAGTGCACAGAAATGGCTCTTTTAAGGGTCTCTGATAAGTAAACCCACTTTGTTCACTATTAGTGAACAATTGGCTATCAGTGAACAAAGAAGTGGCCTCTTCCCCCTTTTCAAGGATATCTGCAATTTGTTAAATGGGATCTGATTCCAATCTCCCCTCTCTTGCAGTGCTGCAACTGATGACTAGTCAAGTGTTTTACCAGGGCTTTAACTGGCAGATCTGCCACTACTGGCAGTCTGGTGGAGCTTTGCCCATGTTTTTCATGCAGTATTTGCAGCCTACCTGTTAAAGTTTATCTGGGAAGAGATTTGAAAAATGTTTTGACATGGCCCTTTACAGCAAAATGTTTTTGTGTTGGCCCTGGAAAGCCCATTTCCTTGGTGAAGCTTTTGGCAGGGATGAGGAGCCGCAACTCACCACTTTAAAGGGACTAATCCTGATGTGTTTATTTCTGGTATCCTTGTTGGAGCTCAAGTATTTTAGAGCAAGAAATGTGGGTTTTTTTCTCTCCGGAGGATTTTATGTCATTCTGCATGAGAGCTGTGAGGTTAGAGAAACACCCTGACCTGTCACTTTGGAGCCTGTTTCAATACACACTTGTGCCTTAGCTGGAATCAGTGCCCTGTGTTTTTGCATTGCCCTCCCTTGCAATCCTCACTGAAGTGCCATTAACGGGAACACTAGGTATCACGTTGGCTTTATTTGTGCTGGTTTTTTTGCTTTGTGGTACTTTAGGCCTGGCAGCAACGACCATATTAGCAACCATTGAAAAGCAATGTATTCCAAAGAGAAGGTGAATAGACTGGGCACAGCCCACCTGAAGGAAATTCAATCCATTGCACCATGTTCTCAGGAGGTTCCCACACATTTTCAAGACCAGTAAGTGCATTAAGATAATGTCAGTAATCTAAATCCACAAAAGCCAGGGATTTTGGACTTCAGGATGAAGCCCAGATTTTTAAAATGTGTTTGTGCGCCTTGGTAGGTCAGGCACTCCTCCACGGGAGTTCCCAGGGAAGTTTGAAGTTGCAGCAGATGGGCACAGCTGTATGCTGGGGATGGACTCTGTGCTGTACCACTGAGTCGTCTTTGATGTCTTTCTGACTGGTGGTATTATTATAACTACCGTTGTAGGGATTAAGGATTAGGGATTATCCCTACTGAAATGTAGGGATAGTGCAGTGAGATGAAGAAACTGATCTGATTATAGTGACAGACTATGAAAATAAACCTTTCTCTAAGAGTAGAGTTTTGACAACTGACTTTTTTTTGGTGCATTCTCAAAGCTCAAGTTTTTATACTTTTTATTTTCTCACTGTTCAACACAAAAGGTTACATGCATTAGGCACTCACAGATATGCAAAATTAAGTGCATTAATAAAACAATAATTTCGAGCCAAATGTATACCTCTTAAAAATTAGTTCAGTTTCTGGACTGTATTTGGGTCTAGCTGAGATGGAGTTAATTTTTCCTGCAGCTGCTGTGCTTTGTGTTGGTAGTTAGAAAGCTGTTGATAACACACCAGTGAGCAGTGCTCTGGGCTGTCTGTCCAGCATTTCCCTTCACCAGTAGGCAGGGGGTGGGCAAGATTTTGGGAGGGGACAGCTGACCCAAACTGACCAAAGCAATATTCCATACCAAATGATATCTGCTCAACAATAAAAGATAGGAGAAAGGGCCGGGGCGCATTCACTATTACAACGTTTGTTTTCCAGAGCAATTGCTACACGTTCCCGGGAAGTGGCTGGCCATGGCCTGCCGATGGGAAATAGAGAATAAATATTTTGTTTTCCTTTGCTTGAGCACATGATCTTTGCTTTATACTTTATTAAACTGCCTTTATCTTGACCCACAAGTTTTTTTTTTCCATCTTATTTTCTCCCACTGACCCCGTCCTGCTGAGGAAGGGAGTGATGGAGCAGCTTGGTGGGCACCTGATGCCCAGCTTTTTCTCTTATGCTGAAAGTCTATGGTAGAAGCTACACTGTTGAGTGGGAACGCAGTGGGAACAATATGCCAGGCTGTCAGGATGGCAGATCAGTGGAGCTTTGGTACGTTCAAAAGACATCTTCAACTGCACTGGGCTTGGCTTTGCAAGGACAGCTAAATAAGAAGCAGTTACCTAAGCTGGGAAGGCCTAATGGACAGGCTGGTTTCCAAGTCTGGGTGAGAAGAAGTGGCTGCAGTCTTGATGGCAGCCACTCCGTGATGCTTCCCTCTTGCTCCTTCTCCTCCTCAGATCCCAGACTGCTGTGTCCACCCCAAACCAGCCATACCTGGTGATTCAAGAGAAAGCTCTGTAAAACTTGGCTGTACCACAGTCATGTTGCAACTTGCCAGCGTGAGAAACACCATCAATGCAGACAGGTAGCAGCTGCCTGGCTCTGGGATTTTAATACTTTTCTGTACTGTACCTCGTATTGCTTAATGGGACTGTGTAATTCCCCAAAGCCAAGAAAGACATTGAGCTGAAAGTGCCTGTGAGACCTGAGGCCAGTGCACAGATTCACAGCAACCAGGCAAAAAACCAGCACAACAGCATCAACAATCGTACCCTGCTCTGCACCTCCATGCCCAATTCCCTCATCTGCCTTTTGACTCCAAATGGTTGTGTAAACGCTGCTTGCAGCCTTTCTGGATGGCAGCAAGCAGGCACTTTGAACCCTAGGCTGTGAGGCCAGTTGTTGATACACCCATAATGTAATGAATGAGTTGTTGATACACCCATAAATATGTGCATTATTTATCTCCAGGGAAGAAGTGCTGTGCTGTAGGGCAGCAGCTTTGGTCCATGTGTGATGCTGCTATCAGATGAAATGACTTCTTGTTTCTACCAACTGCTGATCTCTGCTATCTTGTGGAGTTGATTTTTAGAGGTCAGTGAAGTTCTGTGGTGAAGGAAAAGTTTTCTTTTGGCTGGTTGGTATTCTCCGTGAGTTGGTGTTTCATGCTGGCAAACTTTGCTTTGTAAACCAGCACCAGGCAGACTTGTGCCTGCTGTGGTTGTCAGCGGTGTGGCGCTGGCTGGTGGGAGTGGGTCCGGGCTGGCTCCTGCCTTCCTGACAGCAAACGTGCAGCCATCAGCTTGAACGGCCATGAAATCTCATTCTTTACTGAGATGTCAGTGCCAGGTATGGTAAACTGCGCCTTGATTTATGAAGATTGTCCCTAGAGAGGCTGTTATCTAACAGAAAATAAAGAACATTTATTTATATTCATATTTAATAACCATGAGGCAAACTATAAACTGCATCAAATCAAACATTCCCTGTTGGATAGTGTTAAATCGATGGTGATTTATAAATATTTTACCTCCTTCTTTGTATACTATAGGGTGCTTCTTAAGATGGAAAGCAAAAGAAATTTGTATATTCCACCAAATGGCTATATAACATTTGCACTAAAGACCAGCAAATGGATGCTTTTTAGATTTGTGCATGTTTATTCAAATGCAGGCATAAAATAGGTTTGTTTGCCTCAATCCTTCCTGTTTTTGTGGATCGCTTGTTAAAATGTCAGAAACATTTTTGTCATTTAGAAGTTGCATTTTTAGAGTGAAGGTGCTGTAGAGGGATTGGTTGGATTACAGCGAGGTGTTACCTGCACACCCCTTTGGAGTACCCTTTGTGCACTGAAGGAAGCAGAGATTTCCCGACAGATTTCTGTGGCTTTGGATCATCCTCTCTGTCCCTGTTCTCTCACCATTTGTCTTGCTGTGATTCTTGCTGTCAGCAGCATGCTTTCAGGATTTGAGCACTGCAAACAGTAGATTCCAGGAAAATGTGTACGTAAGAGGGATCTCTGTACCAGGGTTATATACTGTGCTTGCATTGGCGTGTCAAGGAAGTGATCTTGGACGAATGTAAATACCAACTTTCTGCCTGGATCTGTGTCTGCAAGGGGCAGCGGGAGAGGGATGCTGCTTGCTCCTGACTGGTTGCATTATGTCACTCCTATTTTTCAGCAGAAATGTTCTCCCTTTGCAAGTGAAAAGAGGATGTATCAAGGAAATCTGTTTGCAGTGTGCTGACCTACACTCCCAGTGGATTTGAGGCTAGCAGCACACCCAGTTTCCAGCTGTGAAGGAGTACAAATGTGCTCTGCCAAGCTTTCCATATCTCTGCCAAGTTTTTTCTCACAGTTCAGATGGTTGTTTTTTAAGACTTGTTATGGCACTTCTCTTTTTTAAGGCAAACCAGTGCCATCAGCCTTGCATCTAAATGAATGTATGTGCTCAGATAGATACAACCAATGCAACACAAAAATAAGGTTAGTGGAGATTTGGGGATTTTTCCAGTCTTCAGGTGGGAAGAGTCAACTCCCTCCACATACAAACTAGGAGATGATCTGAGCTGATAAGGGCTTTTAGGGAGCTACATACAAACCCCACATTTTGTATGTGGATTTTAACACTCCAGAGCTGCTGGCAGGCAGTGTGGTGGGTTTTAGGAAGTGATGCCGGGCTTGCACAAGGTGTGTGGCTTTAAAGTGACACTCTTGGAGGGGACTACACGCTTGCTTCCATAAGGGAAGGGCCATGCCTGGGAGCAAAGACCCAACCTTTATGGTTGAAATCACTTGATACACCCATTGATATTTGTTCTTCCTGCAGATGATTATATTTTAGATGTAAGTGCTCTGCTTTTCGTGCTGCTTTGTCACTCTTGTGATTATGGAAATGGTGCTTTCTACCCGAGAAGAGCACAGAAAGCTGGTGATTCCCAGGCTGGGGAATAGACCACAGTCTGTGAAAGCTGTGGCTGTTTTCAAGTGAGACATGATTAAATGCACCCAATGATGTAGCCTAATTTTACCGAGCATATCACAAAAAATGTTAATCTCCACACACCTGGCAACACACATGTTAGAGGTAGTGCTTTGGCTGGATTCAGCAGCAGAGCAGACTCATGCCAGAAAATGCAAACCAGGAGACTGGAGTGTGATGCAAGACCTGCACCAGTGCTCAGCAGGGCTACCTTGGTGGGAGTGACACGGTCCAGCTCATCACATGGGGCCAGCAGCAGCCACAACCCCCGCATGCAATCCCTGCCCCCTCAGTTTACAGAAAGCCACAATGAATCCTACCTAAAGGCACTTTTTCAGAACTTGGTGGTGGCTGAACTCCATCTGTGCTGGTTTTAATTTATGTCCACAACTAGTTTCCCAAAATGGAGACAGCAACCATGTGCATCGCGTCTTTTGTTGAGGTTGTAATGGTGCATTGAAGTATGTTGGTGGAAACAAACTTGTCCACATCTGCTAACTGCAGATCTGGCCCATGGATTTTTTACCATTTTTCCTAAGTTTTTCTTCTCATCCCTTTTGGATGCACTACGCTTGTTGTGCCTCTTGCTCTCAGACAGACAAAATTCATGGCACTTTGCTGCTTCATTAGCAGCCTTTTTTGCCTATGTGAAAGACTGGAAATGTTGTGCTTTATTGGTAGTATCTTACTCTTTGTTACCGTGCAATTGGGAAGCATCTCATTAGTAGCTGAATGGTTGCAACAGATTCAGACTGCCCTCACTTTGATCTGTAGGTCTGCAGATCACTGGGAAGAGTGACAGCAGTGCGCAAGTGTGGGAGGAAGGGTTGGAGTTGCTTTGTCCACCAAATGCTCACGTTGCAGTTTTGTTTATGTGGTTGTGCACTTTGGTAATTGATTTTAGCTTCTATGTAGTGGTCGAGCATCACAGATTCATCTCCTACTGCATCTTCTCATAAGGAGAGATTCTGTGGGCACCAGCGAGTGTTAGGCTGCACCAACAATGTGCTGGCCTTCATCCTTGTGTCTTCATATTAATTGCTAACAAATCCTTCTGATGAAGGCTTTTGAAAACACAAGAGGTAAACCAGAAAATTACAAAATTAGATAGGATGGATTCAGCGGTGCTGTTGGCAAGTTCTGCTGCTCCCTGCCAGGGTCTGTATTGGGCCAGGAACGAGAACGGGGCTTCAAAGAAGCCTGCAGTCACTGCCCAAAGCCAGTGGTGAGTGTCCGGGTGGAGCTGTGTGTCTGTGCAGAAGGGATGTGCAGGGCTATTTGCATGAGCTTTGACTGGCTGTGAGAAACATTATATCCATCCTTTACGGTGGATTTTTTCCCTTCTGTGGTTGTGAAAAAGATCTTCATTCCTCAATCTTCATTCTCTATATTCATTCCCATTTACTCCTCTCCCCAACGCCCACCATGCACAGACATGTAAGTGTGAGGGGGTAAAGAATCAGCCTGGCTTTTACATAGAAAAGCTGAAAATATTGTGTCTATATGAAAGTGTATTTAGTGGGTGAATCCTGGGGAGCCGATGCACTAAATTACACATGCACAAAGCATGACCAGCTCTCACCAGTGCTTGTGCAAGGGCAGAGCCGAGGTATAGGTCCCTAATGCTCTCTTACCATTGTCACTGCCACTTTTTTGAGGGACTTGCTGGAGTTCAGGAGCAACCGTGCTACTGAGGTCGATTACACTGTTTGACCTGAAGCACTCTGAACTATCCCTAGCAAGGCAAAGTCAGAGGGATTGGGTTTACAACCAGTAACGGAAATATTTAAGGCACAATACATTTTATCATATTTTAAGCCCGTTAACACAAAGAGTGATGGATTGTTCTTACATGAGTGCTTCCAAACAAGACTTTGATTGCACTGATCACACCTAGCAGGAGGGGGTAGGAAATCCAAGATAAAATGCTGAGAAGAAATTACTTAACCCTCCTCTCCCTATAGATGATTTACATTTAAACCCAGATGCAAACCTAGCTTTTTACAGCTGGTTTTTAGCATAGACTAAACCAAAATCTTGGATCCAAAACTTGGCAGCATTGAAAGTGCAGTAAATTATATCGTAGCTTATTCTCCTGGCATAAATGAGGCAAGAGTGAAGTTCTCAGGCAGAACTTGGTGTAAAGTGAAGAAAGCTCCACAGAAATGCTGTGGTTCACTGAAGTATATGTTTATTTCTTCCATTTCTGGAAATCAAGATGAAAGTCAGGGATGGCAGAGGGATTGTCCTAATGAAATTGGCAACAATAATTGTAATTAAAACAAAACCATTTAGGTTTTAAACACAACCATTTCGAGTTTGACCACAGTTTGCATACATTAGTTTTCTTCCTTTCTTATGCTGCAGATATATTTCTGCTAAAACGTTATGTGTTTAGCATTGACTTCCATTAAAAAGACATTAAGACTATAGGAAGAAATTTTTTTCACAGCAATCAGTCGCTAAGAAGAGCTGTATGTGAAATCTCAGGATTAAAAAGGTTATTCCAAGGTTTGAGCAGTGCCAGGACTAGGCACACAATACCTTTTGAAATGGTAAAAATAACAGGATTGCTATGAGGCTGCTTCTTGTTTTGAGCAAAGGGCTGTGCTGGAGCGAGGATTTTGCTGAAACCTGGGGAACGGAGTCGCTCCCTGGCCAGGGTGAGGAGTGATTGCAAACATGGGACTGAGAGCCATTACATGAAAGAAATTGCATTCATTAGCTCCCCACAGCTTTTGTGGAAGCACTGGTGTGTTGTATGTCTTTAAACCAGAAACGTGACATGTCTAGTGTTATGAAAGCTGTTGTCTTTATTATGCTTCGCTTCTCTGCAGAACTCAGAAGTGATAAGAGCTGCCTGGACAAAAGCAGAAATGTGGGTATTTCCAGTGGAAAGCCTTTGGCTTCAGATTTTATTTCCTCCACTGCTCTTGAGGGTACACAATAAATCTTTCCTAGTTATTTTCACTTGAGGCAATGATGCACCAGAGTGATATGTTATAGCTTACCCTGGTGCAACAAATATCTTCAATTTACTTTTTTACAAGCCTACTAATTTTTATGGATTTCCAGAACTGTTTATGAACTGAGGAACAGCTGTATGATGGAAAGGAAAATAAAAAAACCACCAAGCACGGTACCTTAAAAATATCTGCAGTAAACAAGCAGGCAGCCCGATGCATTTGTATCTCAGAAGTGAATGAGATCCTTCACAGCTGATCTTTCATTGGCTGCCGCTGGTGCCAGACTACATTGCTGTCTATGTAAGCTTTCAGCTCCAGGAGCAAACACTGTGCCCTGGACATTCCCAAAATGCTGCTTACAGTGGGCTGGATAGCAGCTGGGGCAACAGATGTGGGTGCTGTATAGCAAAGTTTATCTTCAGCATGAGGAGATGCATACATGGGGGGGACTCACCTTGCTCCCGACTTGCTGCCATGCAATATGCTGCCCTTTGGATCTTGACTATATTTTTGAGGAAGGGGCTGGGTTTTTGGACTTTGATTGACATCTCCGGTCCCTTGAGTGACTGGACAACATACCACAGCTCAGCCCAGCTGCAGAGGACAGTGCAACTGTCTGGGTGAGTGGTATGTGTTGTCAAGATGGCCCAAGCTTAGGCCACATCCAAAAGTTTTGTAGGTCATCAGTGGTCCCTGGGTGGCACTTTGTGTCCTTTTGCTCCAAGACCTTCAGCAAAAAGGAGATGAAATATGGGCCTTTTTTTTTTTGCTCAAAGGAGCCCAAAGATCTTGGAGAAAAATCAATTTACTTGACAGACTTGGCAAGGAGACCTCTCAGCTGGTTGCTGGCCTCTGTCCAAGCTTTCTCCTTTACAGGGCCAGGCAGGATAATTTAATATATATTGTTATAAAAGAGTGGGATAACATATCCATGAATGTCCAAGTGACTGAAGAGCTTAATGCGTAAACACTGGGGAGCAAGAATTTGTTTGGTACTTTTGCTTTTTCTTTCTGTTGAGCAAGGGAACGTATTTGACCCTGTTCTGGCAGGCATTGGTTCATAGTGACTCTGAAAAGGGGCAATAGAAAGCATTGAAATGGTCCATAAACATTCGTACATTATGATTTCTCTCAAAAGTGCACAAGATTTCTCCTCAGTCCATGGACATACCATGACTGATTTGTTTTATTAACAACTGGTTGAATTTTCCATTTTTCATCAGCTTTTTTCTTACTGCTTTGGCTTTTTAACCTTCTTATCACCTCTAGCTGAGTGTGTTTTGGATGATTTTAAATGAAATTTCAACACCACTCTTTTTCAAGAAAAAACATTGCTGTTATTTTAGCAGCCTTGAAGATATATAGTTATTACCGCTGTAACACAGCAATGGAAAAGTATTACTTGAACCTTTCTCTCTGTTTTTAATGTTACTTTAAGTCTTCTTTGGATTTAAGGATCTCTGAAAACCTTCTGTGAGTGCAGCCACTGGTAGGAGCCATTGCTGTGGTGTGGTGGATAGATGAGTTTTTCAGTTCTTTCCAAATCAAGTTAGTAGGTGTGATAGGAAAACCAAGAAGTGGAAAAGGGGAGAGGTTGGCACACACTATTCCCACGCTCCAGTGTGTCAGCCCTTGCCTTTGGCTTTGCAATGTGAACACGTTTTGTTGTAGCGTGAAAGTGTTGCATGAAGCAAAACCATTTGTTGGTATGAATATGCCTGGTGGTATTTTAAATGAATCCTATGGTTTATGTTGTGTTTGTAGGACAGAGGCTTGTTTAAACTCATTAGCCTTTCATTAAGATTATTCCATGGGGCTTTCATTCACTGTTGCCTTTAAGCTGTGAGGGACCGAAATAAATGAGAATCCTGGAATATCAAAAGAAGGTTAACACAAGGATTAAGCATTTCCTCGTTTAGCAGGGAAAAGATAAAATCATTCTGAGAGTACGGGAAGTAAATTACAGAATGCCAATAGTAAGTCCTCAATGTCTAGCCTCATTTCTAACCTGTATTTAGGGGAACCGTGTAGTTATCCTGCTTTGAAGTCTCAGACACATGAAAATTACTGCTGCAAGGGGGTCCACTGCTGTCCTGCTCGGCTAACGCTGGGGCTGCACGCAGCGAGTGGTCAGGGAAAAGTGCTGTTCACAGGAGAGTTATTAAAGATCAGACTCTGGCATTGCAAACTTAATGTATGCAGTTTGGTTTTTCAGTACACTTTAGACAAATAGTGCCACAATTGATTTAGCAGAGCTGATCCTGCCTTGAGGAAGAGAAGGGAGTAACTGACCTTGTAGGATCTCTTCCCACTCTCCTTTCTATGATACTGTTATCATTCTGGTCCTCTGGGAGCCAAAACTAGGCAGTATTTTGCATCTTAAAGTCAGCCTGAGAAAAGGTTACTAAAGGTAAAACAGGTGCAGCCAAGAGTATGAGACTTGTTTGCAGAAGATATTGAGGTATTGCTATTTGAGATCATTAACTTGAGCTTTTGACCATAAGAAACGTACCTGAAAAACTACATGGCCTTCTTTCTCTTCTCTGCTCAATGATAGCTTTAGGATATATTAGAAAAATAACTCAATAACGCCCTTCACACCCCATCTGTGTTACAGGTGCAATAGGGTAACAGATTAACAATGTGACATGTACTCTGCAGCTTCCCTTCACTTCCCACTGGCTGCCACGTGTTCCCCTGTCCCTGTATTACATGGAGAGAACAGCCCTTAGCTGCCACCTCTCCCATTCTACCAGAGCTATGCCAATTAAATAGACTTTTCTGTATTTATTATGGAAGAGTTACTTATACCTAGTGACATTTCTGCTGACTGCTGTTAAAATCCCCTCTGCTTTAAAGTCAGCAGCTGCATCTTAGAGTAACAAACAAAACTCTTACTGAAGAAAATGTCTCCTGAAGTGTTGAATATAAAATTGTTTAATGGTAAATAATACAGTCTGCAAAAGTATACTGGGAAAATGGACTAAAAGGAGAAATCAGATTTAATGTACTCTGGTTTTTTTCTCTCTGCAGTTAGAGGAACTGATAATGCAGAGTTAGTGAGAAGGGTAAGGAAACTCAGGGGAGACACAAATACCATCACATATACCTTGGGAACAAAAAAGCTGAAGGGTTTCAGAAAAATGTTCTTTCTTTTACTTTCTAGTTCTGCTTATTGTTTATTGTGGGTTTTTTTAAGAAACAATACATTTTTGTCTTTTATCTCCTCCTCTTTCTTCATCTTCTTTTGTAAATTTCTCATTAGTTTCTGCTATGGAATTAAACAAGATCAAATGTTGTCAGCCTGCACTGATGAATATCTATCTGCAAATGTTATATAATTCATCCCAGCCACAAAGCAGGTTAGTGCAGAAATAGTGCTTTACACCTTTGAACTGCCAATCATGCAGTAAAAAGCAGCCACTGGCATCGTATGCCATGCCAGGGGTTTGCCAGCACAGTCAGGAAGACACAGCACTCGGTTTTGGGACATAGAAATGAGGTAAAGCTGGTGTCTAGATGTGTAGTTGCAGCCACACTTATCCTATATCCTGTTGAAAGTCCTACTATTAACTCTGAATCTACTGCACTCAGAATCTCTTTTTTCATGATGACAAAGGTGGAAAATGTTGTGGGGTTTGGGTCTTTTGGTTTTGCATCTGAATATTGCATTAGAATAAAGCAGTGACTAGGCTCTGTGAGAAGAGTGTGGTGTTTCTGGGGCAAGCGCGTGCTGGGAGGTGCCCGGCTCAGGCTGGCCTTGCCCCTGCTCCAGTAGGGCTCTCACCTGAAGGGGCTGCCTCTGGAGCGGTCTTTACAAATGGGGAGCATGAGGCTCCTTCCAGGCCCCGCTCCCTCAAGATTTTGCTCTGCTCTCAAGCTACTGCCTTTTCATGAACTTGCCATGACTTCAGTAGATTTACCCATGGGTCAGAAAGAGCTAAATTATGCCCCTTTCTGACAGTCTGGCACTAAACTGGGCAGTTTCATTTCAGAGTTTCAAAGACCACACCCTATAATTAGTCTAATTTTTCTAGCTCTCCATTGAGTCTGTCATTTTTCTTGGCTAGCACTGCATATAGCAGTCTCAGTCACAGACGTGTAATCCCATTAAATATGACGGGCCAATTTTCAGCTGCAACCATCAGGTACACTGGATCTGGGGGACTGGTTGCATTTGCAGCAGTGTAGGGTGCAGTTTCGGGCCGACTCTATCAAGATGCTCATCCTATGTGTTACATGCAGAGGCAGCTATGGTAGGTAGTGCATTCAAAACAGTCCAGTGAATGGGCACTTGCCAACATTCAGCTGTTTAAATAATTCATGGGTCTACTGATAATTGCTATTTCAGTATTTCTGTCTCATTTATTCTACAAGAAAGGCTGACAGGGCTGCAGCTTGAGTTTTCTTGGTTAGACAAAAAAATGTTTGCTGGTTACATAGCATCCCTAGGGAATCCCTCGAAACCAGACAAGGGTGCTCATTATTTTCCACTGGCCATGACCACTGGTCTGTGTTAAGACAATTTATTGTTTCCATGTTTACTGTCAGAGAAGAGTTTGTTTTGTCTTATTCTAAACCTCCTTGAAGCCTGTGCATGAACATTCACCTGTTGCTTCGTGGTACCTAGATAAGAATTGAACCTTTTGTATGTGATGGCGATAAGACAGAAATACTGTACTGCACTGGGGGTGCAAGTAGACAAAAATAGGATTATTGATCCCTTGAAAAATGCATGTATCTGCTGGACCTCCTACTGTGAAATGAGGAAACTGAGCAAATGCACTCACTTGAATCTGTCCCCTTTGCCACTTACCTTTGATAATTTGGTTTCTAATATGTTGGTGTAGCAGCAGCACAATGTGTTAGGAAACAAAAATACAAGAGCTGCAACGAATTAAAAACTCTTGGAGGTGATGTAATCTGCAAAGGGAAATCTGTAAGTGTGTATGGTCATCTCCAAAAATGGGAATCTATTTGTAACTGAGGAATTAAAGAGAAAATAAGAGAAGTATTTCACAAAGAAGTAATCCAGGGAAATCATACGCTACATCTTTTTTGCAGGCCAAGCACTAATTTAATCACGGGAGATAAAATTTCTCCTCTTTCACTGCAGGACATGGAAAGGTTACTGGCTCATTTATTTCAGGGCTTGAGTGTGTAGGCATAGGTCATAGTTTATATTCCAGATACTTCCTACAAGCAGGATATTTGCACTTGCTGCATGGTAGAGGCCTGAAGGTGGCTCAGGAAAGCAGCCATCCCCAGTCTGCGTCAAGAGGCGGCCTTGGCAGAGCTGGTTTTGTGAAGGTCTAGATTTCCAAATATTTCACTTTTGCTTCCTCTGTTACATACCAAGTGCAGAGCAAAGGGACCTGCTTTTCTCTTTCCTATTTCTGTGTGTTTGATGGCCTTGCCTCTCACAGGAGTCACTACAGAATTATTAGGTAACAAATACATATATACACACATGCACACACACACAGAGGTGTATTCTTATTAAATAAGGAAGGACTAAGTGATCACACATTATTGACTTAACTGTGTTCCGAACATATAGCTATACTGCTTTCAGATCTAGGGGAAGCCCAGCTTTGGATGTATGCTTTGCTTGCAGGTCTTCTCCAGCACAAAGGAGCCTTTCAATTAGAGCTGTCTTTACTGCGGGGTTATAGTTTGGTGCTTCTGGTCTGGTCAAAGCACATTTACTGGAATAAAAACCATGGCACAAGTGCTGTTTTATGAGGTATCTGCCACCTCCTTAGTGCAGAAGGTGGAAGGAAGGTGATGGACACCATTGGAATACTCAGAAGTAAAAAAACCCCAGTGACAGGTATTTAAGACTCAGGAGTGCTAAAAGGAGAGAGGAGAAAAGAGAGAAAGAGCAAGCTGGCTGATTCCTCAGTGCTAGTCTTCCTCAGATAGTGTAAATGAGTTAATGGGAAATTCAGCCACTTGAAAAGGAGGTTTCAAATAGAAGGATTACCAAAGGCTGTTCAGGAGGCAGATGAAAGAAAATGAAAACCAGCAGAGCAATGCCCCAGTCCATGCTCCAGTCAAGGGGATGCTAATGTGGCTCTCAGCTATTCAAAGCCAAAAAAGCAATAGATGAGGAGGCTGCATTCCCTGGGGAGGGATCTTCTTGAAGAAGAGAAAACATCTCTAAACTACACATTACACCAACCACTCTGCGCAATTATTCAAGTGAAAGGCACAAAGGAAGGAAGCTGGAAATTAGAATATGCAGTCATAAAGAGCAAAGAACAGGTCAAATCCCATTTTTAGTTTCCATAGAATTATGGTTCTATTTAGTGGAAGAAAAAGTGGTAAATTCTTCCTCACCATCAGGCAGCAAGGAAAGAAACGTCAAACCTTTCTTAATTCTCATTTTCAGACTAAAATCTGCCTTTTCCTTCGGTTTTTCCCCATCTCTGTCAGCCCATATCTAAGAAATGAGTACCTGCTGGCTTTTCGTTACATGCCAACAGTGGTTTCTCTACTCTTTATAGTGGCAATTGCCCTTGCAGACAGCTTACAGCCTGTGGGACGGGCAGCAGCACAAGGCATGGCACCCACCTGGAATAACTACGGAGCTTATTCCTTCTTTCCATCCATGTTATTGAGTACTTGGGTTGGTTTATTCCTGGTGTCAGGAAATACAACCATTGTTAAGGTGGAGTAAGGTACAGACTGAGGCAAAAACTGTGATGAGGAGGGCATATAGCAGCAAACAGGCTTGCGAGAAAAATGGGAATGCGAATCTGAAATATCTGTAGGGTATTTAGCAGAGGGTATGGAAGGAGGAGTCTGCAAGACAGCACTACTTCTGCACTGGGCATGTACCCCTTGGGGGCCAGAAGAGGCCTCCTGGGGATGGAAAGAGCTGAGGTGGCTTCAGGACTCCTTACCTCTTGCTTGTGTGGAATCATCTGTCTTACTGCTACACTGCTGTATTTGGCTTTTCAACACAATAACTGCCATTTTTGTGAATTTTGGTACAACATCTCTTCATGACTCAAATGCCTGTCTCCCCAAAATGGTGTCAAAATCTAATTAAGAATAATTACCCTATCAAATGTCTGCATCATTCATTCCTGTAATTTTGTTGGCAAGGCTCAAAGATTTCTGCTGAAAGATGTATAAAATGATCTAGGGTTTTGGTATTTGCCTTTACAATCTTTACTGTGATGTTTTGAACACAGAATCTGCGCAATCAAAACCTGTAGCTGTAATTGACTCTAACCAGTTGTACTATTAGCACCACTATCAGCATTGCAGTAATATTTACATGCCCTACCTATGGGGACTACCGTGTTAGGCACCATAAATAAAATCTGGTGTGGAGATACCTGCGGGAGCTGTGTGTGTCCAGTGCTGGTTGCAGCTTGTGGCATTGGCAGTTCAGATGGGGCAAAACCCCTCTGGGTTTGGGCAAGCAGGGAGTGCAAGGCACACAGCAACGCCAGTCCCTCCTTTGCTACTTATTCCCATTTTTGCTTGAATTCCTGCAGAGCCCCTGAGTCTTTCAGCTTGAACACATCTGGGTCAGCCTCTGCCCTCAATTAGATGTTGGTTCAGTTCTTGCTTTAAGCAGGTTTTCATGAGAACAGCTGAGGGCAGAAACAGGCCTCTGAAGTAAGAAGGTTTACAAATCTTGTGTATTGTATAAGCAAAGAGGGCAAAAAGGACAGTAATCACAAGAACAACTCTCTTTCCTGTCTTGTTGAAACAAACATCTTTTCTTCTAGGACAAACCCATTACTTTTTATATAGCAGATAAGGCTGTTTTGTTGTTTTAATGGATTTATAAATTGAATTTGTTATTAGCAGTGACTCCACTATTGTGATGTTAAATGGCAGGAAATTGGCCCGCTGTGTTGCAGCCACCTCTTAATATAAGTACCTTTCCCCTCCTCTTCTAAGAGTCTGGGTTTTGAAAACCCATGAACAAGGACATCATAGAGAATCTGATTCAGTTCAGTTTAAAAGCTAAATTAGAGCAATTGATCATTTCATTCTGGTGATCAGAGACTCCCAGCGGAAAATTCTGAAACATCTGTAATAGCCAGACTTGCAGAATAACAATAAGTGAATCAGAGCTGTTTGGAAACTTATTTTTCAGCTCACTGGCAGTTATGAATGTTATAGTAATAATTTCAAAATTTTTTAAAAATGGCTTCAAGTCAAACTAAAATGGAAGGTCTCAGTTTGATTGCAAGAACATTTTTTTAAAAAGGAAAGAAAATGGACATTTCTAAGTGAAAAGCCACATGAAAGACAAATCCAAGTCTTTATTTAAGAACATTGTTAGATGTGTTTAGATTACTCAAAAGAGTTTTTTGCTTTTATTTTCAACACGGGACTTGGCACTATAAGCACGCTTCTCGACATGATTTGAGTACCTTTATTCTGCACAAACCAGATAACTTGCCAAAATATGTTGCTTCCCAAAGTCCAGCAGAGATCACTGATTCACTTTATTATTATTAGTCATTACGTCTTGAAAGGAAACAGTTGCATTTGTGAACAAATAGATGCTTTGCATAGGTTGAATCTCAAAAGCTTTGTTTAGATCAAGTTTCCATGGAGTTACCCCACTGTGAAAGAGACATGAATTTATGAGCCCCCAGTTCTACTTAGTGGCATTATCAGAGCAATGGGCTCCTCTGTGAGATGCACATTATGGCAAGGACAGTACTAAGGTCAGTGTAGAAAACTCTGTAAGCAGAAAGCTCCTTAGGCAAGAAATATATTGCAGAAAAGTCAGGAGCAAACTTCAATGAAAATATCAGCAGAACAGCTGAAAAAACAAAAAATGGTTAGGAAATCTTCTATAATGGAGTCATCTGGAGTTGTGACTAATGCATCGTGATACTCTGTAAAAGAAACCCCAACTTCATATTTATTATATTTTCCTCTGCACACGTGGTTTTCATAGGTGTTGGAATGAAAACTTGAAGACAAGCCTATAAACCCCTCTATATTTAAAGTAAATCACACAGAAATCTCAGTATAGCTGTTTTGCCAAGGAAAAAAAAATCCATTCTGCTGATCTTTACTTTTTGTCCTTTTTTTGTATTATGCTTTCTCGGGCTGTTTTTGTATTAAATCAGTTCCAAATAAACAACTATTCATCGTACCAGAACTGCACGTGATTTCAGCTGACACTGACATTAACAGTCTCAGATTCCATAGCACTAAGACATGAAAAAAACCAGAAATAAAACTTACCTTTTAGCTAGGAAAGTGGCTGCTATATTAGAGTATGCACAACTGTTACCAGCACAATACCGATTTTAGTGTTAATAATGAGCTCAAACATTCTGTAGCTTCTCGTGTGTTTTCCTTGAAATCGTGCTCCAGAGGCTTTTAGATCTAAGATGGCATTTTTCACAAGGAAAAAAAAAAAAAAAAGTCTTCATGTTGAAAACAAATTGATAACATCACCTGAGTGCTTTCTAACGACTCTGAAACTGGAGGACAAAGTCATAGTGTGCACTTATCTTAGTCACCTTTTCTCTAAAGGAAACTCTTTGCCTCTCTTCTGCTTCTCCATAGGTTTATAACTTTTAAACTCATTGGCCAATTACAATGGAAGCTCACAAGAAAGAAGAGCAGAAGTCCCACAAATTATTATGTTGATACAAATTTCATGAAGCTAAGCAGATGGAAGTCAGTAACCTGCTAAAAAAATTCAACCCAAATACAAGACTCTGATAAGGGCTTGTACTAGACACCAAAAATCCTATTCTGGCAAGCTTGATCAGTGCAGCTGGGGAAAAGGTTCCACTGATGTCTGTGTTAATCTGCCCCAAGATACAAAACTTTATTCAGTCTTGAAATGGTATGGTCCAGGAAACAATGTGTGCTGTTGTTTTGCAAGGCTTGTGGGTTTTCCCTTTTTTTTTTTTTTTTTTTTTTTTTTTTTTTTAAATTAGACGGGTTTTTTTAAGCAAATCTCATTGTATTTCTGGGAATTGTGAATGTTTAGGTTTGGAGTGTTATCTGATCAAAATCACAAAATTTCAATCTACCAAGGTTACTGTCCCACCAGCTTTGCAGGAAATATGCCTGCAATTAGAATTAATTTACCAAGTAAATCACCTCTGCAGCAAGCAGAGGTTTCGCAGCCATGGGGCATCCATCTCAAACAAAATGCAGCCATACAGTCATCATAACATGATGCAGGTTTTGAGAGAAAAATATTTACCAAGGAGAAGGGAAATTGTAGCACTTCTCTGAGCTAAAAGAAATGTATGTAAATAAAGATAGCCTCTGCTTCCCTAACCCAATTATAATATTGATGTGCGTGATCTGAAAATTACATGCTGTGAAAATAACATACCGTTACAGATAGGCATCTGACTGGCTCTCCTTGATTTCAGACACATGTAGGATAATTACATGCTCCAGCATCTTAATTTGAATTGTTCCAGAAAAAAAAGCCTTTATTTCTATAAAGCTGTTTTAATCCTAGGGCACTGAATAAATGAAGCCTGTGTGGGGGAGATAGCAGCAGCTCCACCGCGTGAAAGTGGACACGCAGAAGTACTGGGACCTGTTCTGGTGCCTCAAAGCTGGGTCCAAGAAGCAGTCAGAGCCTGGCCTGTTTCTGCATGCAGCAGGGAGCAGCAATCTGTACTGGTAGAAGGTATGTGGGGAAGATTTGGGGAAGAACAGTCTATATCATGTCCAACACCAACTTACAAGGTGAAAACACGGTGATAGAAGGCAAAAGCGTGGCTCTTGCTAGAGCATCTATGAGAGAACCTGTATGAGTTCAGTCAGAGGAGCATCACTAGGAAGCTTTTGTGGGTTCGAACACACTGACAGCCTGTGCACCCATAGGTAAATATCAGGCCCAGTTGCAATGGGTGAGTTTCTATGGAAAAGAAAAAAGCAGCAACAATAAACACTACTAAAATTATAAAAGAATTATAACATTTATAATATAAAATTATAAAAAAATGTAAACATTATAAACTAACTCTATTTCTAACTAATTGCTATTATCAGTTCTCTGGTTTGGGGGCAAGGGAAAGCTTTCCTTTCAGATTTCTTTCAGATACAGGTCAAATACTGTTTTTACTTTGTTAAAACATTTTTCTAGTGGAAAGCAGGAATAGTTGCAAACATCCCTGAACAAAGCAACCTGACAATTAAATCATGTAAATAACAGGATTTCTTGTTTCCAGTGCATTTGTTAGCTGCCTGCAGCCCCATGGAGGGGCCGGCTCTCTGTTACCAGTTTTCTGGCAACCGATACCTTGAAGACTGCCACTGTTTGGACAGATTTTGTTGAAGCTGAGCACTGAGCTCAAAATTTGGTGAGGAAAATAAATAAGCCAGTTTTCCACGGAATGTATTTACATTACCTTTATTTCTTTAGGATAAGGGGCTAAAAATGAAGCAATAGTAATATACTGTCATTATCACTTCTGTGCACGCCTACTCAGACACCCAGACAATGGAGGAAGTGAGGATTAAACCAGAATACTGTCACACAGAATTATGGGAATATTCTGATTTTTATCAAAGCCTGGGTCTTATATGGGAATTCAGTCTGTCAGGCTGTATTTCATAGAATCATGGAATTGTTTAGGTTGGAAAAGACCTTTAACATCATCAAGTCCAATCATTTACCTAGCACTGCCAAATCCACCACTAAACCATGTCCCCAGGTGCCATGTCTATGCATCTTAATTAAATATTTTGAGGGATGGCGATTCGACCACCTCCCCGGGCAGCCTGTTCCAGTGCTTGACCAGCCTTTTGGTGAAGATGTTTTCCCCAATACCAATGTAAACCTCCCCTGGTGCAACTGGAGGCCATTTCCTCTTGCCCTATCACTTGTTACTTGGAGAAGAGACTGCCACCTCGCTACAGCCTCCCCTCAGGCAGCTGTAGCGAGCGATAAGGCCTCCCCTGAGCCTCCTTTTCTGCAGGCTGAACACCCCCAGCTCCCTCAGCTGCTCATCATGAGACATGTTCTCCAGCCCCTTCGCCAGCTTTGTGGCTCTGTGGACACGCTGCAGCAGCTCAGTGTCTGCCCTGCAGTGAGGGGCCCAAAGCTGAGCACAGCATTCGGGGGGCAGCCTCACCGGTGCTGAGTGCAGGGGGCTGGTCACTTCCCTAGTCCTTCTGGCCACACTTTTTCTGACACAAGCCAGGAAGCTACTGGCCTTCTTGGCCACCTGGGCACGCTGCTGGCTCGTACTCAGCTGGCTGTGGCCCAGTACTCCCAGGTGCTTTTCTGTGGGGCAGCTTTCCTTCCAGCCACTCTTCCCCAGGACTGTAGGTTGCGTGGGGTTGCTGTGACCCAGGTGCAGGACCCGGCTCTCAGCCTTGCTGAACCTCATACACTTGGCCTTGGCCCATCGATCCAGCCTGTCCAGATCCCTCTGTAGAGCCTTCCTGCCCTCCAGCAGATCAACACTCCCACCCAAGTTGGTGTTGCCTACAAACTTACTCGATCCCTTTGTCCAGATCATTGATAAAGATATCAAACAGGACTGGCCCCAGTACTGAGCCCTGGGGAGCACCACTTGTGCCCAGCTGCCAGCTGGAGGTAACTTCATTCACCACTGCTCTTTGGGCTTGGCCATCTAAACATTTTTTATGCAGCAAAGCATACACCTGTCCAAGCCATGAGCAGCCAGTTTCTCTTCCGTATAGTCCAAGAACCTCCCAGAGTGTTTCCTCTCTGCTGTATTGTATTTCCAGAAGACATCTGGAAAGTTCAAGTCCCCCACAAGAACAGGGGCTAGCGATTGTGAGACTTATCCCAGTTGCTTATAGATTTTTTTACTTGCCTCCTCATCCCGGCTGGGTGGTCTATAACAGACTCCCACCATAATATCTGCCTTGTTTGCCTTCCCCCTGATTCTTACCGATAAACAGTCAACCCTATTGTCACCATCATTAAGCTATAGACAATCAAAACTATCCAACATATAGGGCTACCCACTGCCTCTCCTTCCTTGCCTATCCCTTTCGGTCTCAGTGGTTTCAACTTGCCAGCTTGCTATGGCCAAAGAAGTTTTTTTTAAATGAAAGAATAAGAAAATTAGTTTGTGCTATTACTATCAGACATCACAGTAAAGCTACCCACTGCAAAAGTATCTTCTGTAGGCTTCTCCAGTTTTTGTGGTAGTTTTGCAGGCAGCTTTATATAGGCATATCTGAGCTACTGTTTTATTTGCAAACTGGGTAGGACTGTGTATTTTCTGACTATGGCAAAGAAAACCTCAGGAAATTAAATGTGTTAACCTGACATTTTCTGAACGTTGTTGATATTGCCAAATCATACCTTTTGGTGAACAAGCTGAAAGTTCATTGTGTCCCCTGAGTTTTTCTAAAGCTCTTGTAAAGCACCACCTTTCTCTTCCAGTGGAGACTGGCTGTGAAGTTAATATATGACAAATTTGGGAATGACTCATCAGCTGTTTGTTATTGTGCATGTATTGTATATTCATTACCATCGCCATACAAGGAGTTTCCAGATCTAGCATGCAGTTGTGAGTCAAGCTGATATTTTGAAACGAGGGAGTTTTGTGGGGAAAATGAGCATGCTGGTGGTACTGTGTTCTGAAGAAAGGCAGATTCTTCCAGTAGCTCAGGAGAGAAGCTGCCGCATAATAAGTTGCTGCTGTTTGAACTCAGGAGAAAAAAGTATCCTAAGAACCTAATAAGAATATTCAATCCACTGCTTTTATAGACAGGCCTCACTCAGTAGGAATGTTCCAGCCTTAAATGTGCAGGTTCAGCTCAGTTATGTGAAAAATTCAATTGTAATTCAAATTAAAATAATAGTTTGAATAAATAACTCAAAATCTGCTTCCCAATCAAGCACTAAGGCAGGACTTCCAGCTACCTGAATTGTAGGATGTGTCTTTCCGTCTCCTCTGACTATTTTACTTCTTATGTGGGAAACCACTTGATAGTAAACATAACTGTGACAGTTGGGTTGGTTTACATTAAAGCAGAGGTCAGGTAGGAGGACCTTATGGCAGGAGGGGAAGACCTCCTTCCCTTGGAGAGTAACAGGACTTGCTCAAGAGTGAGCAAGAAAATGGGAGATTGCTGCAAGGTGCAGGTAGCAGCAGGGCCAGTTTTGTAAGGGATAGGTGAAATTTCCCATTGACAGGTGGGGATCACGTATATTTTTGTTGCCACTTGGAATATTATGGAGGTGGCTGGAAAGGCAAGCTGCCTGCGCAGCTGCAGTGGGTGGGGAGTGGCAGTCCAGAGGGTCCTGGGCAAAAAACTCGTGCACCAAGGTGCAGGATGAGTCCCGTGCTTTCTGATGTGTCGCCTTATCTTGGAATGTAACTGATATCTCCTGCTTTCTGTCTCCCAAGGAAATGTGCTGTGATCAAGGTAGGACTCAAATGCTAAAGTCCTTTTTGAACTCAATCCTCTTTGAACTGTGTGATCTCTAATGAAAGCTGGGGAAGTTTAGAGAGGAAAACAGCTTATCTTTTCCTTCTTGCTGGATGGATGCCCTTATTTTGTTTCAGATCATTCAGCATTATTTTTGCTAGGGAAATGTTATTTATTCAGCTTTCAAATGTTTGGTCATCTTATTAATTTTTCATATGCAAAGGCTTTGAATATTTCTCTTTGAAATACCATAACTAACCTCGTTTTTTTCTCAGGGCAATGTATTTGGCTCTCCAGTTATGACCTTCTCCCCAAAGTTGCCTAGAAAAATAGGCAGGGACAAATTCTCCAGCTCATAGACATCAGGTGGGACTGCTACAATTTATGAAGTTCCCATTACAGATACTGAAAGGGGTGAACATGAAAGATGTGTGCCTGGGAGAGCACCCAAGACCACAGTGGTCAGAGGGGAAAACCAAGTGGCCGCCTTCTCTGTGTCTTGTCTTGCTGTCCTTGCAAATATGCCCTCGGCAGAGCTGCTCAAAATTGAAAATAATCTGCTTGAACCCATGGAGTTGCAGAGATGGTAACATAAGGAAAGTGGATCTCCTCCCTTGGCTGAGGATGAACTGTCTCTACTGTCGCTTTAGTATGGTTATTGTTTTGTTTCCTGCTGTTATTGCTTTATCCTCTGGTGTTGCCTTAAAAGGCACAGGCGTTTTGATCTTTAGGGCAAATTCTCTGTGATGCTGAAATAAACTAAACGTAGAGGATTTGCCTTGTTTCTTGTACACAGTATTTTTCTTGCTTTACTTCAGGCTTGCTTCCAGGTTTTTTTCCTGTATGAAGAATGTAGAAACAGCACCAGCATGGACTTGCTGTCCTTGCTTTCCACCAGACCATGTACTGCTCCATCCTTACGACCTTTTTTTGCTGAACTTACCCTTTTCAACTTCTCTAGCCTTTATTTAATATTCATCCTTAATTATTCTTTTTTCTTATTTGTTCTCTAACAGAATAATTTTATTTCACTCAACACCCTCCATTACACTGCTGTTTTCTGAGTTTCATATTCTCCTTTTTGAGTTCAGATCTGCTGGCTGCAGGCTCCAGCTGCCTCGTATAGTAAATAAATGCAGGTTCTTTCTCGTTATATGGTATGAATTGCCATTTCTTTCACTCCCCATAACCTGCTCCTCCAGGCAATTCATTTCACACATCTTTACATTTGGAAGCTGGGAACTGTATTATAGATCAGCACTTATTTATTGACTTGTGTCCTGTTATTATTTTGATAGACGTGTTTTGGTGTATGGCACACCCACCTCAAGTATTTGCTCTTCCCAGTTTATTACTTCTGTGTGGTGTTTCTCTTCACTGTTTTACAGCACTCCTCTCCAGGTGGTGGGTGAGCTGCAAGTGCAGGGGAAACCATGCCTTGTGCAAAGCAATAGCATGTTGGTGGTTGATGTTAAAGCAGCAGATACCAAGGGCATATTTGTACAAGAGCAGGATGACTAATAAACTTTTTAAAAGTGCCCGTGTGACTTAATATACCAGCTCATGTCAGTGTTCGAAGATATTTGGAAGCCTGAAGTCCTCTGACTTTCAACTGTTAGTAACACGTATGTGCCTTTGGTGCTTGTACTTGATTATTCTTAAAAATTAAGCAAGATCAGAGACTCATGATCCACATTTGAAAAACCTAATGTGAGCCTGAAAATATGCCCTGATTTGTCGCCACATCAGCACAGAATCAGAAGAAATGGTGACAAAGCAGCAGGTCTAAGGGCCTAAGTAGACAGTGCTGAGCGAGTCCAAGCTGGCCAGTTGGTTTTGGTGTGACACATTGCAGTAGGTATTGCTAGCCCTAAAAAGAAATCCCTTGGTATTTTGTGGGGTTTTCTGTTTTGTTTTGTTTTGTTTTGTTTTGTTTTTAAATGCTGGTTCCCAAGCTCTCCTGCGTAAATGCAGTTCTGTGGAGCAGGGTGTGCTTTCCTTCTGTGCAATGAAGGAGAAGTGAGTGTGCAAATATCCTCTTCTGAGGCTCCAACACACCGCAAAAACATGCTTTTGTCACTGTGTCAGAATTTATAGTTAATATTTGCAAATTCTGGCAATGTACCAGTGAATTTAATACCATCTCACCACAACAGAAATTTTGTATGCAGACACAAACTTTGCTAGGATATAATTGGTACCTATAGCTCTACTTTCAAAATACTGCATTCAAATACATTCTCACGGAAAAAGAAACCGATGAATCTTCAATACCAGGAGAGTCTGAGACCATCAACAGACTTTCAATGAGTATCAGGCTGCATTTCTTCTCTTGCAGTGCTGCTAAAACATGGCCTTGCCCAGAGGGGCACTCAGGAGCAAATACATCCATTTAGAAAAATGAGTTTGTGGTACCAGTGGAGCAAAGTATAGAAAAAAGAAAAAAAAAATGGTGCTTAAAACCCCAGTTGTGTATTCAGAAAACAGACTGAAGGAGGTAGGCAATGATACAGCACAGGAAAAATAGGCATTCAAAACTGAGCACTGGGCGTGTGCTGGAGCCTATTTCTTAGGGGGGCCTGTAGTTTCAAAGCTGTGTGAAGGGATCAGGAGGGCAGGGGTAGAAATATTAACCAGTAAGTGGTTCCAGAAGGGCTACATTATTCTTACATGACATATCAGTGAATGGCACTTAACTATGCATTAGCACATGGGCAAAAATATTAAGTCTATATTTATGAGAAATACTAAGTCTGTGTTTATCACCTTGCAGCCAAAGAGCTCAGCAATATAAATGAATGCATATGTGAGGTATAGCACTTGTGGCCCGGTGCAGTACTTTCCACGCTTTTCTAGTGAATTGTCTAGCTCTGGAAAGATATGGTTGACATAAACTTGATTCTTTGATTTTTAAGGCCCTATCTGTAATTTTAGTTTTTCTAATAATTTTAAATAGCTTTTACATTGTATTTCATCTCACTGTATCTTGCTGTTTTGTGGGGCTTTGAGGTGTTCAATTTGTACACACGCTTGGAATTGGAGAAAACATTGGAAAAATTCCCCAGTGCAGAAATGTTTTGCTTTTTGAGGTTCTCCCTCTCTCCAGACTACCATACGCACTTCAGCATCTTCTTTTGGCTTTCCAGATACTGAGACATTCTTGCAATTAATTTTGTACATTTCTTTACAGCCTAAAAAAATCCACATGTTCTTTTTTGCAACCAAACCATACAGGTGTCTGGTAGCTTGGTTAGACACTCTGGTGTGACCAAGTAAATCAGCTCACAAAGGGTGCTGCGTTACCTACAGCTACATACAGAGCTGTTCTCAGAAAGTGTCCGTGTGAAGCTGGTCTGTCTAGACAGCAAACATGCCTTGAATCTCAGTAAATTATACCATCATTCACAGCAAAATAATCTTGAATTATTTTGTTGCTCTTTTATGAATTCAGATGTCATTCCTATTTTAATTCACGTATTCCCAGCTAACATTTAATTAAGACAGGTATTCTGGGGTAGCTGTTTTTAATTTTCTTCTAGCTGTGCTTCCATTTCTGTTGTTGCTTCACTGCTGATTTTACTTTAACAATTGGTTGGAAAGGTTTATTCTTCCTTTAATGTTAGTCTTTAAATACTTGCTCGCGATAGGGGCTCTCAAACGCTTATTATACTGGACTACGTGGTGAGAAACAGTCTGCACTGCCGGATCTGGTGGATGATCTCCTGCTATATATATTTCTACACAGACACGTATGCTTTCAATATTTTTGCTACCTGTCTTACTTTACATTATCATTTTTGCAATTATTTATTTCATTGCAAACTACCAGATACCACAGGAGCCACACAAAGTAGCCATCAAGGAAAGGTTGTTTCCTTCATAGCTGTATCAAATGGTCACGGTCTTTGGCACAGTAAGTTACTGAACAGTGCTACTTTTGTTCCTGTGAGTATGGAGTAGGAATGGATTTAGGCACATGGAAGCTGTATTATTAACCTGCTGTGTAATCGTAGTCCAGCAATTTCCCATTGGCAAATTTAATGTGCATCATGCTGACTAAAATACAAATTGGAAAGTATGAACACAAGCAACACCAGGGAATAGTTACCTTGGAACTAGTTAAAAAGCAAAGAAAAGTAACAATGGGTGCCATGACTAAGACTAAGGTAACATTGTTTGCTTGTGATAATGTCGAGTGTTTTTTCATTTTGTCTTCATCAGAATGACATCTACCATAATTTATTATGAATACCCACAACAAAGTTGGATGAAGAAGCAACTGAATCTCATTAAGGTATTTTTTTCTATCAAACCACTTGGTTTAATAATGTGCATCTAAACCACCCTCAGTTTAGGGCTAAAATTGCCTCAATCCTTACAAAGCACAAGTGAGCCTTCATGCCCTTTCCCCCAGGGAGGACAAAGGGCCTTAAACGGTGCTGAGCACCAGTTAATGGCGTTCCATCTCAAGGTCAGGGATTCATCCTGGTTTGCAGTGGTTCAGTGAGGGGAAGATCTATCGGGCTGTGACACTACAATACTTAGCAGCAGAACTAGAAAAAACTCCATCTGTATAGACGACACGTTTCCAAAACTTAGTTACAATATCTTTGTTTTTAACAGAACTTGGGTTAGGAAAAGGAAGACCTTTATTAAGTACTGTTGTCTTGGCATTTTTTGAGCCTGTTCCCTTCACTGTGATGTCTCAGATGGTAAATTCAAAGGCAAAAATGTCATTTTATATTAAAACCTTGATCAGCCAACAGTCCAAACTCTTCCCTGGGGTGACTTTCATAGTGTTATGCCAGGAACAAATTTGATTATTCTCGAGAAAGGACAAAACCCCCCAAAGGTCTGAGGCCTGTTACCTCAGTGTTATACTCATTTGCAACTATTTCGAGATCTGCCCTTCCAGTGGTTTGGAAAACTCGGACCTGGAATGATGGTGACAGCTCCCTGCTCTGAGAAGGTCTTTGTCTTTTGGATGGCCAGTTCAAATTCTTTTTCCCTGGCCGTGAGGTCACCTAATGAAAGTTAAAAGCACTATTTCCACCTTAGTCCTCATAGCGCTGCATGGATGTGAGCTTTTCCCATTCTTTAGTTTGAAAAATTGATAGCTTTGACATCTGAGTCTGAATTATACTAACTGGTAACGATTCAGCAATCTTGTTACTAATGCTCAGATCATTCACAGAAATGTCAATACCAGCTCTGTGACTTGCCCTTCAGAACAGTAAAAAAATGTTCTGAATAAATAAAACCCCAATAGCCCCACACCTAAACCTTTACACACTTTAACAGCCAAACCAGAGCTGTCACGGTGTGTTTCTTGCATGCTTTGTGTGCTCAAACCTGACTGCAGCAGAAACATGGCACTTGACTTTTTGCTGTTTCATGCTTAGATCTATAAAGTTGCCAGGTTGTCTGGAGAGGAAGCCAGGAAGCTGTTTGCAGAGATGGAGTGGCCAGAGGCAGCCAGAATGGGAGATGAGGACTGAGGAATATTTATGAATACTTGAGAATATTCTCGTCTGAGTCTGGGTTCTTTTCCATTCCCATCATCAATTGAAAAGAGCCTGGAGCTAGTGGTTTGTAGTGAGACAGTCGTTAGAAAACAGAAAATGTAAGCAGTAGGGGAGAAATGTAAAGCAAAAGATTTTGTTTGATGCTCATGAAATATTGGAATAAATTCCACTGCATTGTGTCTACGTGCTTAGGAAAATATAAATAGCATACGGTCGTACCAGTCAGCCCTCGCTATTCTGATGGGGGACAAGGAATGGAGTGGAGTGGGAGATACTTCAAGCGCATCACCAAAGATGTGCTCTACAAGTGGTAACCTTCTTATTAAAGCAAATATCAATCTGTATGTACCATAACAATGAAGGGGAACTGCAAAACGATCTTCATTTCTCAAACAAATTTTATCTCCTTCAGATTTTATTAGTGGGTGGATTGCTCCAAGTGTAAAGGATTGCCTGCCCTGCAAATAGGAAGGCACTTATAGCTGAGGCTGTAGTAAACACCAAAGAGACCCAGGAACTTGCTTTTTGGGATCATTAAAGAATTTATCCGCTACCACGAATGAACCAAATGGTTGGAAAATTCCTATCCCAGTTCCTACAGGGATGTAGTTTGATTAAGCTTGATCTTTTTGACACAAATCTTGGAACTATCCAGTATGAACAGACCTCAGGGTGTTACCAAGACCTGGGGAGGCTTGGTAGCAGTGTCATCCTGACAGACATCCGTCTAGCCTGTTAAAGACACACAGAAAGACTTCACAGCTCTGTGTCTCAGTGATTCACTGTTGTTACAATTAAAAAGTTTTTTTTCCTAATATCTCCCTTGAATTTTTTCAGTTTCAGCCTATTACCTTTCAGCCTCTGGGCTGACGAGTGCTGATGCCTACTACACACCGCTGCTGGGCAGACTGGAGTGGCTGCCCCTGAATTTTGGTAGTCTTTCCTTTGACTAAAGCATGTGATCAAGACAGTGAGGAATTAGCCTCTAAGTTGCAGAGTAAAATGCTTTAAACTCTTTTTGATGTGCAGTACACGTAGGGAAAAGGAAATATTTTAAACAAGATAAGCTGTTAAGTGTTATTTAAATGATCTCAGAAAAATCCATGGCTTCTGTAAAGAAGAATGAAAGCTCCAGCACAGTTAAATACAAGCGCTGGTGAACGTTGCAAGAGTGAGTATCACTTACTGTAAATATTATAGCTTCTTCTAACAGCACGAGATGGTTTATGTGTCTTTCATCCCTGCAGATGTACTTTAACACGTTAAAAGGTCAAATTTGCTTTTTTGTTTGTCATTATGTAGATCCTTGCAGTTGTTTTGTAAATGCAACTATCTAAATAATTCATAAGAGCGGAGACGCCAGCTGTCGGTGCCACAACCAGGTAACTCCTAATTCATGACCATCTCTGTCTTGAAGACCACAAAGGATGTAGCTGTGCACTAACTATGCCAAATTGTGGTATGTTGCTGGAGGCTTGTTTGAATTTCAGGGTAAATCTGGCAGTTGCAGACAAGAATAAAATAGGCAGAGAGAAAATATTGATCAAAGGGAATTTTCCCCTTGACATAACTTGGAAAGTGCACCTTAGGTGCTTAATTAGGATCAAACCAGGCAGAAACTATATTGGAAAAAAATTGACAGTATATCTAAAAATAGAAAGACCGTGCCTCTTGTAGGAGCAAGTGTGGGGTTGTCAGGCATAGCAAAAATCAATCCTGTAATAAGATAGACTGATGGCATATCAGAATAGCTGCAGTTATTCTCTGCCTCACGTGGAACCTGACAGTCAGCACGTATTTGTGTCAGCCATTCCCCAAGTTACAAACATTTTTGGCTGAAGTGACTGTATTTTTGAGGAGGAGCTTGGCCTCCTCCTCAGGCAGGATGTTAAAGCAGCTGGGAGTCACCCCCTGTCCCTGTCCCGGTATTGTCCTTGGAGGAGCTGTTGTGGCGGAAAGCGTGTTTGCTGGAAATCCATCTTGAAAGTTAGGAGCTACCTGGAGCTGCCTGTTCAAGGGATTTGGACTTATCTCCTCAAGCACAATCGGGCAACAAAAATCTGCCAAATCAGAAATTCTGGAGGTCAGTGGCAGTCTTTCACTGTCTTTACAGGAAGGCCTATATGCTCTTCAGCTGGAAGATCTTCATCTTAACTCACTGAAAGAAATAATATTGCTGTGTGAGCTGACTGACTGGGGCTTATCAGTCTGTCTTTGATTTTTTTCCTGCTCTCTCAAGTCTGTGCAGGTGTAACTATAAAGGAATCTGGAATAGCAATAGGAACAATGTAAATTCTATTTTTTACCTCTCTGAATAACAGGGAAAATGTAATTTCCAGCTGCCAGGACTGATTAGCACAGTTTGACTGCAAACTTATAGCAGCTGTTGTTTTTTGTGTACTTTGTGTCTATTTGCATACAGATTTGACAATGTAATTGTCTACTGACATAAAGCACATTGAAGGGAAAAAAGTGAGTAAATCCAGAGAAAAAAAGGAGTTCTTACAATCTGCTTCTGTATTCCAAACAAAATTTAAAAATCTACCATTTTGTAGCAGAAGTTGACTTTTTATTCCATAAAGCATACATGGCCAGCTTAGAAGCCTTGGAGCCAAATTTAGTCTCGTAGCGTAGACCCAAAGTGAACCCATGGCACTGACTTAAGGTCAGATCACTTGTAATTCAAGATTTAACAATTTGCTTTACATAGTAAGTAATATTCTCCAGGTAAGGAAAACATGAAGAAAATGGATGTCACTGCATCTACTGTTAGCATGTTTGATTTAGAAATCTGTAACAACTTTCCACATTGCGTGAGCTGACCCATCCTGCGTTGAGATGACCCATATGAGGCTCAGAACAAGCAGGGCTCTGACGGTGGGTGGCAGCCCATCTCTGCTAGCACTGGAAAGGGAGCATATTGCAATACTGACTGCAGTGGAATCAGGACTTACGGCAATCACGACTGTGTGTGAAAACTTTCCTCTCCCTGTCTGCCCTACTTTTCTGTTTCATCATAATTCAAAAGCTTCAGCATCAGGCTGATTTTGGAGGGATTTTGCAGCCAAGGAACTAACTGTGTGTGATAGGAAAATGTGCTGTGGAGAGGAAAAGCTGTTTTTCTTGAAATTTTAAGTTGTGATTTCTGTTAGAATCATAGTATTAGCCTGGGATTAAGTGGAAAGCAATAGGTTAGCAATCATCTTTTGGAAAGACTAACAAATCTGAAAGGCAACTTTTTTTTTTTTTTTTTTTTTTTTTTTTTTCCTGCTTCATTTAAGGCTACCTGATTTAGAATTAAAAAAAACCCCACACCCGTGAAAAATCATCATCCTTTCTGGTACATGTCTCATTTCCCTTTTTTTCTTATGCAAACAGTTTGGTGCTGAAAATGTCTCCCGTGAAGCCTGGTACTGTTTGTTATGGTTAATGACAAGGTTCATGTAAGCTGGTGATCCTGGAAAGCAGATTTTGCAGGAGCACTGGTGCGGTCCCATCCCTGCGGAGGTCGATGAGAACAGGCTGAGGCAAGGTCGGGGTCAGCTGGTGGGTGTGTGCTGCCCAGGGGGAGCAGAAGTAATTCGTGAAACTGTGTCCAGTGCTGTTAACAACAGCTTTCCATATGTACAATTAAAGTAGCGAGAATCAAATTTAAAGATGAATTAGATGCTTTGAATGTGTCTCTTATTATAAACTAATGACCCGTCTGTTCCTTGGCTAACACCCTGTCAAGCATTTTGACCAGTGGCCTCACAGAGATGCCAATATGAATCAGCAGAATCTCTTCAACCGGAGTGAGTATTGGAAATGGTTTCTTTTCCTGTGTTTCCCATTCATTTTAAATATCACTCCCATCACACTAGAGATGTCAAATAAATGACAGGCAGGAGATGAAAATGAAAAACAAAGCCAGATGAGGAGTAAGTGTTAATTAAAACAGGACTTGGAATAAACAGAAAGTTCTCTTTACATATCTGTTGCATATAAACCTTTGTTTATGACCCATTTTGATTTTCTTTACATGGCGATTTGTAATGATTTCTAGTAGCTATTAAGTGTCTGAAATGTAATCTGTCTGTGATAAAACTTGGTCGCTTGTTGTAAGTCACGGACGGCACTGCTATGCTGCGCAGCGTCAATATTCTGAACACAGAAACTTGACATTAACAAATGTATGCTGAAAATTATGGCTTATGACTTGGAAATAAGTGTGTCATACAATACCTATCTGTTGACAATCATGGGAATGAAAGTAACCAATGCCTCAAAAGCCACATTTCTTGTCCTTTGAATTAGCTAGCAGCTTTTGTAAGTGGTTGCCAGTCTTTTCTTTTAGGAAAAAGAAACCACGTTAATACTTACAGTATTGCTTGGGGGAAAAAACAACTGGTTGCCGAGTAGAATTTGATCCCAAATTGATAAGACTTTTAAGTTTCTGTGTGTACAAACATACATACACGTTTGTGTACATAGAGATACAGCTGTAGATATTTTGGTGTGATGTGCAAATGTATGTATAAATAGCTATATATGTGTGTGTTTGTGTGTATTATGTCTGTATACACCTACCTCCAGGATGCATTCCTATTTATCATATAAATATTTAATAGAAAGTGTTATGCAATTTCACATCAGTCTAGAAGCCTCCTTTGATCTGAGATAGTTACTGCCAGTTGTTGCAAATTATTTTGGAAGCTTTGTGAGTTGTGCATATCAAGCTATGGTAACTCCAGCTTATATCATTAAAATGTTTAAGCCCTCAAGATCTGTTAGGCTGCTGTTTTGTTTTGGTTTCCACAAATTAAATCCCCCTTGAAAAAACTAATTTAGCAACCGAAGTGGATCATCGTAAAGAGCATTAAGACCGTAAGTGGTAATAGCAAACAATAATGTAAAAATTTAGTCACCAGTTTCCCTTATGATTTGTTTTATTTTACAGCTTCTGCATAACTTCATCTCACTCGACACGCAGCCTTGTGAAGGACCAGATCTACTTCCTTGCTGGCATCCACTGTGGGAGCAGCATTGATGGGGAAGAAAAAACTTATCATCATCCACCAATGACTCTTCAGTGAAAGGTGCTGGCTGGAGTCTCCCGGCAAGTGGCTTCTGGTGAGAATAATTCCCCACACCATCTGGGCTTCAAGTGGAGATCCAAACCCAAATTACAGCAACTATGAAGTGTGCTATCTATAGTTTATCTTCAGTTTTACAGCTAGTGCAGTGGTTGAACAGCAAGTTGGGAGCTAGAATATAAATATTGGCTTTTTCTTCCTGGAACACACATGTGCTTTGATAGAGTAATTTATTTTTAGAGGATTAGAGTTTGACATATTATTTTAAAAAGGAGTGAACTGACTGAATGATTTCCTTTCTCCCATGTAGGAAGGCCTCAGGGTACCAATTCTGGGCTGAACACAGTGCTCCAGTAAGCAGCATCCCACCACAGGTGTGTCTGGAGTGAAAAGCCTTACCCAGGTAGGAAAAACCCCTAAAGCTCATACCAAGGTTAGGAAAGGGAGGGAGACATTAGTGTATCATTCCAATTTTACATGAGGTTTAGCTAGGACAGGAGCAGGAAGCAGCCAAACAAGTATGAAACGGTGTAAGAACATTTCCTAATCAAAATATCTAGGATTTGGAGTAAAAATATTGCAGGTGTTCACCAAAAAATCTTTACCAAGCAAGCCTCCGAAGTGTTTGTTGGGTGGAGTTACCAGAATTACATCCTCTGGCGTTCTCAGTATTGGTGAGACTGAGATGAAGGTGTGTGAGGTTCTCAACAGGGAAATTCCCAGGGTATTTACAAGCCCATCTAATTTTTGAGCATTTCTATTTGCATATTTTTTGGAAAGTTGTTGGTGATACCCAAAATGTTGCATTGACTCTTTACTTGCATAATAACAACATTGCACAAATGAGGTAAGTCCAGAAGAACACATTAATTTCCCATTCACTGTGATTGATCTGCCCGAAGTGGATGAACTGAAGAGTTAAGGTGGGAGGTTTTAGTAAATATTAGAAACATTAAAGTGAAGAAATAACTTTTTCTGTAACACAAGCTCAGTACGTCGTGTCAGAATGACAGAAATCAGGGGAATGAATACAGTGGGTTTTTCTTCTTTGAAATAGCCAGTCATCAGTGGCAGTACTGCATTCATAACTCCCAGGCACAGATCATTTAAAAAATTAATCTTCCTTTAGATGTGTTGTAACATCAAACGCTTTGGTTACTTCCATCCTGATAATCTCAATCCAAAAATTAGAACATGGCGCTTCCAACATACCTGAGATTATCTCAGCCTGTTTGAACTGGTGAAACTTTCAAGCAGAGTTTTGGCCCCATTTTTCACCTGCTCTGGGGTCCTGCTTTGGGTTCTGGTGCAGGTGATTTTTACTATCAAAGGAAAGGAAAACACATTTGTTTGGCAAACTGTGACAGAGAACAGACTCACTGTTTCCTGTCTCTGAAATAGAGACCTGAACGGGACGAACGTGTCCCTTCATTGCCTTTACCCAGGGATGAGTGACAGTAAGGTAGATGCAAGGTAGGTGAAAGCAAATTTAACTGATCCCAAATATCAGCTGTCATTTCTGCAGCAGCTTGGAAATTCAGATCTACCTTGATTTGTTCATTTATACAAAATAAAAATTGTGAACTCGGCCTCAACCCAACACAATTCTAAAAACACTCACTTGGGTTTTTGCTTAGAAAGCCCTGTGTATAATTTTGAACTTGGGCTATTTTCCACTCCCTTTCCTGTAATCCTTCTTCTAGATGATGCCTGTTAAACTGATGAAGGTCCTCAGCTGTAATGACTGCCTTGCTGAAAAGGAAAATTTTCTCCTATTACTTGCAATGGGGGATTCAGTTGTCACCTGTGAGTCACGGTCAGTGCAGCCTTCCCTCTTTGCAGCCCCCTTGTTCTGGTGGGCAGCATCTAGCACCTCTTCATTACATTTTATTATATTTTGCTGTGCTCTGTGGAGCCCACTTTAGGAGGTGTGGCCCTAGTTTCTTTAATGGATCTAAATTTTCATTATATTGCAAAAAGTTGCATACAATTTTCACAGCATTTCAATGCAGTCTTAATTGGATGTGCAAAACGCAAGTGTAATTACAGTTGTGAAGGAAGCACCACACAAATAGTCTGGCTATTTAGGGGCATAATTATCCAGATTGCATTCACAGAAATAGTAGTTATATCTACAAATCAGTCCAAATGCTTTCTAAATAGTTTCTTCTAGTCCTAACCTTTTTTGTTATGTAGCCACAATGAAGAACACCTTGACTGGCATACACGGATCCAGCCTGCCTTGCTGAGACACTGTGTGGGGAACTGAGAAGCATCACACGCTCTTCTGAGACACACAAAAAAAGACTGAAAATGCACCAAAACCTTTTTTGTGTGAAGACTTGGAGAAGATCTTCTGTGACTGCAGGAGGCCCCCGTTTGGATGGAGGTATGAGGGGGTGGCACAGGGGTGTGGGGAGGGAGCTATGGGATGGATGTACCTGGTGACGCAAGGCAATGGAGGTTTTTAGATCCATTCAATTTTCCTGAATTGATGGAAATGACAATTCAAAGATAAGGCATGGTCTGCTTACAACTTTTCTTTAAGTTTTAATTACATCTTCTTTTATAAGTAAGTACACTAAAACATTCACACAATATTAGAGTATTTTCAAACTTCTCTTTTGAAAGCTCTAGACCAAAGAGTATAATTTGAATATAATTTCTACTACAGGACACAATAAAAAAGATAAATGTATATTTAAATTGCTTGACTAGGTCCTTTTCATAACACACCTCACACCAAAAAAGGACTATTTTATTTAAAGAAGAGAAAAAAGGATCCAATAAACTCCAGAGTAAATACTAAACACAGACTGACAGGGCAGACGTGAGCTTATCAATGGAAAACCACAGATGTCCTCCTGGCGCTGCTCAAACAAGTCTCCCCTAGACCTGTATGCAGCCAGTGCTTCACACAAGGGTTTTAATGGCAAAAAGATGAAAACTCTTCAAGGCTTTGGGATATTAAGGGATTATATGGTTGGATTTTGCCAGTATTGGTAGCTGAGGGAAGAAGGGCTGGAAATGATGTTGAGGAAAAAATAATAAAAAAAAAAAGGTCGGAGACATTAAAAGAAGATGTAAAATATGGATGGGGGGGCGGAAATAAAAGAGAAAAGTGTAAAAAGGGTGCTTACAGGAAAAGATTGGTCAGAAGGGGCCAGAGGGCTCTGGGTGTATGGCTGCGGGTAGGAATGTGCACACACCTGTGTGTTTTACTTGTCTTGTTAGTTAAATGACAGCCCAGCTTTTATGTTAAGACCATAAACAGAAAAATTAACCCTGGAAGAAGACATTTTGGAGCACTGGAAATATCTTAGTCGGTAGTGTTTTAACTCGAAATACGTATAAGAATTGTGGTGACATTGTTAGTGTTGTCATTCAATCTGTTACTCTGAAATCTTCGCTCATTTCCACTGACGGATTGATGGTGCGCCTCTCGGGCCTTGTGCAAGGAAGGGCACACCGCCACAGCTGTGCTAAGTATCTGTGTTTTCTGTTTGTGGAAGCCTTAGCTAGAACATTATCAGACAGTACTAAAAACAGGAGGAAAAGAACATTCCTGACTGTAATTAATGTTCATCAGTTTAAACAGAAGATGGAATAACTGTGAGTTGTAAGAACGGTTTGAATATGTCTATTTTCTCATGTTTATTTTCTGTGGGCCTTATTCTGATATGGAAGTGGTGCAAATTAATTCATTCCAACAGCCAGATTTATAAGAATAGTACAATTAGGTGAAGGCCTTCTGATAGCCAAAGAAGTGTTAAAACCTTCAGAGAATAACTAAATGATCCATTATGTTTTGGCAACTGCAAACTCATTTCCTACCTGCTGTTCATTTTGTGGTCGCTATGAACCAATTATTTCAGATAATGGGGGAAACAGTCCCTTTATGAGAATCCGTCAAGAAATCATTATTCCTCTAGACGCTATGTACTGTTTTTAAAACAGAATTTGAGCGTATGGAGTCAAAAATATTTTCTTGCTTTGCTTAGCCTCTTTTTGGAGGGGTAGGGGAGGGAGGAAGGGGCTGGAGGGCTGTCACCATGTTCTCCAGAATCTTTATCAACCAGTTGTCTTGTCTACAACAGGGTAGGTGGGGGTGTAGTACAGCATACAACACCTTGTACTGCCCCCAGCCACAGGTTACATAGCGCAGCCGAGAGCCTGAAAGTGCCGACACCAGAACAGCAGCTCTGCTCCTCAGCAGCAGCTTGGGCTGTTGCATATGATATATATATTTATCCATCTAACTATCTGTCTATAACGCCTATTATCCATCATCTATTTATAAAATATGCCCTGCTGCCTTGCACACAGCAGATATTTGTTGTTACTGCTGCATGCTGGAAAAAAAATAAATACCTCGCTTTGAAGACCAGATATAGGAAACCTATCAAGTCTAAATTGCTATGAAGGAAGGTGAAACCACACTGTGCTCCAGCCCAGGCATGATTCAGCTGGGCGAGCTGGATTATCACCTAAATGACAAGGTCACCGTGGAACCAATGCTGTAATATTTCTTTTGCTACACTATGCTGTAATATTTTTTTGAATTGTTAGTTTATTGCGATGGATATCTCCTGATTTAAGATCAGCAAGCTACGTGGCAGAAATAACTGGTCATGTGTATGGGGTGCATGGGACAGAACGTGGGCACCCCCTGCTTCCTAGCCGAACTCCCACTCTAACTTTGAATACCACTTCTTATCAGCTTTATTTTGCAAACAAGATACTAACAAAAATATTCTGGATACATTTTCTTTCTATAAACCTCTAACTCTTATTGACTTTTCTCCTTAAGTCCAATTGATTTCTTTAAGTCAAAATATGTCCCTGGCAATGTGGTGGCTAAGGGTAACGTGGATCCCATGCCATTTGTTAGCAGTGTCTCCTGTGTGTGGAGCTGATCATTAAAACTTGTGGTTATAGGATGAGGTGACAGTACAGAAAAAGCAGTGATAGTTATCTTTTCCTTGTCTCCTTAACATAGCCAAAGAATAAGGAAGGTAGGAAATTTTTGCCTCAAAACAAAAGTAGACTCTTACATAAAAAAGTTGTACAGATTAAAGCTCCCACTCCTATTAGCTGCTGCTTCAAGAAGGCTCTGCACATTGCTGTAAAAATCACAGACAATCTCCTCATTATTGCTGTTTCTGATTTTTGTTGCTGTAGCTGCCTCTGCCAGAGGTCAGCTGTAGCTCCTTTGCATTAAGCACTGTATGAGCACAGAAATGAGTATTTTTCCCCAGTGTCCTCATCGAGGGGTAAAACAAGTGAGAAGGCAAACCAACCCCAAACTTACAGCTGGGCTCTGGTTTACCCATAAGGGAGTTCCCATTCGAACTGCATCCATCCCCTGGGTGTGAAATAGAGTTGTGGATGGGAGAAAGGTCAAAAGCCCATGTTGGTGCAGCTGGGCACTAGAACTGGAGAGATGCTTATGCAAAACCAGTGAGAGTGCCACCAGGTTTGTCCTCTCTGCTCTTGAATTTGTTCTTTTGTGCTGTTTTCTTTCTTTCTCTCAGGCTTTAAGTTGAAGGAGCTGCATGCTTTAATGCTTGTTTGCCCAAGATCCAATACTTTCTAGGGCCAATTCTCCAAACATCCCTCTCTCACACTTCCAGGGAAGACAAAGCTTGCCCCAGGCTGAGTTGCCAAGGTGGATCTGGTACCCTCCTGCTCTCAGATGAGTGCATGCAGTGAATAATTCCTGACCTTTTTTTCCTGTACCTCAGCACAGGGATGAACACACTGGTTTGCCTCCTGGAGAGACTTCTTGCTAAACTACACTAAAACATGACCAGAATAAATGATTACAGGCCTCCCTGTGCCACCAAGGACTTCAATCAGTACAAAGTGGCACTGCCAGAAAGCTTCCTGATGGTAAATCAAGGCAATGCAGCAATTCAGTCACCACCGCTGTTATTAACTGAAAGCTCACTGGGGTTGTGGGTTTTTGTAGGCTACTGCTTCATGAGTCTTCTATTTTAACAGCCCCAGAAGTCAGCTGTGCCCTGGGGCGGTGGCGAAGGGAGGGTAGGAGCTGACCTCTGGATGCGTGCAAGATATCAGGTATAGCTGAACAAAACACTGTGGTTTTGAGACCTTGGGATTTAACTTTGAACGTGATTAAGGGTCTGCTTCATGCTGGTGCAAACCCTGAATAAAAGCGAGGGTAGTGTAAAGCCTCTGCAGAGTCACATGGGAAACCAAATAATTATACAGCAAGAAATGTGCTGGAATACCTTTTTTCCAGACAAATCCACTGCTCAGCATAAATAGCTCTAATAATACTCAGAACAGGATTATGTTGTCTGCCATCCTGGAAGAAATGCAACAGCCAGGCTAAGACACAAAAAAAAAAAAAAAAAAAAAAAAGAGAAAATGCCGACCACATGCCTTCCCCAAAATATTCTCTCAGAAAAGGCAACACACTCAGGCACGTGCCACAGCAAGCAGCCCACCAATGGCAATGCATAACCCTCTAAAGGTTCCTTGTACTTAAGGAAACAGGGTTCCAAATATTTTCCAAAATAATGGGTTTGTGCAGGTAAAGATACAATATTTCCTGAAGAAATAGGCTACAGTTCTAAATGAAGCATATTTTGTTGAATTTGTTTAATTTTTTTATTTTTATTTTAGGGTACCAGCAAGTTCTACCTGCAGAAGCAGGTATGGAACCCAAGAGGGCCGAGGCCTGTATGTCACCAGTGCTCTGGGACACATTTAGCACAAGATTTTCAGCATTTTCAAGCTGTGAACGCAGTCCAGGTCAGTAACAAAAGCTTCTCAAAGCTCTCACCAAATCAAGGTGCTGGGAGTGCCACCTGAGAGCAGACATCAGAAACATTCATTTTCAGTCCAGCACAGAACAAACCCAAGGTGCTGGCACCAGCAATACCTGCAAAACAAAAACGGTCCTTTCTGGTCCTAGTGTGTAGTCCCTTAGGGGCACGGATGGGTGCTTCCCCCTTTTCATGGTGCAAGTTGATTTTTGTGTCAATTCTTTAGAAGTGCTAAATTCTGCTGTTGGCACAGCAAGGAGAGCAGCATAATTTCCCAGGCCATCTTAGCCCTGAACTGTTACCTGGAGTGCTGGGGCTAATGAAACATCTGGCGCACAAATGCCTTACCCTGAGGCCGGGCAGTGCCTACAGACTGGAAGTGTCCTCACCAGCTGGCTCCTACCAGCTGGCTGCCCTTTCCCGGCAGAAGAAACTATGTTTAGCACTAAGAGGCAAACATATGGATTGGCCACTGCACTGCTGTATCCTAAAGCAAGGGCAGAAACTGTCTATAAATGCTTCAAGTTATCAGTCAGGGTGAGCTGAAAGGGAAAAAAAAAAAAAAAGTTTCTTTCGAAAGCAGTGCAGAACAGACGGTGTAGCTCGCACTGCTTCAGCTGTGAGGTAAGTTGCACTGGGCCCTACATCACCTCTGAATAAGTGGTAGTGTCCAGCTTGCCTAAATACTTCCATTTTGGGAAAAAATACTGCTCTTGGTCTGTTGGGGCCTCACAGAGGGGCTGCCAGCAGCGCTGGCTCGCAGAGATGCACACACTGACTTCAGTCAGTGGTATTACACCATCTCTGAGTTTGGCCTTTGCTTCCAGGACTTCGTATGGCAGCATCTCTTTGTTTCAGAAAGAGCATTCCTCATAAATCAGTTCTCTCCTAAAGGACCCAGGAAAAATACAATATTATCTCAATTAAACAAAAGTGGTTTTCTGCAGATCTATCACTCCAAATGGAACAGATCAATGTACGTCCTGTAATTCAGAAAAGGCATTCAAACCTGTTTCATCTAGATTCAAACCCTATTCCTCCTGCCAGTGTCATTTTCAATTTATGGCTGGGGAAAAGCAGGAGGGGTGTGTGTGTGTTGCAATTAACTATTACTGACTGGTTACCCACGTTCTTTTCTCCTTGTTTATCTCACACGAACGATGTTAGGGATCTGATGCAAACAGATCCATTCCAGAAACGCTGGAATGCTGCAGAAAACAGTGGGGTGTTGATAAATGCCCAGGTTGGTTTTTTTTTTTTTTTTTCCTTCTTCGTAAGTCAGGCTGGTACGAAGATGGAAGAAGGAAAAGATAAACATATAGAACATGATTTCAGAGAGCAGGTGGATGGATAATTCTCAACACAGATTGTAAACCCCTGTGCCATTTTAATGTGTCATTATAGTAATGGGAGATTTATGCTAGCACTACTTGCTGCTTTTTTGCCAAAAGCACACATTGCCTAAATTGAGACTATTGATGTAGTGCTCTCATCATTTAAGGTGCATTAGAGACACTGTAAGAGGAGAAATGTGGAGAGGGACGTTGGGATGCTATTAGTGAGTTGCATATGAAATTAAATGGGAAATGAGCAAAAGGCCATCTCATTGTAGCACAAAACTTCTGTCTCTGCATGAAAATAAAATCCTTCTTACTCCATTTGCACTTTGTATGTTGGTAATTTGCACAGCACTGACTGGTATTACTCATTCGGCATGGCTAATATTATTTAGAGCATTTTGAAAAAGGCAATTTAATTGCCTGAAGATGCCATAATCCCTCTACTAAACATCCCCTAAATGGAGACCCAAACAGCATGAACAGTGCAATATTCTGGTGATGGCCTGTGCCATCAGCTTTGTCCAGGAAAACTTCATATTTATATATTTTTTATAGATATATTTAACGTAAAATTTATATATACATAAATACAAAGACGGATGAAAGTAAGGTAGGACAGATGGAAAGATGAATGGAGGAGACTGAAAGACAGACAAAGGCTGAAGGAAGAACAAACAGAAGGTAGGTTGGAAGAACAGAGAGATGGAAAGAAGGACAGATGGGATGGATGGATGGATGAAGAAGGACAGAAGGATGCATGGAGGTATTGATGGATGCGAGGATGGAAGGAAGGACAGAAAAAATGGAAGTAATACTGGTAGAAGAGAGGAACAGAAGGGTGGGCTGGAAGGAAAAGGAAGGGAGGATAGAGAGGAGAGGATAGAAGGAAGAATTGAAGGGCAGAAAAAAGGAAGGACAGAAGGAGGGAAGAACAGAAAAGGACATCAAGTATGGACAGAAAGAGGGAAGGCAGAATATGTGGAAGGACAGATGGGAAGATGGATTAAAAGATGGAAGAGGAGATAGGATGGAAGGAAGGACAGTGATGGAAAGACAGACAAATGGGAGGAAGGACAGTGATGGAAAGACAGACAAATGGGAGGAAGGACAGAGGGAGGGAACAATGGAAGGTTGGAAGGAGGGACAGGAGGAGGAAAGGGAGGATGGAGGGTGGAGGGAAGGACAGAAAAATGGAAGGCGAGTACAACAGAAGGAAAGGACAGATTGAAGGAAGGATTGAAGCAAGGAAGGCCAGATGAAATGAAAGGCATGTACAAAAGGAATTAAGGACGGGTGGAAGGACAGAATAGATGGATGGAAGGGTGGAAAGAGTGGAGCAAAGATGGAAGGAGGGAAGGATGGATGGACAGGAGGGAAGGAAGAAGGAAGGACAGGTAGAAGAACAGAAGGAGGGATGAAAGGATGGCTGGAAGCAGGGAAGAAAGGAAAGAAAAATAGGAAAAGAAAAATGAAAGAAGGGGAGATGAAGACTGCTGTTCAGTGGGTTTGTCAGCCCTGTACGTCCTGCATCCCTCCAGTCTAATGACAGCATGGGAGACACTCTAGTTACAAGTGACCTAAGAGGAGCATGTGTTTTGAGCAGGCAAGAGGAATAATTTGAACTTCTCTATCTTCACAAATGTTCTCACAAATTAACAAAGCCACAGCGTTAATGGGAAGGCTGTACAACGTGTTTCAACACTGAGTAGTTTCAGTACTGTCTCTGTCATATGACACGCATTTCCTCTTGTATAGCACTACACAAAAACGGGATCAGGAGAGAACAAGCCAGAAAAAGAATTTGCTGTCGGTGCCACAAGCATTACTTTCCCCCAACAAAACCAGAACTTCGGCAATCATTGTAACGTGTCAAAGCCACTCCTGAGAGCTGGTGTCAGAGCCATACAGGCAAATTTTGCAAAGGAAAATTTGAACCTGGCCTAAACAACTTGAATATGCTTTTTAAATATACATTGCAATTCATCCGAGGGATGGTCTAGCGAGAGCAAGAATGACCTAGCTGCTTCAGCACTGAACCTGGCTCTGGAGGGCTGGGTTTAGTTCACAGCTCTGCCACAGGCTAAAATATTGGACATGATGCGTGCCCTCTTTTTCCTTCTGTAACAAGAGATTATTACTGCAGTACTTCACACTGGTGAGAAAAGACAGAATTCATTAACCTCTGAGTGTTCTCAGATACTCTGATCACAAAGGTCACATATAAATTACAGTATAAATGTAACTAGCTATTTTAGTGGGTTAGTCTAGGAGTTACCACACCATGAAACATTCATATTAAAATGAGCAGCTAGCAGTAGATCTGGTATTAGTACCGAAACTAAAACACACACCCCCCACAAGCTCCTTCATTTAACATTTGCTTGTGTGTATTTGTTTACATCAAAGATGCGTTGTAGTTTTAAGTCGTGATCCATAGTTCTCTATGATCACAATTTATTGTGATTTTAATCACACCCAGTTTCTGCAGAGATTTTGCTACCTGTCAACACACACAACAGAAAAGTGCTTTTGAAACCGCACGCCAAGTTTGCAGTTGTCAGAAACCAGCCTACCTGCTGAAGTGGGAAGTGTACCGTGTTACCTTACGGGGGGCATTTGTCCCCCTGGAAGTACACAGAGATACTGATCCACAGATCCCTCTAGCAACAGTTTTGCAGCGGTTCCCTCTACGCAGGCATTTAAGCAGACTAGCTCGGGGCAAATGTCAGTACTGACTCAGGCTCAAGTGTTTCAAACACTAAAAGGTGAACCTACCTTTTCCACGCCAGCATAGTTTCTCTCCACTCTCCCTTCTCTTTAAATACGGAATGTTGAAATCCAAAACTCTTAATCTAATTAAATCTTGAACTGTGGTTAGCTCATTTCTATCTCTGCTTTACATTTTATAGTTAGGCAATTTCTGTGAATGGGTCAAATCAAACTCTGAAGCAGCATGCGGTGTGTCCAAACATGAAACAGAATTATCTCCATTTTGATTTCGAGTACCGCAGAGAGAGAAAAGGCAAGGAAAGTGCTAGCATTAAAGAATGCTTTTTTAAACATTTTTTATTGCAATAATGATTTTTTTTTTTTCTCCCAGTAATGACCTTCCTTCCAGTTCTGTCTTTTTTCTGTGCTGTTGTTTGAAAAAAGTCAGAATGAGCCCCTAAACAAAAAAAATAAATCAAGAAAACGCAGATTTCTGGAAGGATGGTCCTCGACCTGTTCCTGCTGATTGCCCTGCCTTGTGCCCAGAGCAGTGGCTATTACAACCTTCAACTGCCTGCAGAAGTTTACACTGAATCAAACATAATAATATACTTTTTGCATAGAACTATCATCCTTCACTGAAGAAAAACATAGTAGCGCTCCCCAAAGTCTGGAGAAGTTCTACGACTTTCTGAGCACTGCATGAAAAATCTGAAAAGATTTACAAGGGAAAATTTTATTTCTGTCTGCAGAGCTGTAAAAGGCATACATGTTCAATTTCACACACATCTGCACTCCCTCGGGTTAAACGCCTCCATGTTCTTGTCCTGATCTCATGACAACCACTAGCCACTCTCCTCATGAAGTTCCATGTGACGTGCAGTACGTTTAGCCACATTTGTTTTTTTCCAGTAGATGATTTTCCAATTAAAGCAAATTAAGTCTCTAACCTGACCTCATTGTTGCCATTTCTTGTGATTTTTAATGTCTTGCAATTTTACTTTCTCACTGAAAGCACCATCCATGGGATCGCACATCATGGGCTTGCAGAGCAATTCCATTTTTATTAAAAAGAAAATCTTTGAAGATATCATGCAAAGATTGAAATGATGAATGTGAAAAGCTAAACGTCCCTACAGTTACTGTTTCCTAAAGCCTCATGAGCTTTTCATGCTTCAATCATGATGATAATGATTATTTAATGCTTGGAAGAGGGTGATGAAGACATCAAGCCAGACCCTAGTTCTAAGGATTTCTATATCCAAAACACAGAAGGGAAGTACTTTTCTACCTGGTTTTTAAACTGGTTTTGGTGTATTTTGGGGTGGGGAAGTATTTTTAACCAAAACTCTTCCGCTCTAACTATTCAACTAACAATTTAACGACCATTCCATTTCCCAAGGGGAAAAAAAAGACCACAGAGGAAAGAAGGCAAATTAAAGACTTATTCTGGCGATAGGTGCTACAGCATGAGCACTTGGGGCTAGAATTCCCTGCCCACGTGTCCCAGCGCAGTTGCTCAGCCATTGGTTCGCCTGTTCTCCCCGAATTGGGGAAGAGTTAGAGAATGAAACACAGGTGCTGCCAAAGGCACAGCGAGCAGCACCTTGCAATCGTATAGAATGGTTGTGATTGACTTCAATAGCAGCAGCAAACGCATCCATAGTACTTAACTGTGCAATACGTACCTCATGGCAGTGAAAACAGCACATAGAATTCAATGAGTTCAATGGGAAGAACAAAAAAACACATGTAAAAGAGATTTGACCAAAAGTTTCTCACTGGTCTCGCTCTAAAGCACTTTTTAATCTCAAATAAGTAACCACTATCCACCTGCTTACAACTAAAATTCTCAGTGATACACAGACCGCAGACTAGAAGTTGCCAAGGGAACTGCATTCACTTCTGATGCTACGTGTTGATTATTGCAATCTGCTTATTTTTCTCCACCCACATATACCTTAAAATTAGTATTGCCCTTCATGGTCTAATTACCACGGTGGCATTGCTGTTCAGGACATGCAAATGAACTTGCTAACTGAATCGAAGCTTAAGCCGCTCTCATTTTCAAAGCAAGACATCAAAAAAAATCTTCAGAATTACTTTGTTGGTAGGTTACTTCAAATTCCTTTTTTTTCCACACTGATAGCAAAAATATTCAATGGCAGCTCTAGCTGAGATGCATAAATACAGCATTCCTTGCCTGTGCTTGCTCTGCAAAGCTGAAAGTATAGAAGGAAACATTTTGAAAGCTATTCCCCTTGCTGTTTTCCCAACTCATGAGTCTCAACATATTGGGTACTGGCTACACCATCCCAGTCCCTTTAAATTCAGTGGGAGATTTTATTGTATTGACCTCAGTAAAGCTGGGATTTCAACTGCATGTTAGGGAGGTCACCAGCTCCCTCTTTAAAGTCAACCAGAGCTGGATTATGTTGTCCCTGCACGGTCGAACTGGTGAGATGCCTTCAGTCTGTGCTAGCCGGAGTGACAGCTTATGCTTTTGGCCAGGTCTCCAGGCTACACAAATTACAACTGCTCCCGAGTTCGTACATGGACAGCTTTTGAATCTGGAGTTTTACTGAATATTATGAAAAGATTTCAAGATTTAATCTTAGTCCAGATTTATTTTCCTGCCCAGCTTGGTCATAGGACTGTGCATCATTTGCAGAGAGATTCAAAGCGATGACATTCAGATGAGATAGTCAAATGAGCTAGCACAGCTGAGAGTGATTATTTTTCCCATTAGTGTAGTAGTCAGAATAGTTTTGTTGATGCCTATGTGCGTTTTCATTTCTCCACTTGTTTTCCAAACGATACAAGAAACATACCACATGACAGAACGATGGAGGAAATTAAATTAATAGAAAATGAGAAGCATGAGCTATTTTACCACAAGGAGGAGACCAGCTTGCATTTATCTTAACTACAACTTAGAGAGTTTTAAATATACAAAATCCTCCCCCCCCAGCTCAAAAAATCAATAGTGGCCCAGAAATAAGTCCAGGGTAACCTGTCTGAAAGGCACTCCAAATATACTCAAAAGCAAGATAGAGGACACAAAATGAAAGGCCGTGGGAGCAGGGGCTGACAGGACTTGGGTACATTTGGGACCTCCTCCTCTTTGCATTTTAAAGCAGAAAGATACAGAGATACCCACCTGTGTCCGTAAGAACACAAGTCTGTGTCTCGCCTTCACCAGGGCGCATGGCAGCCGTCCCCCTGGCTTTACTGGAACAGGACAAACGAGATGCAAGGAAAGTACTTTTTTCTGATGGGCTGCTGGTGGGAAAAGGATCCACACTGCTGAGAATGTATTGTACGTCTGATAATAGTGATCAATAGCTGTTGAGAGCACTCAGAGAAACAGCTTAAACCCAGTCTCACGCTGGCGCAGTATGCAGCCAGACAAACAGCATGCCTGCCCACCTCCAAAACCAGTGCGTGCACACACAGGTAGATCGGGGGGGGGGGGGGGGGAATAAAAAAATTCTTTTCCCCCTCAGTTCCTCCCTGGTTAAAAAATGGCTCAACCCAAAAATGAAATTATATCACGTAGCTCGAATTCTGCTGTCCTATCCAGGATCATGAGTCACAAACCTGGAAAAAAGCAGCATGATCATTTTGGGAACATGAGTGGTGAAGCAAAGGAACCATCCCTTCGTTTGGCCCGCAGAAATAAATATTGGCAGAAAAAAATAACTGAACGTGGTGGCGCAGTCTGTCCTGGAGGTGCATTTCCCACGGTCCCACCGAGCCTCTGGGTAGATATCGAGGAATAGTGGCAGGTGCGTGCAGGTCATCTGACCTGCTAGAACGAAGCTGGAGAGCTACACAAGGATTGGAAAATTGAATTCTGTAACAGGAAGGCAGAGCTGACTAATGTAGATAGTTTTGTGGAACTCAGATAGGTCATTGGATTTTAAGTGGTTTTAAAAATTGACTGTTAGCAGGTGATCAGTGCACAGTTCTCAGTTTGATTAGCTAGCTGGAGAGCTGACAGGTTTTAATACAGATATTCTTATACTTCTGTTTTTTTCCTACAGCTGCTTAAATTTAACTAAAATGACTGAAGCCTACTTGTTCCAGCCTGCAGGAGTAACTTTTTTAAAGTGATTTATATAAGTAGAAGTATATATAAGTATGTAAGGCTCTATATAAGTAGAGCCACATATCAAATTTCTTACCTCTATACACACCGCTAACCCTCTCAGGAGGCTAGTTAGCATGGGGAGAGAAATAAGCAGTGGATCCAGCCTGTGAAGTCAGTGAGGTGCTGCCAGTGGTTTTGACAGGACTCCTGCAAGAGGTGCGGGGTGAAGAGAGGTGTCAGGGGCTGCAGCAGGGCTGACCTGCTCTCAGGAGGCGATGCTTGTCGAGGTCACTCACCTGAGCAGGACAGCGGTAACTGAAGGTATGAAGTGTCTAAATCACATAATGCAATAGGGTGACAGGAGATGAATAAGTATTACAAATCAGATCTGTTCCCCGTCCCCTTTGCAGCAGTGAAAAGTACAAATTCATTTAAGTCAGAAGAACGGTGTGGTGATCAATATTCTGAGGTGTTTTCAAAATTAAATCTTTGTTTCACAGACTTTCTACTCCTGAACTGGGGGTTCTCTGGTCCTCTTCAGAAATCGGAGTAATTCTATCCCAAGCAAAGAACCTACCCCCAGCCTCTATTTAATCTCATAGGAAGCTATTAATCAGTGCTATCTGTAAGCTCCTATGAGCTTACGCTGTCACCCCTCTAGTACCCTTCTAGAAAATGCTGGAAAGCACGTCTACACGTATCCTTCAAAACTCAAACCTAATGGTCGATTAAAAAAAGAAAAACAGAGGAGTTTTCAGACAAAGGAAGAACATCTTTGTTGACAGCAATAAAATGTAACTTGTCACCAGAGTTGATATGTTGTATTAATGGCTCTTTTGTGAAAACACAGAGCTGAACATTATAAATATTGATGTGAGCACACTGCTGCTGGAAGTGTGTGATAGATGAAACTTTTTAAGGTGAATACAAAATTGTCTTCAGTGTTTCTCCAACTTTAAGTTAAAATATCCCCGTTTAGTTGGAAGCCATTACATTTACCGCCAGGAACAATTGTTTCTGCTGATGCAGCAGACAGAGCAGGGAAAAATATTCCTGCCTCCATGTGCTAGCCACAGCTGCCAGCAGCCATAAGGAACGCAACCAAGGGACAGCGCTCCAAATGAGCTGGAGTGCTAACACGTGTTGTAGTGTGTTTGGGCTTTTTTTATTTTTTGGTACAGAACTGTCTTGATGTTCACAGTGACAGCTTGGTTGCCGTGGTTACTTGTGAGCCAGCCTCTACCTTAATCTGAGGAGCCAGGGTACGTTTTCTCTTCTGTACTGGTGATTTCCACGTGGGCATTCCTTAAACTCAGCCGTGACTGTGGGATCAAGTGTCACAAATCAGCATCCAACTCAGTACGTGTTTACAGGGAAAAGGGTCTAACAGTATTCCTGATACTTCCACAGAAAAAATACAGAAAAAACCCAATCACCCTACCCTTACCAGCATTTAAAAGTTGCTTAGAAATTTTCTATGTAGTAAATACTAAATTAATTATTTTAAGGCAGGCGAGGCTAGATGGACTCTCTTTGATGTAAAGACTGAGGTCTCCCGCAAGAGCTCCCAAGCCTACACACCACTTCCCGCGCCCATCCAGCGGCTGCTGCCCTGTTCAGGGGGCTGAACCTGGTCTGCCCCAGCACATGCGCTGGGGTGACAGGTAAATAGGGCTTGCTGAAAAAAACTCATGTGCCAAAAAAAGGCAAGTCAATTTAAATGCAGAAGAGAGGGTGCTAAAACGGTAAGGTGTCCACAAATAGCACCAGTTGCTGCCATAAAGGGACTAAAAAAAAAAAAAAAAAAAAAAAAAAAAAAAGAGTAGTTTTAGATAGGATGTAAAGCAACGAGGGATTTTCAACAACCCCTAGAGCAGGGACTGCATTAAGACATAGTAAGGGAGTCGTCCTCCTACAGCCCTGTATGGGCACAAACCTCTGTGAAACTGTCACAAGCAAACCACCCCCATGCCCCAGAAACCCCCACCCAACCTCAAACATTTGCAATACTCTCAAAGAACAGGGGGAAGAAACAATTTTCTACTCACTTTGCAGATAGGAACCACGGTACAGACAGCTGGTCATGGCTCACCTCTTTCTGACACCACCACGGTCTGTCCAGCACACCACAAATACCCCGAGGTGACTGGCGGGGACCAGAGACGTACAGCACCGTCCAGCGAAGCTGCAGCACTGTGGCAGTGGCAGACAGAATGCCCCAATATGACTTGCATTAGTTCTGTCATTCATGGAAAAGAAAAGAAAATCAAAATAACCCAAGGACGTGAATATGTGACTTAAACCTACAGGAAATTCTACAAAGCTGATGAGTAGTTTTGACCTGTCCCACTGCACTGAAATACAGTAGAATCTGATGATCACAAGCAATTTCAGACCACGATTACTGTTTTTAAACAGATGAACTCCAGCTCGTAATTCAGCAATAGTAACACACTGTTTGGAAAAGGTAAAAAGCACAATGATAAATGTCAGGTGCCAGTTCTCAGCTTGCAAATGGGACACTGAAAGATGAAGTGATTTGGCCAAGGCCATAAAGGAATTTGTAACAGACCTGGAGGCTGAGACCACAGGATACAATTGCTTTGCTGATACTTGAGCTGCAAGAGCAAAAGCTCCACCTGAAGTGACTTGGAGAAGAGGACAAATAGCAGATCTGCAGCGGAACAAGCACACATGGAAAATAAATGGCAAAGTAGCTTTTGGAAGTATTTATAACTCGAGAAAGAAGAGCAACATGTTTCAGATGTTGATGGGCATCAGCTTTTTACAGGGGATTGCTCAAGAATTTCTGAGCAATCCATATTAGGGAGTCCAGCTAGCAGAAATAACAGATCATATAGATTGAACAGGCTTGGTGTGTGAGGGGATTGGACACCCAAACAAAAGGAAAAATGCAGAACCTAAGCCACAAGTACTTGACAGACAGGGAGATTGTGTGTAAATCATTTTAGCTTTTCTACATTTAGGACAGGGGAATGTGAAGAAGTTAAATAATAGCTATTCCTTCTCATGCTTTAGCTATAGTAACTCACATGATTTATGCTTAAAGTTAATGTAATACTATATGTTATACAGCATATATATGACATGGGAGACACATGAACAAATAAACACTTACCTACATCACAGAAGAATTTAGAGACTGTGACCAAGATTACAAACCACGGTCTAGAGCATTCCAGGTTTGCAACAAGAAAGACTATAAACTGGTGTCAGGCAGGTTTAACAGAGCCAGTGCCATGATTTCACTGAAATCTAGAACATGGTCTTCCCTCTGGGGAAAGCATATTTAGAATATTGGGAGGCAAAATCCAACCCTAGTGAAAAATCCAGTTATTTTATCCTCTCTGTGGGTAGTAGAAAATGTTTGTTGGCTAAGATGGGTGAATTAACCTAAGAATCTGCTATTAATTACTAGTATAAATGTCAAAGTTTTATTTAACTGCAAGACACAAGTAAAAAAACCCCAGCATTTACAGAACAGCAGCTGTGAAGAACAAGGCCCTGCAGGTCCAGAAAAACATGGGTTTTCTGAAGTTCATCTTCAAGCAATGTTATTGAAATACATAATCAGGACTTAATCCCAAACCCCTGTTCTCCAAATGTTGGTGTAGTACAAGAACAAAAGACCTGAATTTTTAACTGGTGTGTACTTTAAAGAAGAGTCTGACTGCAAAGACATACCTGATAGGTACAGAGGAGAAAATGCCAGAAAACAAACCCCTTGACCTACTTCTGTAACGGAGAAAACAAGCACAATGCAGTATTTTAAAAATGCAGGGATATTCCAACAAGGACTTACTCCTGCTTGCAACTATCTTCAATCCAGCTGTTGAGCTAGGTGCTGTAAATCTTGGCAGTATTGTACTGTACATTTCTACGGTACTCGGATAAAGAAATTTATGCATTTTATTCAGGCAAAAGCCATGCCACACATCTATAGGACTGCTGCAGATTTAAGAATTGGACCCAGAGGCAAATAAATAACATAGCCCATGACATCACTTGTGCAGCCCAGCTCCACGAGCAGACCAACACATTTAGTCAGTGGCCATAAGGACAGGAGGCCAGAGACAAGCAAATCTTTAGTACATAGTTTCCTCTGCCTTGTAGATTGAAGCAACACTCAGGAGCTAGACTTAACTTTACAAGGCAAACCCTGATGCCCCAGGATTTTATCATTTGGTTTGTCAGACTCCAGGGTATGAATTTTAATCAGATTCACGATAGGTGAGGACCAAGCTTACTGACTGGAAAAGTAAAACAACAGTTTTCAAAGCCAGAACCACTAACTTAGCTGCATCAAATTATTTAAACCCCAAATGTTTGCTTTCCCTAGGTTTAACAGCCTGGGAACTAGGATGATCCCTGCAAATGTTTATTAGGAGGCTCAGTCCAGAAAGGCTCCCTCCTTTTCCCTGACCCAAAGATTATTTCTTGAAATTTCCCCACAGTTCTTTCAGCCATCATTTCCTTTGCTCTTCCTGGTCCATGAAATTTGGATTACTTTTACAACCCTGCTTCCCAGCACTTTTCCGGGCACGTGAGTCCAAACCACACAGGCTCAAGAGGAAGCCAAATCCTGCCTTCCTGTGGTTGGAGCGGTTGCTCCAACCACTGCTTGCTGCAGAGAAACCTGGGCACCCATCAAACCCCTCCCACACTTAAAAAACGAAACCCAAAACAATGACACAAGTTTTTAAAAAGTGAGGCAGAATCCCTTTCACGTAACACTAAGGAAGCTGGCAGGACTGAGCGAGCGTGCGTACTGTGTGCTGAGGAGAGCTCGGGCGGTTACTGGTTCAGCCTCTTCAGCTTTTGTAGCTACAGTCCTCAGAAGGATCCTTGTGGCCATGATTCTGCAAGCTTCTTGTTCAGCTCTGCTTCATAGGCTGAGTAAATCCAAGCAAAACAGAGCAGTAAAAGGAATTTTTGGGATAATTTACTACTTCAGTTTAAGTTAGGGTTTTTAATCATTATTTACCTTTATATTTTAGATAAAGACTTGTGAGTAGCCAATTACCCAAGGCAGCATGAGCAGCTTTAACAGCTGGGTTCAATGCATGAGCTACCTTTAGAAAGTACTGCCTTATTTTCTGATAGAAAGTGCTACAATTAAATATAGAGGCCGTAGCCCATACCTTAAAAAGGAGAAAAAATGATCAAGATAATCTGTGTGGAACATAGCTTTTGAGGATAAAAGCTTCCCAACAAAAGAGGGAGAGGTCATTGGTGTATATTTATATAATGCCAGGGCCAGGTTATTTGTGGGCTCCACTGAAGCTGTGCCAACATACACCAGCTGAAGAGCCACGTCTAAAGAGCTCATGAAACCTGTAGTCCCGCCAGCACATTGCCCCGGGATCTGAATATTTGCTTTTCTGAAAGATTCATGATTCTCTTAATCCAAAACGGTACCTCAGATTTTAAGACTGGATGTGAAATATTGGTGTTGCCTGCACTAGCTCTTCCCCCACGTTTAAATCCACCTCTGTAATCCCTGCAGAGCCTGGAAAACTGCAAAGGTCCATCTAGCTGGAATGTGGCCCTGACAAAGGGACCAGGGACGAGCGGGAGGAGGCTGCTCAGCAGTGCTTCCTACAGCCCCATCTGTTTTCTGGGCTCCTGAGCCGGGCTCTGCTGCCCCTCACAATGAGGGCCTTTTGTTGCTGCCGGGTTGGGTGTTTTGCTAAACGCATAGTAAAGTCAGATGAATAATTTACACTGAGTTTTGATTGATTTTGTGTCTTCTTTGGTTTGCCAGGGAGCAAGGAACTAATTGAAGTTCCTCATTAGAAATCACTTCTGCTTAATTCCTGCAACTGCTTTGAAAGCAACTCAAATTCTAGACGTTAAATCTTAAACATAAGCCTTGTTGATCTGATGCTCCTGTCAAGATACATATCCAGCTGGGTGAGCATAACTTTGCATTTTCCTTGTGGCCAGTGTTTGAACAATTCTGAACTAGGAAACAATTGCCCAAGTAATCTGCAATACTCAAACATTTGTTGCTTTAAAACCACCGGTGAAAAAGGGTTTAGCATTACAATATAATAGCCCTGACAAAACAACCAGAAAAGGGACGTTAACCCTTCGCCCTGGAAAGGGCCATGAACTTCCTCATTTCCCGGCATCACCTTTCCCCAGCCCCTCTTTGTCTCCTTAGACCAGCCCCTGATACTCTCCTCTTGCTGCCACAGTGTATCTTGTCAGGCTGCAGTAGCCATAGAAAATAAAAGCTTTACAATCTTTTAGGATTAAAGCGATAGGCGTTTTCTATATTAGCATATGTTAGCATTAGGCATCAAACATACGTGGCCGATGACAAGGAAACTCCCAGAAGTTATACTGAAATTAGTCTCAGTTCTTGTGCAGATTATTGTCATGGCAATATACATTTGGAAGCAGTCACGGTTTGTCAGGAACAGTATAGTCTAGCACTAAGGTCTGCACATCTTGCTTGAAGATCCACAGCCACACAAATGCTTTACTGCTGAATATTTAATATCACAGTCATAGCTAAGGATATTATATATCCGCACCCACGGTCTGAGTTTTCATCCACACTCTAAAGGAATGGTTCTACTTTTCATTTCATATGTGGGCCAAATCCAGAAATACCATTATGATAAACTTAGGGAGATTTTGGACGTGGTAAGACAGCACAAAAATATTAATCCTGCATTTATAAAAAACAGGTAACACTAAACTATTACAGTAATACTTTTTAGTCTTAATCTCTCCTGTTCCTTTTAAAACATTTAAAAATATATTTCAATTCAGAGCAATTAAAGGCCGAATGTTCTTTCCTCTCACTTAGAAGCGTGTAACCTGCAAGCAAGTTGGATGAGATTCTTTGCCACACTTCTGTCCTCTCCTTGATCTCAGCGAGCGCTGCAGGAATTCCACGTCTTTGCACATTTTGAAATCTGGATTTACATTTTGTCTTCTACGTTGCTGGAAGCAGATGTCCCTGTGGCGAAACCCAGCGTGATGCTTCAAAAGCAATGCTAGTGCAGCTACCCTGGCCAGATCTTCCTTCAGCATCATACAGCAGCTCAGCCTGGGGGTTAAAGGGGGCTGCCTGTATACCTGCTCTGCCCTAGAGGAAATTTCCTCCCGAACACTTGAAGCTCACAGTTAAAAGTTCAAGCTGATACGATAGTTTTCTCTCCCAGTTAACTGTGGAAAGTATCTTCTGATCACCTGCTATAGAGATTAATACATTAATGACTAATTGTATTCCTCTGAAGATGCCAAACTGACTTTCAAGTACTTATGACATGTTATATGCAATACTGACCAGTCTCAGAAGTCAAGAATTTGTGCTACTGTAGAATAATAAGCTATCGAGTACCACTTGGGGAAGGTTCTGCTGTGCTGAAGTAGAGAAAGAAGAAAAATAAAATAAATCACACTTTTCAAACAAGAAGGAGTTTGATAGATATCCACCAGAAAGCTTTTAGTCTTTCACATGTATTATGACTTGGTATTTTGCTGGGCTTTTCTGTCATTATCTACAATATATTATTCAGGCAAAGGCTGTTCATTTTGGAAAAGTGAAATGCAATATTGAAAGGGTTAGAGACTTCTTCTAACTATGCCATCCCCATTAGCTTACTATCAGAGTGCTAAGCATATGCTATAAATAATGCATAACTTCATCCCTTTGCATTTTTTGAAAAAAACCCAATGTACTACAAAATTACAGGAGGGAAGAGACATTTCCGTAAATACATCCAACTACTATAAACTATCTAATCAATAACTTTTGTAATACACCGAGCTGAACAAATGATGGTTAGTGAATAATTTAATGAGTTTTGGCAGTTTCTACTCCAGAACTGGTCGTGCACAGTTTAGATTTTCTCCAGCACATTTGTTCTACAAAATTTCTTCTAAATAATTTGTATGAACAATTATTCTCTTTAGAATATTTGTGAGCACTTCACTGTGTCTGTGATTAAATTTGAGGTCTTTCAAACAGTTTTAATTGGGTGCATCAATCAAATAGGATAATTTCCTTTTTTTGACAAAACTCTACTGATCTTTTTTTTTTCCTAATTTTTAATCCATCACCTAACCCAGAATGATGATTACTAATCTCTATGATTTCTATACTTGGATTTGGAAGAACATTTAGGGACGTGTTGATCTCTGAACTGGTTAATTGCTTTCCTGAATAAAGGTAGGTATAATATTAGCTATAATGACTCTCTAAATTAGTTTCTTTAGCTCATTAGAAAGTTAGTGTTAATTTAAAAAGTTATTACCCCACCTATCCACTTTCTTCACGCCAATTAAAAAACAAGGGACTTGGTGCAAACTGGCATTAATCATTGGTTTAAGATAATATATGGATAAGTAAAGCTGCTGATGTATAGGCACATACCTAATTCTGCTGTCCAATTACAGCACCTGCAATAACTACTTTGTTACAAGTCATGTTAGCACGGACAGTGCAGGATGCAGAGTATTAACTTGCTGCAGCTACAGAGGTCAGAAGTCTTTCATACATGCAACCCCCTGAGATACGCAACCTGATTCAAAACCTCCCTCTTTTATTTCACTGTTACTCTAGTCAGGTCCCAGTCATCAGGGACAACAGCAGGTCAACATCTTTTCAAGTGGGTGGGAAGAGCCCAAACCCCTTTAAATCAGGTTTTTGGAATGTGAAAGTCTTTGTGCCTGTCCACAGGGTACTAAGATCCTTTTAAATCTGATCAAAGTCTCTGGCAAAGGCTCAGCAGCCGGGAAGCCAGCTAAGCCTTGCTCATTGCTGTATTACTTTTTCATAGAGTTGCCTTATAGAGCTCTCCCAGAGATACACAACAATCTAGTCCAAAACACGACAGTCCGATAGGTTGAAAGACTGTAAGATAACACAGAACTCAGCTTTTATCAGTCCAAGTAATATAAGACGTAACAACATTCCTTACCTAAAACAATGGAAATTCAATTTGGTAAAGACAGTGCTGGGTCACAGGTCAAGGAAGACACTTCAGGAAAGGAAAAAAACAAATATTACGTATAAAATCTGAAATTCAATTCATGTGAATGTTCAAAAAATGTGGCATTGAATAGCTGAAGATGAGAATGGATATTGTAATAAAAGCTTTTTAAAGGAGGAGAAATATTTGTTTATATTGTCAACGTCTATTTCACAAAAACATGCTACATTCCAACTGGCAAATTCAAACTAAAGTTACGTTTCCAAATCTAGGCAGGTTTTGGCCAGCTATTTCAGTCTTTCTAATCTTCCTTCCTCCAGATTTGCCATTAATAAATCAAGGCTATTTGGAGTACATAGAATGATAGTGGCAGCTGGAAAGGAAAAGGATGTCAAGTTTTTGGTTTACTTCGGAAATCTTGTGCTCTTTAATTCACTAACTTTGTGAGCCAACATTGAACACACAAAATTCAGAACAGAACTAAATAGTAGCAGGATTCTGAGTTTTCTCCTTTTATGTATGAATTCTGTAAGGTCAGCAACGATGACAATTCTTCAAAGCATTACTTAAATGTGGTAGGCAGAGAGAAATGAGGCAGCAAATAGATACCCACATCAGCACTGACTTCTTTGTTGGCAGCCTCAGCAACGTGATGGCCCTTGAGACTGAACCAAGACAGCAGATACACATATATACACATACATTCGCATTACTTTGCCAGATTCATGAAGCCAAAGCCAACATGAATTGATGGGCCAGCACAGGGCAGCTTGCAATACCTCTCTCAGATCTGTGAGAGGAATATTTCTTGACCTGTGACCCTGGGTATTCTACTGAATATAGCACTCCCACTGAAGATATATTAATCTAAGTGGTTTTACAGATCCTTCTCTCAGTTCTGCAGAAGATGAACAACTTGAGTGATGTTAATGATGTTACATTGGAATAAAACAACATAAATGGTACAAAAAAGTAATAACCACTGTTTTCAGAGTGGCCCTTTGTGGAAAAAAAATCAATATATTTAAATTTTGAAGTCTTAATGATAATAGAAATTTATAGATGACTATTGCCCATTATCAACAGCTCTGAAAATTACTCAGACATGCACATAATAGTATCTCAATTTTGGTTGACTTTGGACAATTGTTTCATTGCTCCTTTCAGCTTATGTTTTAGTGCATTAGTTCACCAAGTGTTTCTTATCTGCTCTATGTTTGTTATTGTTGCCAGTGATGTGTGAAATTGGAGACTGACTGAAATTTCGAAATTTTCTTTGGTAAAGTTGCATTGTTGGAGGATCAAAATATTGACAGCCTGATTTTATAATTGTAACTCAATCTTCATGCCTTAGGGCTGTCATTTAAATTCTACTTCAGGTTTATGTTATGCCATTTATGGCTTTTCTTCAGTAATACATTGACTGAAGTTGCCTTTGGACGCTGTTCACTAAAGCTGGCTGAAACTTTTTGGATTTAATGTTTTCCAACTTAATGTTTTTCACTGAAAAATGCTGCTGTCCCTAAACCTAAACTTTCTCCAGATTTATGCATTTTTTTATGCTTGACTTTCACAGGAGACAAAACTTATGCTCAAGTGTTTCGTTTAGGAAAAAAACCTCTATGTCTGTCTTACAGGAATGAAAATTAAATGGCTCAATTACTCATTTCAAAGCAGCTCTTCCTTCTAAAGCTTGTAAACTACATTTTAGTGGAGGAGAGGGGAAAAGAATGGAATATATTTATTGAACTAAAGCAACTGGAAGAAATTAGTATCATCAGGAGGGGTTTTGTTTGTTTGTTTTATGCCCATTTCAGAGCAGACACAATTTTTCAACAAGCTTTGCTGTTCATGCACCAGATGGCTTTATTTTTCCAATACTTTCTTTTCCTCACATACATTTTCACTGCAAGTATTTTGCACATGGAAGCAGGATACGTATGCTTTTTATTAACCTGCAAGATATTCAGCTATACAATAATTCATCCTGGCATCTGATCAAAATTTGGTGAACCAGACGATTCAATGTATATTCCTAGAAGGGAATAGAAGGAACAGCCAGATTATCCCTATTCAGCAATTATCATAGCTACAAAATGATCTGTTTGCCACCTAAATACTTTAGGAGAATTAAGTTCAATTAATAAATAAAAAATAGGTATCAGCATATTCTTGAATTCCTGGCACAATTCCCCATTTAGCAGCCAGTTGATTTTCATGCCTCTAAGAATGCAACGAGTTTTTAGGTTAGAGCAGTTTGGCCTAATTCAGCATTGCAGAGAAACTGATCAGCTCTTGCAATGGAGACAGATAACGTGCTATTAGAAAGTGTAATAATCCATACAGGTTTATGTATTTAGCTAAAATTTTCAGAACTGCCTTCATTCTCAATGTTTATATGGCAAAACCATTTGAAAATAGCCACAGGAAAGCAAATACTCTTAAGGTCTTCCATGCATTGTTAGCATTTATTATATATAAAGTTATAAGAAAGCATCAATGTATACATGCATCCATTCATGTATACTGTGTTTATTAAAATCCATTTTAAATTAAGGGATGGAGGAATGCAGTATGCACAGTGAAACTCATGGCACCCAGGATAATTTTTTCTAAGAGGTAGCCTATCAGTCTTTTAAACACTTTGCAGCCTTTATTTTGGTCATCTCAGCAAATTAAATGCTTAATTGCCACTTGGACTACTTTTTTCTCTAAAGCTAGTGCTCATTAAAAAAACCCACCTACTGGAATTCAAATTAGTGAAGGCAATGCAAAGCTGGGATGCTACAACTCATTACTGGCATAGCTTTTTTTTTTTTTTTTTTTTTTTAATAAATCCCGAAGGGACTAAAATTGTTTCCAAAACGGCCTTTTATTCACCATCACAGTCACAAGTACATTTTGCTGTGCAGCCTGATTTTAAGAGGGGTTCTTTTTCCAGTTTGTTTTAAAGAGAATGCTTCCTTTCTCCCTCTCGCACTTTTCCTTCCTTTGCTTCTCTCTTGTTTACACCTCCGAACTAAGATTTCTGCGTGTACAGACTCCTCTTGCCCTGACAGGGAAGCTCTGATCCACAGCCACGAGAGCTCCCAATCTGTCAGATTAAACTGTGATGGGGCAAGTCAAGAAACTCACTCTCCAAAGCATCAACAGAAAGAAACGGATAAAGGCAGATCCGGCAAGAAAGATCAGTGTGACTATGCAATGGAAGAAAAACCAAAGAGAAGGAAAACCAAAATGCACATGTGTTTCTCTGCTGCTTTTTGAGGAACGATCTTGGGAAGAGGGGGGCTGAGCGGCAGCTCAGCGGCTCTGCAGGATGTCGGAGTCCGGCTGCGGGGGCAGCTGAACCGCAGGGCTGGCGGCGGCTGCCTCCCGCGGGGGCCGTGCGCGGGGCCGGTGGGGTGGCCGAGGCATCTTACACTCTTTCTGCTTTAGGGTTTCAGACTCCAAAGCAGAGGGACTGGACTACCAACACCAGAAATTGCATTGTTTGCTGTGCACAGCTGGAACAAAATCTACTTTAACCAGCTAGATTTTCAGCAGTACTTGGGACAATTTCCAAAATGAAAATACCAGACCCTCGTATGATTCTTCTCTCCCTACAAGGCTGAAGCTTTCAGACATCACATCCCTCTGCTGCTTCTATTATTTCACCTCATTCTAAGACTTCAGTAGATGGTATCTTTTTATTTCAATCACATATTTCTGAAGAATGTTTTGCTTTGAAGATTTATTCCTTGAACCACTGGGGAGGAGAAACCAAGGAAATATCTGTCATTTTCCCAGCTATGTTTATTACAGCCTGGCCAATTATTTTACAAGTCATCTAAAATTATCCTCTTGATTAAGCCAAAATATTACCTACTCTCCACTGAAAATTGTTTCTACATCCTACTTGCAGGATACGTTCAAGACAGGTTTTTATAGGGGAAGTAACTACTAGTGTAATATACTGGGAAACGCAATTATGTTCGTAACCACAGAAGTTAACTATTCTTCCTTTGAGGTTTTCCCATTGAAATCTTTCAGAGGGAAATTAAAGTTCTGTCAATTTCCCATGAGAAATTTAATTTCCTCTAAATATTTCTCTCTAATAGGGAAAATTTTTTTAAAAAATAAATAAATCACTTTGGTAAGGTTCAGTAGAATCACTTCATTTTAGTTTGCCAGATGCCCTCGCTGCAGCTTTGGTCAGCCTGGTGCGCCACAGCATTGTCAGGCTGTGCATTGCCTCGCTTTGCTTTGACACAGTCTAGGAGCGGACCTTACACTGTGAGGTTTGACTCCTTTGTAAAAAAATGGTTTTAGCTCATTTTTCAGAACATGCCTTCAATAGCCTTATTTCCTTAACATTTTAACCTTTCAAAAATAATCCTGAATAAGCAAAAAGACGATAATTATCTTTTTTCCTCCTGGAATGGAAAAAAAATAGTCAAAAGCTTGTACATTTCCAGATACAAATCTCAATTCTGTGTGGTTGTTACATGAGGACTAAATAACCTCTAATTCTTTAGTAATGAAGACATAGCCTTTAAACTGATTACGAGTAAGTCTTCTTCCTTTATGTCTATTATCTTTGCATTACCATGATTATGATTATGTGGAGCCTTAACCATGGATTTAAGGCCCACCATATTTCACGTGAGAGACCAAGTTGGTTTTTTTTCACATCGAGGAGTAGTTTTCAGTAGAAGGAAATATAATCGCTCCTCTAATCCTCAAATCCACATCCCTGGATTTGCCTCTAGCCTTACAGAAATGTTACATACTGCTGTTGATCTTCTCTAGCCTCCTTCTCAACTGACTATGGCAAAAAGATCTCCCTTCTCACATTTTCACTCGATATATAAAGTTTTAATATAAACCCACAAACTACAGAGCCATACATGAGACTTTGTTTATGACAAGGACATCAGTTAGAGTAACCTACAGAAAACTGCTTTTTAGAAAAGCTTCAAGGTAGCAACACAATCTTGTGACAAAACTCCCCAGCTGCTGAAATAGAGACAGCTTTTCCCGACATCTCCACTAGTGCAGGCAAAATTTTCTGTGCCTCTGCTTTCCATGCCTGGAAGGACTATTCTGCAGCTTCCATCTACCCAACATGGTCTAAGCCAATTCAGGTGCAGGTTTTTCTAGACACAGGTACCCCTTCCTTAAGCCAGCTGACTGTTTGCTTCTGGTACAAACAGGCCCTGACCTGTGACAGACCCTTCTGAGCACTCTTCAGCTCAATCTCAATCAAGACAAGACACAGCATCTCCCATCCATTACAGATATGGGCTTGGTTTCCTCAAGTCCTTACAGCATCGCTAGGTAATTTAAAACCTGGACCTGGGGAACAGAGTGGTTTTGAAGAAGGAGACTCAGATCTTGCTGCCATTTCTACTCCTATTTGCCATAAAGAAGGGACAAACTGACTTTAATGAGAATACTTACTATCAAAATTGTAGCAAGTGCTAATGTTTAACTATCTGATCACATTATTAAGAAATTACTCTATTTTGGAACCACAGTTTGACATTCTCAGAAGATATATCACCTTCATTAAGAGGCAGAGAAAGGTAGAAACCAAGCTTGCAAACAAAATGTGATTTGTCACTGATATGCTAATATAGTAGCAAATACATTGTGTCATCTGCCTCCTTGCTCTAGGACTTTGCAGAGGTATAGCTTTCTAAAGCATGGGAACCACGTGTTGCTTTAGCCTTCCCTTGGCCTGCGGTAGCTGGTTTGTTGCTGTAGTAGCTGATTCATATTGGCATAAAAAGCCTTTACTTAGTATGGTGAAATAGAAGGAAGGCTGGATTTTAAAAAAATAAAGTAACAAAAGCAGAATTAGCCTTGCAAATATTAATGCTGCTGCATTAGCAAGGGTATTTATACACTGAAGGTGAAAAACACCGTAGTGAACTTCTCTGTCTTGAATGCCTGGTAAAGAGGAATCACTTTTGCTCTCATTTCTCGTTCCTTGTTTTGAACAGATATCACACAAGACTACATCACACAACAAAAATCTGCCTCAAATCTTATTTTAATTTTGTGGTCATTCTTTTTCATTTTTTTCATATGTTCTCCATCTCAGAGAACTCATTTCCCCAGCCTGGTGCTGGAGATTGCCTGTCTATAATGAGGCTCAGCCTTCAAAATGTCAAACATAATGAAAAAGAAAAAAGCCATAACGGAATCAGCCGTAGGGACCTGAGAGGCCTTCTGGTTAAACTTCAGCAACTCTGCCAGTTCTCCGGCTACAAAGACAAACAAGATTTCTGCCTACATCAGAAGGGCAATTCAAGACTACCACAGGACATGAATAACCCAAGCTGACAGCATGTATGCAGTGGAGAGGGCCGTATCTCCAGGTTACTGTCACTCACGCAAAATGAGCAACACCAGCTTGTCAGACTTGGCACCAAAAAAAGTAAGAGCCCAAACTGTGAAAATCATGCTGCACAAGGGCATGTGTTCCTGGTTTGGGCATTACAGACAACCTATATAAAAAATGGAAGGGAAAACACAGAGTTCTCATAAACAAGTTGATGGAAATTCTGTAAATGTTCTTCCTCTAAACAAGTTGATGGAAATTCTGTAAATGTTCTTCCTCTCCCTTCCTATTACTTTCTCTCCCTCCACAGACATGCCCCAGAGGCAGCTCAAAAGAAACACCCCCCCACCCCCCGGTCCTTTGCCGGTGTCCTTTCACCTCCCTGGGGCAGAGCAGCCCAGGAGGTCAGAGCTGGAGCAGGGGACACCGGGTAGATGTCCCATATGACCACTATTTCAGCTTCAGGACTGGCAGCCCACAGCCTGGGCTCCCTGGAGGACGGTGCTGCCACCCAGCTGGAAAGTAGGCTATGCGAAGGCCAGCTTACAAGTTCGTGAGGATATTTAGGACAGAGAACGAATGGGTAAAATGTCTTGTGAGACAAGCTAAGAACTTGCCAGTGACTGCTGGTGGTACGCAGGCTGAGTGCAGAACCTCCCACTCACTCAGTTCTGTGGAACACCAACAAGTCCAGTGCAAAGCCTGACACTTGGTGGCCTTAGCAGGCAGTTTTGGAGGGGACTGAAGCGAACAGTCTGGTATGGTACAGAGCATTTCCTTCGTGCCTGTGTGCCGTGAATGCAAACAGCAGGTAAACGGCTCATTAACGAACATGCTAACGTTCGGGGCAGAATACTGATTATCCTGCAATACAATCAGCTCTGAATACCCACGAGTATCTTGTCACCTCCAGTACAGAATGTCCTTGTGAGAGTGCCGTACTATTTAATACATAAGGATTAATTTCCTAAGACATGAATGGGTACACCAAGTGGAATAAAAAGCCTTTGAGAGATGAGGGGATGCTGAGGAGCTGCACAGTTGCAAGACACTTCAGGGGTGAGCACGGAAGTGGCTCTGGCTGGTGACTGTGGCACAGAAGGATGAAAACACAGTGAACTCAACAAAACACAGGCTGGCGGAAGAGAAACCTGGTGATTAATAGATGTACGCTTGATTGATCTCACTACATATATAGTGCACTTTTCACAAATTATTTATCTTAATTTTATATTAATCATCAATATATTCAGCTTGACCAGAAAAATATTATTTGCATTACTCAACACAAAGGAGGATTTTTTTCCAAAGGAAAGCTAATTTTACGTATAATCTATCATTTGCAATTAGCCCAGTGTCCCTGGCTTTTGCAGATAACATTGATGGCAAACTGCAAGAAAAGCCTCCTCTTATATCCCCTAGCATCAGCTACAAAAGCTCAGCAACCCCCATTTCCTAACTCTTTGCTGGCTACCTTCTCTATAGTAAGAAAAGAAAAAAGTTGTGTGGGTCAGGAGGACTAGCACACATGGCGAGTACTAAAACTGCTCTATGGAAAGAAAGCATTCCTACTGTTCGTCTAGTTGTGAAAAGAGAATTACAGAAGTGCACAGAGGTTCCTGGAATAAGTTACTTAAAAAAAAAAAAAAGAGAGAGAGAAAAAGAAGTGAAAGCTAATAGAAGGGAAAAAAAAAGGAGGAAAATCTGAACAAGTCAATTATACTGATGTTACAATGGTCAATATTATAACTGCAGTTCAATCACAACAGCTTAGCTGGTCTAAACAAAACCCGAAAAGATACTGTTGTGGACAGAGATCATTATTTTTAGCCACAGCGTTCATCTCTATCCTTGCTGTGAGTGTCTCAGGTCACAGATTCAGACAACACGGGCCGTACCACGCAGCACGCCCGGCGGGCAGCAGTGCGAACCCGGCCTAGGTGCTGGCTGCCCTGGAGGGCTGGCCAGGCGGGTGGTGCAGGGGGGACATTCCCCCCACCAAGCCCGGTGGGCCCAGTGCCCCAGGACTCAGGCGGGGACCTCGGGGCAGCGAAGGTACCTGTTGCTGCTGAACTCTGCAATTTACATGGAAAGAAAAACATGCCAGTCTAGTGCTAGTGAGCATGCAAACGTTTGATTCCCGGATCCAGTATGGCCAAGATTTCATGGCATTTTCCCCATCGAAGAACAAATAAATGCTCAAAGCTCTAGCGTTTTCTGGGTACACTGATACTTTTAACACCACTTCTGGAACCACTTACAGCTGAGGTAATTCAGATGATGATAAAACTACACCTGTTCATGCCAGCAGAAGAGCTAGTCTCATAAACAACAAGCTAGATTATTGCTTGCAGTGAATTACGTATTCAGTGGATATGTTTAAAATATTAAGAATAAAATGGTGATGATCCCCCCTCCCCCCATAATTTAAAATACATAAAGGATATTTTTGTTGCCGTTGGTTGCATTTGTTCCTGGAACAAGTAAAGAGATAGCATTTGATCCTCCATTAAGGAGCAAAATGAAGACTAAAAAGCTTTCTGTGCTGTAGCACAAGAGTTTCAAGCGGTTTTTTAATATTAAAAATTATTCAGTTTAATATGCAAGGTCCCCCCCCAGTAATTAAGCCCACAGAGACTGCTGATATCTTCCAATGCATGTAAGTATTAGCAACTACACAAAATTGAAAGATAAAAGGTGATTTTACTCTTTATGAGGTACACTGTGGTTTATTATTAATGTCAAAGCTGATCAAATTCAGGCAACATCATTCTCTACTAATACTCAAACCTCTCCACTTTACAGAATTGGAAACCTTACTTCAACACACCATGGCCCTGGAATATTTAACATGTTTATACTGTAAAACGATAACAGCTAGCTCTTCGGGTGATTGGCCGCTATCTTCAATGCTGCCCTGCAGTAACTTTAAATATTAGCTAATCAAAGCCTTTCCTTGAATGAAGTGTTGACCTCAGTATGGTTTTACCTGAATCCCGTCCAGTGGCTTTAATTTCATTTAGCAGGTGATGTTAACATCCAGAAGTAAACAAATTTGTTACTTCTAGGGGAAAAAAAGCATCTTTAAAATGAAGGAAAACATTAAGCAGGGAAATTACTTTCTGTTTGAAAATAGTTATTTTCAGATGAGAAAAAGGCAAATAGATATGTATTTTCAAAAGGCTCTCTGGGAAGAATGAAGCTCAGGTTAAAAACAATGAAAAACTTGGAGAAAGTTCTTATTTTCTGAGGAATATTTCTTATTTTTCACTTGTATGAATCACCAGAACCATGGCCTGTCAAATTGCCCTTTGCATTTGTAAAACCACCTTCATATTCCCAATTGAACCTCTCCATATTCTCACTGGTTAAAGAGTACCACAATTCCTGTCAGTGATTATTGTTGTGCAATGGCAGCAATTAAATGGGTAACTATTCATCCTACAATATGAACATTTTAATTTTAAAAATTATTTGCCACTTAGGAATATTAAACAAATACGAATGACCGAGTGACAGGAAAAGGAATGGAACAAAAGTTGAAGTGAAAAATGGCTGGGAAGGGGCTTTTCAAGATGAGGTTTTTAAAATGATGTTAGTTTCTTTTTTTTAACCTCCAAGACAACCTAGCAGTAATTCATGCTCAATAAAGATGCCCCAAAGGACTTCACTGCTCTTGTACATGGTGAAATATGTTTTATCATAAATCTTAAGACTAAAAGTAATTTCTTTCACGTCATAATCACAATGAAGAAAGAATATAGAAATGAAAAGTTACTTTACGTGTAACTGCATGTGTGACCTACATACCAACACCAGTAATTTCACTGGAAACAGTGAAATTCCAGATCAGAGAGACTGCAAAATTCTTATATCTACTTCAAATACAGACGGTTACATTAAACCCTTAACTTCCAGCAACCATGCCTTTGTCCCAAATAACAGCTGTAGTATTCCCTTGGTAAACTTTTCCAATAGTCAGCTAGCTTTCTTCTTAACTACACAACGTAGAGTTTCACCCTGAGAACAGGTTTGCTGACTTCAACTTCTAGACAGATCTTTTCTTGTTAGACAAAGGAGCATACCATGAGTTATCTCCTGCTCAGGAAGGTGCTCCCCTCTTGAGGTTCAGGTATCTCTTAGATCACTCTTTGATAACATATGCTGAGATTGTTTAAACTATTCCTTAGATATCTATTTTCTACATCAGCAATTTATATCCTGACCACTAGTTTTAATTTGCTGTTTTATCTTGGGTTTTTTTTTTTTTTTTGTGAAAATTCATTTACCTACCATTGCATTTACTGTAAATTGCTGTAGAGTTTGTCAGCATCCAAAATCAACAGCAACAAAAAGAATATTGAATAAATTTGTTTTGACTTGTATTTTGAAAGCACTCTGGAATAAAAACAGCAAATATTCAGGGCTCATCTACAGCAGGTGGGGAATGCCACACTGGAAAATGTAACAGATGGTTGATTACATATAACTGTGGATAAAAAAAAGGATATTGTATTATTATCAGTTTAATGTTTTCACAAATTTCAGAATTACGTTTCAAGATATACAAGGATTTTCTGAATAACTTTTTTTTTTTTCCCCCCCCCCCCCTCTGTCCTCTGAAATATATCTTTGTTACTGCTTAGTGAAAGAGCGGTCCCCCTACAGAATTCCTTAGTCACAAAATTCTAATACATTAGATTCTAATTTTTTGTCTCTACCCCATTGCACGCAAACAGCAACTAAAAAGATTATTTGATAGAGGGTTGGTTTTTTTAAGAGGTTTAGTATATCTGTAAATGACACTAATCTGTGAGCTGTACGGTTCTCTGCAGCACACAGGGCCTAGCTGAATGGAAAATACACTTCGTGTCACACCGCCTCACATACCGGCTGGAGTGACACACAATTTACAAATGCTGGAGACAGCAGGTGATATTAGATTCGACCTACATTGAAGATGCAATTCTTCCATAAGTTTTGCAAAACTGAGGCAATGAAGTATGAAAGAAGTGTACTTAGAAACGCTCAATAAAGAACAGATCTCTCTCAAAATTCAGCTCTGTGTGTAAACATCAGTATTTTAAGCTAAACATTTCCAAAACTAATTTCATCTACTTTTTAAGTAGTTAATTTCCTTGGTGCAATTTCATTAGGTCTTAAACGCACTACAAAAGCTGTGCATGACATTTTTTGAATATTTCTGTGACCTTTACCAGGAAAAGTATACCTAAGAATAGTTTCCTGTAGCTAGTCAAATACTGCGTGCAAAGTAGGTTGACAAGAAAAGCTGGTCAGCATTCCTTAACGAAAAATCCTACTCTCATGTACTGATTTCTGACAGCAGCACAGGTATTTAGGCCCTTGCAAGAGGATTTTCAGTATGCACAGTATAACTTCTGCAAATTGTCCAGCAAGCATACTGTACTGCTTTGGAGTTTCAATATTTGTTTGCAGGAAGAAAGGAGGCTTTAGCCTGTTTAAGGCTGAGGGAGGGAATTACTATTCAGGTAGGAAAAGAAAGAAGCTACTCAGAAAATCTGAAGGATTTTATATCTATCTTTCTCTTCAAACACATCTGCATTTAAGTGCCTTTAGCCCATAACAACATTAATTGATTTCCTGACCTGCTCAGCTGAATAAGGAAAGAAAAGAAACACTTTCCAAGAGAATGAAAGTGTGAACAGACATGCTTACCAAAACAGGGGGGAAATGCTACGAGACTTTGAACTTCTGTGAATGAAACTTGTAAAATATTAATTAATCTTTGTTGTCAATATAACAAAGAAACATAATTCAAGAAACCATGCAACATGAAGGAAAAAAATATTTTTATCTAGCAACTAGAATATTAAAAATATTTCTCATTCACCAGGCGGGGAGCAGGGCTTGCCTGGCTAGGCGCCTGCCACATCTGATACAGCATTTATGGAGAGAATGGGAATTTTGTGTTGCTGAGTGTATGTTCCATCCTCAGTCAGGAATACCTTGGTGATTTGGAGAGGTGGTTAGGTTGCATTCCTGTTATTCCAAGTAAGGGAATCAATACTAATTCACTTATCTTTATTTTATAAGTGGCTAAAGAGATGTAACATCAACCTCCAAAAAGGGAGAACGCTTCCTGCACTTGTAAGAATACTAATAAGAATTGGCTGAAGGTAATGACCCAGCAAGATCTGTTTGCCAAAACAAATTAATTATTAATCATGAGCTTGCTGATTTAAAAATATTTGACCATTTTAAAATAAAGGAAAAATATAGCCTAGAGAGTGATATCAAACCAAGACCCTACTGAAGTCATGTGAGAAAATGACAGTATATAGCATATTTTTTGTAACCTGAAACATATAGTGACATTAATTCAAAGCAGACCCTTCTCAGACTGAAGAAGTTCAAATCTGCTTTGCAAACTGGGCTGTTCTCCATTGAAATGAAATTGAACACTTGTACTTAAAACTTTGGGCTCAGATAAACTGCTGTGGCACGAGTCTCATTACAGAGAGGAAAATTCCTTTAACGATAGTATGTGAGTCCGACCCACTGTAAGTACAGACAAATGACAATTCAGTTGACTTGTGAAATACACTTGACAGATTGCACATTTCAGATCAAAGGGCCGCGGCTGGATAGAATAATACTCTGTATTTGCAGAAATATGTGCTTTACTTCCTTGGTCTCTTCCCTGAAGGTCTCCAAGGGCTAAGCACTTAATACTCCGTAACCTTTCCTGGAAACCCTTTGCAGCTAGTACAACAGTCACTAAGAGAGACAACCTGAACCACAGGAGAAGGTAACATCCTTTATCTCCAGCTTTTGAGTTAGAAACTACCTTATTTCTAAATCCATCAAATTGCTTATCTGTAGAGCAAATTCTTTTTGCACAAAAAAACATGCAAACTCCTCTGCTGCTGCAGCCAGTGAGACCAGCATTTGGTCCCAAAAGAATACAGACCAAGTCAAGCTATGATTCCCAGGCTGTTTTGCTTAGCGTTAAGCAACATCTTGATTGCAGTAATGTTCATTCCTCCCCTCCTTCCCACCTCCCAAAGCCATTCTACAATATTCTTTTTTCAAGCCCCTTCACTTTCAGTTTTGTCAAGGACCGAGTCTTTTATACAGAGGTTTCAGTTGGCTTAAACTATTGAGTTCCCCAGGATAAGAAATCAATAACCATTTAATAGTTAAGCAGCTTACAAGCAACAATTGAGCTCTAGATGTGGCAGCAGAAGAGAATTTTTGAAAATCAAAATGCTAGAACTAGCAAGGCATTAGCATGCGTCATGCTTATCTCTATGTGAAGACCAAGTATCTCACTTACAGGATAAATACTCTTAATGATACTTTCCAATGTTTACTTTTTTCCCCACTGAGTGCATCCTGCTTTGGTCTGGGTGAGGTAAATCTGATTTGGAGCAGGTCATCAGCAATATGGCTTTAAGAGAAAGACAACTCCGAAGTCAGACAAAGCCTAAGCGGTAAGTGCTTCAATTACCTCTTCCAGTAAAGCAGATATTTTTGATCAGTTAATCCCCAGCAGATGACCTGTATCTGTTTTGTTCTCTCAGGATACATTTTGCTGTGGGTCAGCTCCTGAGAATATCTTTCATGACTCTGCTGAAAAAGAGCACTTAAAAGAGAGTTTATGTGCCAGCCATCTAAATGCAGCAAGATATTATGGACAGGTTGTGAGTTCAGCACTAAGAAGCTACATACTACGTAATAATATGATCTAGAGAGAGAGAAAGACTCTTTGCTATATGCCTTCACACACAGATATATCCTTTGGTCTCAGAGGTATCGCTAGCAGAAAAGAGTTCAAAGTGCAGCTTAGGCAGGAAAAAGAGCTCAAGCAAACTTCTATACTGACCCTAACCTAAGGGCTGTGTAGATTCCCCTGAATCTACACATATGCATTGACAGACAGTGATATTTGGAAACAAGCTGTTTCCAAATAAATTTTCACTTCTAGTTAGTAGCTGAGAAGTAATCCCTGTAGAAACAGGAGAAATAAGTATACATATATATATATATATATACATATACATACACGCACACACATATAAATATATAACTCCTGTCTGAAATCTTTAAGATCATGGACAAATTTGGCAGGATAGGTATCTCTTCACATCGGTACAGGAAGGCTTAAAAGAAAATAATCCCTACTATTTTATAAGCAGTATGAACAGTTTGACAGTGAACACATTCTTAAGTTTTAAGGGAAATCAATATGTTATTTATTCCAAGCCTTTAAGAAGAGGCAAGAAACCTGAAACGAGGATTGTCTAGAGATAAAGAGCGTGGGTCCTTGTAATCCTCAGCTTGCTGTTCTATCCTGAGAAAATGTACTTATTTGTTGCAGATAGTTGGCTGCTCATTAACATCGCTAATCTGTTGACCATGTGAATGATCAGTAATTTCTGAGTTTGCAAATAATGCTGTTTCCCTGAAAACTCTCATTATGAAAGGTTTTTGTCATCTACCTGTGCAATGAAGACATTGCTGCAACATAATGTACTAATCAATTGGCATTGTCCCTTCCTGGGTGATAATTTTGTTTATTTTCCTGTAGTCTCCTCATGGCAAAACACAACTGAATTGAGAGTAAAGGAAACAGCTGTGATTCCTTGATATTACTGCATGTATCCCCAATTTGCTTTTTCCATAGTTTCTCGCTACCTAGCTAGCTGGGAGTGAGCTACTCAGAGCATGTTCTAAGATGCACTCTATTTGATATTTGCATATGAACAAAACCACTTCAATTCTTATGAACTCTTGGGTTTTAAAATCGCTTGATGACTTTGAGGCGGTATTTCTCTGCTTTGAGTCACTCCAGAGCTGATTATGTTGCTCATGGTCTGCAGATGACTGGGCACCCCCTACTGACTTTGCAACAGGATGGATTTTCCTAGTTGTAAAGGCAATCCCAGCGATTCCTCTGGGTTCTCTTGAGGACATGGTATGATCCTTCCAAGGCAGGTGAAATTGCAACTTTATTTAGTATTTGCAGGAGTTGAATAAGAGGCAGGTATCCTCAGTCTTTTACATAAGCAAATACCCAGTGACAAATAGTTCCTGGTAGTACCCAGCCTCTAAGATACATTCTTGCAGGCAGCCAAATCTGAAAAGTCATCCTTAACCTGGTACCAATCAATAGAACAGCCACAGCAGCTAATCACACACATTACTGAACAGTGCTGGGGAGCAAAATTTGGAGCATCGGAGGGACCTAACAGCCAAGATGCTCGGGCAGGAACCAGAAGCCTCCTGCTCCTAGACACCGTTTGTCCGATACCCCTTCTGTGTGTACCAGCAATGTGATGGGAATAGCAATGCTGTGTGCAAGGTCACCAGAAGTCTCCCAGAAGGAAAGCACTGCATGCAGCCATTTGGTATCTTGAGGAACACGCTCCAATCTCGCTATCCCAGATACAGAAAACAGAGATTCAGACCCAATTTTGTTTCTTGCAGAGCAGCCAAAGTCATGATGAAAACAGATTATATGAGAAATATCAATAAAAATGCATTTCCTTGATAACATTACCTGCTTTCACTCAGGATATAAGGGGTGTTGCTTCTAAGTGAGTCTGTATTTTATATCTGTACTGGCAGGAGACAAAAGGGGCTGGACTGCTACCCATACCGTGTCTAAGTATGGATGAGTATTTGAGCTCTAATGAGTAATTGGGGGAATGCTAAGCATCTGCCATTGCTGCTGAACTATGTAGACTGCCAGCTCTCAAAACTATATGTAAAGAAAGATTAAAGCCACGGATTTTTTTTTTATTTTTTTTTTTAAAGGGATACTATGGCAGCTGACTGTATATCTCTGCTCTGGACATATTTATGTCTCTAAGCATTTAATACCTGTATTCATGGTATTATCAGCAGAAATATTTCCTCTAGGCACTTGCTGACTCAAGAGACACAGGTGAGAGATACTTGCAAGCAGGATGATCTACGCTACTTTTTTTCAAATTTAGTACATGACTTACATAAATAAACCCTCTCCAGTTGCCAGGGTGTTATGAAGATGTCTAAGCACAGCTTGGGGGGGGTGCGTTTCTAAGCTAACACTTGGACCTCTGCAGCATGCAGCATTAAGACACCAACCCACATGCACCTGGACTTGATAATCTGTAATGGATACATTGTGTTAAGGATGGCTGGTCCCAGGGGTGATACATCTGAGATCCACTCCACGTGGTATTTTTGGTCAGAGCTCTTAACTACAAAGACTTACTAGCAGAGTTTTCCAAAAGAAAATGTTACTATCATGTTTACTGGTCGATTACTGCTAATGAAAACAAATAACTTGCTTAATTATAAATCTCGTGCTAAGAAACAAAAATGAAGTTAAGCAAGCACATTTCTTCACCATTTCCCCCCTAGCAAAAAAATTAAATTTTTCATTTTTTAAGTATGCTTATCTTAAATTATTGATTTTGTTATAATTTCATTATTGAACAGTCTACAAATTTTTAGGAGTTTCAAAAAGCTTTCACAACACCAGTTTCTCACCACACCCGATTTAAAAGCCTGCGAACATATGAAAATTGTTTAACTTGAAACTTCCTTCATATCCCCACTAGCTACAGAAGCATTTTGCAGATGCTTTCTTGTACACTGGTATTTGCCAGCTTTGCCAGGAACAAAATGATGAAGAATTCAAACCTACTTCATCATGGTCTATTTAATTCTTTTTTTCTCAGACCATGACAGCCTTTCCAGAGGAACATGAAAGAGGATATTTAACAGAAGGCTTCCTTTCTGCAAGTTATTACTTTCCTGCTACCATTAAACAAACCTGATAACCAGACCTGTATCTCCTGAAATTCTATCCTTATTTCCTTTAATTAGATTTCTTTCTGATTTTTCTGAAATGTTTCAGATTTTCTTCTAAATTTTTTCTCTTTGATGCCCACCTGGAACTTAAAATGCCTTTTATACTGTAACGATTCTGTTTGGTTTCTGGGTCCTTAGGAAAGCACAAAGCTCCATACATACAGGTTAGATAAACTCTTGTCACCTGAGCTCCCAGGACACTCTCCAGCAACAGGTTTGAGTTGATTCAGTGCTAAAAGAATAATACAGCTGCATATGTTTAACCTCTCTTTTCTTGTCTTCCTCCTCCTCAAATGATTTAACTGCTGGGTCATCTCAATGATTAACTCCAGCCATATTCTTGTAATTAAACTTCGAATCAGAGCCTGTGACTATTTGCACTTGGGTTGGATTTACTGCTGTTTGGATTTGTATCATTGTATTTAGCTTTTCCAAAATAACCGTGCTGTTTTATGTTTTTGACATAACACAGACACAGAGACGTCTTTTTTTCATCATCTCTCAAGTATGTCAACTAATCAGCATTTCTATTCCATGGTTACAGTCTCCTAGCAACAAAACTTTATCTTAAGCTGACCCTTGTTTTGGAGGCCCAGTGCCCAGAACATGTTACAGCTCTCCTTTTTCTCAAACACACTTAGTGCTTTCCTTGTTCTCTTTTTGATTATCTACCAGCTCCATGTTCCTCACAGAATGGTTTGCATTGCAAGGGACCTTAGAGGTCATCTAGTTCCAACCACCCTGCCATGAAATAAAGCATCAGGAATATGCTAACATTTACACTCACACTACTCCTACTTCTGGTTGTTCCCTTGCAAATGATTCACAAGTCTGTCACTTAGCAAACCCTTCCCTTAAAAAAAGAAAAAAACAACCCCAGACAAACCCAAAAAATAGCTCTGGAGGTTGAGCTGCACTCTGAGTGCCTCACAAAGAGCATTCACATGTCCCAGCTGCCCCAACCTTATGAGCCAGTGGAAAGAGGCTTAGAAACTGCCATTTTATACTGGAGTATTGGTTTCCTCAGGACAAGGGCTCCTTTGCTCCTAGGGAACTTGCAACCTCTCCTGCTTTCAGTGACCAAGGTGGGAGAGACACACAAAGGAGAGCCTGACTGTCACTGTGCAAGGAAACAGCAGCGTGGTCTAGGTCCTCCTCTAGACCATGGGACTCGCAAAAAGCCCTGTACACACACAGCCCTGGCCCGAGTTGCGTGTGAAGGACCAACGCAGCTAAAACTCTCTTCTGGTCTAGGTTACTGGTTCTTCCAGGCCACTCTGACAGTGCAGTCAAACACTTCAGTCACAGAGGTGCAAAGACACGGAAATGGTTGTTGAGTGGAGCTTGATACTGTTTCACGATTTCTTTTTTATTTTAATGATGTGCATGGGAACTTTTATACTATCCCGTCACAGAGATCTCTCTGTCCCTCCGGTCCCTTAACCTCCTTTCTCTAGCTGGCCAAAGAGAAAGGCGGATCCACCTGCATCGCGTCCAGTGAGAAAATCAGATGCTGACGAGACAGAGAGGCTTTGCAAATATTGCAATTAGTGCATAGGGAAAATGGGCAGGAACCATAAATAAATAAAACCCCAAACTTTATAACACTGACAGCTTCATGGAGGAGGACACCTGCACCTCACGATAAGTCAGAGCAGCTTACTTCACACGATCATTTGTAGCCCTGATTGCCACAGCTTTGGATCTTGTCAGTTCAGTCCAAAGTAAAGAATAGCTTTGACCTGTCTCTCACAGTCCAAGACATAACTCACACATGCTATCTAATGGGGGAGGGGCACACTACCTCATTAGCTTCACCTGGATGCTACACCCCTCCACCCCATCCCCACAAATATAGGTTTACAGATGCTTCTTGAGCCCTGCTTCTTAAGACTCTTATGCAAAAAAATGTTGTGTAAAAGCTAGAGATAAAGTGAAAGACTTGTATGGGTAGCAGCAAAGTGGCTTAGGTAGTCATGACAACCATGTCAGTGCTTATAAAACTTCCCTTCTTCATAATCTTTTTTGCAGTTTAGATAACACACACATGAGCTGTAAAAAATGAATATCTGTTCTGCAGGAATAAAATAAAAAAATAAAATTCTCATCAAAACCAAAATATTGGAAGCTGACACACTGACAGTCGTTTGGCATCATTAACAACAAAATTTTGTCCAGTTTCTGTAGGGGCTCCTCAACGTGTCCAGGCTTAAAAGGGACCAACAGCCTCATCCCAGATTTGGGGGTGAGCAGGGAGAGGAAGGAAGGAGAGGGTTAACACTGCCTTTTAGGGAAGAAGGTCAGACACTAGGAGTACTATTATCATGTTCAAATTCTGATGTGCTTGCTGTTTCCTTCAGCACCTGGCTCCAGAAGGGCTCTGTTGCTCCAGTCCCAACACAAGGGACACCTGCATGATCTGTGGGTTCCCACAAACCATGCTTCCTTTAGCAACAACCAGCATCCATATTCTTCTTTCAATCTTCCACATTTTTTACTTTACTTTTCCACTTGGTTTTCAATGCGGAAATTTTAAATCCCTCTCAATCTTATCATTCACAGGTGGAAACCAAAGCACACCAGAAATAAATACTCCTCTGTGTCCAGACAGAATTTAATGGATTTGCTTCCAGCAAAAAGGGAGTGACTGCTGTCAACAAGACAAATCACCATCTTCCTAATCAAATGATAAACTCAAGAAAATTGCAAAGCTTTATAGACCAAAGTCTGCCAAGGAGTTGTATGTTGCTTCAAAGGGAAGGAAAAAAAAAAAGTTTGGCCTCTGAACTCTTTAATAACTGAATTTACTTTCACGTATTATTCACGTGAACTAAATAACACATGAATCATTCACTGAAGTACCATTTACTGGGGAAAAGAAATAAAGAATTTTCTTTTATAATAAAATATCTATGGTCAACATGTTTATTTTGTCTTCTTTCTCTCAACTAAGAATAATAATTCACTGACATCCGGAAGAATTCCCAAATCTTACACAATACTGAACTTACAAGGCCTCCATCACCAGTCTTGGGGAAAGAGCTCCATCTTCTGGGAAACAGCCCTTCAGTGGTCAGGAAGGGACGGGTTCCAGTGGATCACCCTGTTCCTTCTCCAGGATGACATGGTGAATATTATGGGGTTTATCAGAGATTTTACTGGTGCAGGATAGCTCATCTCAGAAATCAGTCTCCTGTGGGCTGGTTTGTAGATGGCAGGATTGTCAATGCAAAGAAGAGGGGCCGAGTAAATAGCAACTTGCCAACTAATCCACTGCAATAAAAGCATCTCAATAAAACCCCCAAAAAACAGTGGGCACAGCAAAAGGAGCATCTTACCCAAAAGCTCAATGCTGAGGCAGCTGAGTAACCAAAATCCATGATCAAGCTGGTCTAAAATGCAGATATCATCATTAGGATGATCTCTGTCACAAGCAAGTTCCATAGTTCACATGACAAGAAGTTGTTGAACAGGCTCTAAACATCCAAACAGAGTGACATCAAATATGAAAATATTTACCAAGTTTAATACAGCATAGAAAACACCTAAGAAGGCATCTTCTCCAACAGGTAAAGACTGGAAGGTAGCTACTAGTATTACATATTGGAAAAAAACTGTCTCGGGATTTGGGGTACTGTATTTAACAATGTATATAAACAGCAGTTTTGAACGGAAGCTTTGCATTTCTTTTCAACACAAAAGCAACCACATAATGAATGTTCTTGTTTCCATTAATCACAAATACTGTGTTATACAAAGGCTGTGCGTATTTCCATAAACTAGTGGTGCTAATGAAACTTCTTAGGTAGAAATCAGTGACTTAAAGTTGCGTTATTATGGGATTCTGCTTCAGCCATGTAAAAATTGACTAGAGTCAAATAAATAAATAGCCAAATTGTCTTCCTATGAACATCAATACCATTTTTTTGAGATTTTTTTGTTAATTATATAGAATATAGTTACTTTTAGTGTTAGACAGTCATTCGCACGTAGCTTTCAAGAGCACTGGGATAACTAGCTTCATCTTTAGATTCCTGTCTACTTGCTCATTAGCTACAGGAAGATCATCTTAAAATACCTTCAAGGGTAACTGATCTTGTTAAATGTCTCCACGTTTTTTTTGTTGGTTTTTTTTTTTTTTGGAAAATAATAGTGCTGTAAATAATACAATGAAAAGTAAGTTCCCTGGTTGATACCAGGGAGCTGTGCATCGTGCTCCTGGACAATGTGTAGGGAAGGGGACTCTTACCAGGCAGCAAATGAGGACAAATAATCATTCTTACAGGATGCTTATGATAAAAACCTTTCTGTACCACCACCTAGTACCATTTAGAGGTGGGAGTTCTCTAAGAACACCAATAAAATACATTTACCATTACTTCTGGGTTTTTTTGGTGGGGTTTTGGGGCTTGGCAGGTGGTGGATGTTTTGTGGTTTTTGTGTTTTTTCTTTAATGATACTGACTTTAAGGCTTTGATGCATAGTTTCACTTTCAGTACATTGATTTACCCCATGGTGAAAAAAAGCCCAAGCTGCTTGTACAGCGAAGAACCTATTTGAAGATTTTAGGGGTTTTTTTTTCTGATTGCAGAATGTCTGTGAGTGGAACATAACGTCACCAGATTGATTTAATCACAGGTGATGTTTCATGATTTTTCTTTTTCTGCTATGTGAATCGAATTAATTGTGTTGATGTCCTAAATCACATAGAATATTCTCTGTCAGTTGAAGCCAGAAGATAAATACTTCAAGAGCAGCTATAAATCCTATTTGGACTGAGACAATCCTAAAGAGAGGGTCTGCAATAGGCATGGTCTAGAGTCCCTACTCAAAGCAAGAACCGAACAATAGAGCAACTTCACTCTACAAAGGCATTTCCAGTCTTGACAAAATACTTTCACCCTCTTCTCTGCCCCTCTCCTTGTCTGCCTCGCCAGCTTATAGATAGAATCAGTGTCAGAAATGTATCTTTAGTTTAAATGTTTACTCTCTTAGCTCCTACTCAAAACATTATCGTCAACTTTTGCTGATTTTTTTTACGATGCATCTAACTTTTGTGTCAGCTGGCACCAGCATTTAACACCTGCACATTTCAGACAAATTCTGCCTTTCTACAGGGGCACTCCAGTTTCTCTTTTACCACAGCGACCACACCCTCCATGGAGTCTAATGAAGCCTAATTTATTAAATCACGGGGTTTTCCCACCACCACTTCTTTACCCAGGGGATTCAAAGAGAGCAAAAGGGAGATCTACTAGGTGCCTGCACAGACTTCCCTCCCTGTTTCTCCTTCTGATACTCGGTTATGGGAAGGTCAGTCTTGATGTCTGTTCAGTAAGAGTATGGGAGCTGCTCCCTCCACCCAGAGCTGCAGCAAGGGCAAGGAGGAAAAGGGCATCGAATATCTGCCAGCCCCCCTGGAAACTGCAGCCCGGCGTGAAAGGCTGCTGGCTCGTCTTTGTTGAGATGAGTGCCAAGTCATGCGAAATTGCCCTAGAGAGGAGAGGGAAGACAAGGGAGAAGGGTAAGGGAAGGAGACACCCGGAAAGTACATGCTGTGAGTGCCAAAGAACTTCCTTTCAGCACTGCCTGTGCTGGCTGAGACGTTCCCTCCCTCTGTGAGGTGCTGGGAGCCTCTTGTTCCCGCAGACAACACAGAGGCACATCTGTCTGCTCCAGAAATAGTCACCCAGATGTGTTTTACCCAGTGTCCTCCATGCTGGCCATCCCAGCCTTACCTGGGAGGCAAAACACCATCCTCATTTGCCATTTGTTACAAAATGAAGTGCTATGTCATCCAAAAACTTTGGGTTTCTTTAAGCTTTGTCTGCAAAGTCAAGGAGAGGTCGTAACTGCCTAGCTTGCCATCCAAGAATAACTTTTTGCCGAGCTTTAATCAATGAACTTGAAAAGATTTGCTGATCCAGACTATAAAATACAAGTTTAGCTCCTCATCCCTGGTACAAACAGTTCTTTGTAACACAGATCAACAGGGAAACCCCCACTGCAACTCCAATATAACACATAAATAGCAAAAAACACTAACAAGTATTTTATTAGAACTCTATAGTAACACTGAAGTGGTTTTGCTGTTTCTAGAAGTCATATATCTGCATGAGGCAGCAACAGTTTGCTTTCTCTTATGTTTATTATCCATGTGGGCAAAGAAGATAAAGAAGAAAAAAGAGAAATATCCCTGTCATTACTAAAGCAGCTACATTGCTGGGTTATAGGCTGAGTTGCAATGTTTACCTGCATCTTTTTACAACACAACTTCCCAGACAATGCAACTCCTGAGATGTCACATTTAATTTAACAGCTTGTGTAACGGTTGGGACAGCATCACATAAATAGCTAACAGAAACAGAGCTTCTAAAATGACAAGTCACCCTATTCCAAGGGATTTAGGGCAGAATTCTTTTCCTCTCTGAAAGGCAAAAAACCCACTTTAATTAACTTTTTCTCCCTACCGGTTCATGTAATTTGTTCTTGGTTAAGCATATTATGGTCGAGGACAGTGTTGCCTACAGCCATCACACACATGCAATCAAATTTACAACAGCGTGTGCCAGGCCTGATTTTGAGTATCCCCTTTTCCTGGGAAGTCCCAAGGGAAATTTCCACCTGCCCTGTGCCTGTTGGAGCCACATCAGTTTTCTGCCAGGAGAATAGCTCGGGGCTCTCAGCAAGCTTTGCTGCCTGTTTTCTAAATGGTGTAAGTGACTTGGAGCATACTGAAGCACTCAGCAGCCACGGGCTCGATGTCACCAGGGAATAAGCACCCTTATGTTCAGCACTGAACAAGTCAGGAGAAAATATTTGAGGAAAGCTGAGCCAATGCCCTGCTGAGATACAGCCATACATTTTTTTTCCATCAGCTCCTGCATCTCCTGTACTCAGCAGATGTTAAAGTCAGGCAATCAATTATGAAAAATAAAAATTCAAATATTTACCCTGCAACATCAAGCTCTGCAAGGGCCTGAGCAAATAATTATTAAATAAGAAATTAAGGCTAAAATGGAAAAGGCAGCACAGTACTGTTACTGTTGTGTCAGACACCAACCAAATGTCGGGGCTTCTGTGGGAAGCACAAGGTGTCCTGTAATACCTCAGCAAAAATACCAAATTGAGAAAAACAAAGGTGGCACCCCGTTGTCTTTAAGGTATAGCTGACATATGGTATATTTTGCCTTGTCTGCGAGTAATTTTATTGCCTGTTTTTGCCTAGCTGTTCTTTTTCAGCGTGACTTCAGAAGAATGATAATTAATTTCAAAATAACTGTGGGCTCTTTTCAACTTTTCCAGACTAACAAAGGAGGCCCATATTGAAGTACATCCACTAGAGTAAAATATAATTAGGAACATTTTACCGCCTCCATTTCCCAACCTCTAAAAAGGGTTTTCCTCAGAGAACAGAAAATTTAATGAAATAAGAGGTTCCATGTCACATGTAAGTTATCCTTTTATACCACCGCCTCTGCATTTCACATCGCACAGCGACAGGCTAAAGGCTCTCATGCTTCCCAGAGCTTCCTCTTTATCGTGACACAGAGATGCCATAAGGGGACACTGAGGCACGGAGAGGCAGCTTGACCTGTCCAAAATGTAGCAGTTGAACAGAACAAAGTACAAATGATAAATCTTCTGGCTCCAGCGCCCTGCTAGGCTAGCTTGCTTTCTCTGACTCTCTAAGCCTCTGAAGAGGGTGTAATAAATTGTTTTGCACCTTACTGAGGAAACACTTGACTTTAAACCTCTGTTAGTGTCAGATACATATCCCATGGCATTAGGCCCATCAGAAACATTTGCCTGGCCAAAACCTGACGTGCATGAAATAGTACTGTTTGGAATGGAAGTCCAAAGGCCCAAATGCTCTGGGCCATGCTCTAACCATTAGGAAATACCAGAGAATCCATACCTATGACACCTTCCAAAACATGACTACTTTATTGACAACTTTGCAAGCTCTAGGATCACAAAATGTGCAGGGATGCAACAGACCAGTTTGGTTTTTTATAACGATTCTGAAAATCAGCCCCCTAAGCCACTGTCCTCTAAAATCAGGCATGCTTTTTAGATCTTCCACTGCTGGACAAGTTCCTCAGTGGGAATTAAAATACAGAGGCAAATGTGCACCACAATCTGCAACCCAACATCAGGTATTTAAGCTTTGCAAGAGTTTGAGGCAGCTGTGCTTCCCATCCAAGAATTCAAAGGTCAGGGGGATGGGACAAAACACTGAGCAGGGGCTTCTTCTGCGAGAGGACAGGAGTGAATAGGGAACCCTACCAAATGACACCAGCACCCAGGGCAGAGCAGCCAAGTTGTCTGTGTCCAAGGAAATCTCAGCAAGTAAGGAAGATAATGAGTCAGCCAGGCTGACCTAACCAGGAAGACGCTGCTGCCAGCACATGGGTAGCAAATTTGTAGGAATGTACGCGGAAATATCCTCATGCTTTTCTCTCAGTTACTGCAATCCAGTAATCCGTTTACGTATATACTTTTAAAATATTTCTGCTGACCCGTAAGCTAGTTCTTGCCTGAGACATTATGCAATGAATATTAAACCAGAGATGATGATCGTACTGAAGTTCCTGAAAATTCCCCCAGTGCCACCTTTCAAGAGCAAGATGTTAAACAACCCTCCTTTCCCGCTCATGGAAAGACATATCACTCTGATTTAAAAATTCAGATCATAGTGCGATTCAAAGTCAGAGGCACATACAAGGTACTAAATTTCCAGAAAGACCTGGAAAATGGCTGGGATCATCCACTGCTGAGTGCCTGGAACAGTATCAGGCATTTCCAACGTCAACCCATGTAGAGTGGGCCGACAGCTCTTACTGCAACACTGGTCAGACTGCTCTGAAGGGTTTGCTTGCAGGACCAGATGCTGTGCTTTTAGATTGAGCATTAGAGATTGAATCATGTGCCTCCAAGATAGGTAAAAATGTTGTTATTCACTCTGAGGGCTACAGGGTCAGACCTTATATTCAGTATCACGTATGGATAGAACCTTGCCTTGCAACCACGGGAATCAACAGTAAGCTTTCCCCTTTCTCCTCTATCCCATTTCACCATAAAAATTGATAACTAGAACGATGACTTTAGAATTCAAAACACTATCTTCTTTGCTGTCAGACAGACAACTGCAATACAAAACTGAGAGAAGCTACCACTTTATCAAAAGGCTATTTATAAACATTTGAGATTAGCAAAACTTACTCATATAGACTGCACTGCAGCCATCTCTCCATACTCATGTAAATTATCTCATTTTGACAGAATTTCAGCAATCTCTGGCCCAAACAATTATATTCTTTTCCACAGCAGTTTTGAAATTTTGAAACACCTGGAGAGAAATGGAAAAACTGTTAGCTGTCTATCAGCAGAACTCTTCTAGAGATGGAACAGTACCATCTTTCTTGCCATTTATTTGAGATAAACTATTGATGTGCAATAATACAAAGTGCACTGTATTAGAAAGAGCACAAGCAAAGACTTCACACTGAATGACTGCTTTCGGGCTTTTGAAGTTCTGTGGGCTACTTGGGCTTCATGAAGTTTAAATACCCACTGATTTCTGCAGTTAAAAAAGTAGGTATTGTGTATCTGGGGAAAATACTCTCAGTGGCTCTAAGTAACGCACTGGAGGAAAAAATTAATCGTGCACAGTTGAATGCATTTCTTTAAAGGAAAAGGATGGCCACTGTACAACCTGCACGCAGCCCACCTCTGCGGCTCCTTTTGTGCTCCGCTAATGAAACAGAGAGCAGAAATGTTGTCAGCTTTCTGAGGGTGGTGAGGAGATAAAATTGTTCCCTGTTTCACAGCAGCTCTTAGGAGAAGTAACATATAGGGGACTGTGCCCATGTTATCCTCAGCATTTTCTCCCCTGCCTTTCCCATTTTTGAATCTATAGAATGTTTAAAGCCTGGGGAGAGTTTGCTCTGAGCTCAACTTATTTATTTGTGAATTTATTTGGGGCATTTCCCATTAAATGTTGCTGTGGAGACTAACCACTATGAATACCAAACCCTTCTTAAAAGGTAGTGGCCGGGGTCTGAAAGCCACAGACACCACAGTAATATTTGGAAAAGGGAAGGAAAAAAGGAAGAACATTACAGTTTGGCCACATCCCCCTGCTTAATATTCCTACCTGCTTGCTAAGCCAAATTTGAAGAGAAGCAGGAATCACATTTTACAATAAGATGCTACAAATAAAGCACTTTGAAATATGGGTTGCTTCACCGACATTTTGCTTATGTGGAAAGTAAATAGCTTGTAAACAGTACCTTTCACCACCTTCATTCTGGATGTATGTAAACTGCAGAGTGGCATGCTCTGAAGACTTCTGTAACTGGCATTATTGCTATATTATTCAACATTTTAAGTGAGAAGAGACATTCTCTCACTTTTTAAAGGTAATACAATTTGAAGGCCACTTACCTCACTCTGTAACCTTTATCTATACATACGTTTCTCCAGGGAAGTATAAATCAAAATCTTTATGTGTCAAATAGCTTAGTGTCAAAAGGTCAATGAGTCATATACTGTAACTACACAGAATCCTAGAAGTTTTGTGGAATTGAAGCAGTAGCAGCATGCAAACAATAAAGCAGAAAAACACCCAGAAAGTGCTTTTCCTGCTCCAACCAGTTCATTTCAATTATTAAATGGCCACACCGCAGCTTGTCTCCTTTTTGCATTCACTTCTTGTAAGCGTTCTAACAGAGCAGCTTTATTGTCAGGCATGCAAGGCCATTAAGTAAATATTGGAACACATTTAGAAAAATTGCATTTTGCACGGTTGTAACATATACTGGCACCAGAAAGGGAAGTTTGAAGACTCATATTTATGTGGTTCATGTAGGAAACCTATCAAGTAACTTCTGCGTTCAGGGAACCCAGCTGGACTGTTGAAATTCTTGGCTGAACTACTTCTGAATGACATGCCCCTTCTATATGATTCTTGGTCTGTCTTTGGTGAGTAATTCTGAACAATATAACATTATAGCAGTGGTTAGCCATTTGCAAACAATTTACAGTAGTGAAGGGTAGATCTGAAAAGTCAGTTTTCCCCTATGCTTACTTATTTACTGCATTCTGCTTAAAAGGAAGTACTTTGGATTTGCATTGTTTGTAGCACTCACTGAAGAGTCAAAGGGGCTTTTAATTTATTTCCACTTGTTATAGTGTTTTGGGTAAAAATGAGAAGACCCAGTGCCATTGCTTTGACTTGTTATAAGACAACAATAAAAGCAGAAAGATGAGAAAGGGACGTGTTTTTCAGGTTACTACCTATGCTTAGCGAGTAAGATTTGACAAAGCATTTCCATCAGGACAGCCCTGTGTACCATGAATTCACTGCTGCAAATTGTAGGAGATTTTACAGGAATAAGCCATGGGTTTCACAATAAGCAAACCAGCAGCAGGTATACCAGTAATTCAAAAGTCACTCTGGGTTTATAAAGATGTAAAAGGAACCATAACTAATGCTAGATATAGCCTAGACAACCCTACAGCCTTATAGCTGCTGTTTCCAGGGAAATGCTAATGACAAGGGACCTTTTCTGCACTACAATACTGTTTGACTTCCATACATGTGTATATATTCTACAGGAGCATCACAGACAAATCCACCACAACAACGATGAGGAGTTACCCATGGGATTTAATGCAGTTTCCAAATGGTTAAAAAAAAAATTAATAGTGTTTTCCTATTCCAATGTTCTATGTATCTTTGATAATCATTTGTCTTCTAAGAATAAGTGGCACTGGAAACATGCAAAACCTAAAGATGTCAGTATACGAAGTTTCCCCAGACAGTCTGAAAGACCCTTGTCTTTTGAGACTGCCTGATTAACAAGAAATTTTGATAGCTACAACTACAACATATTTTGCATGAAAGCAAATGGAGATATAAATGAACATGGATCACAGTGGAAGCAGATAGTTAAGACTTGTTTCAGCTTTTCAAAACCAATGTTTTTTTTGTTTAAAAAAAAAAAAGAAAAAAGAAAAAAGTTGTATTTCAGAATGTTAGATTTCCACACCCTGCACCCCCAGTTTGTCTGGTACCAAAGCGTTGACATCAGTTGCTTGTACCACAAACACGTATTAGCTTGAGCAATGTGGGGAAATAATACAGACCCTGTGGGCACAAATCCAGAAACTCAGCAACAACAGACTGGCTGTACCTGAAGGAAAGAGGAAAGTGCCACATACTTTTAATAATTAGTGAAACATTCTCACCAGCATGAAAGTGATGTTATTTAACACCATGATTTAGGTTAATTTTTTACAAAAGAGGAAAAAAACAAACAAACTGTCCAAAATTCTCACATTAGTGACCTAAGCACCATGAAGTATCAAATGAGAGCTCCATCACAATACCACACTGGAAACACAGATGACTTAGCCAACTGAAAATTCAAAGTCAAATGATAATTTGTCTTTAAATAAATCATGATTATATACACTATTAAGTCAATTTGAAAACCAGGCTTAAAAGATGCATAATTAACAAGATGTCTGTTCCACATTTATCTGTAAGAAAATATTTTTAGCAATCCTGTCTATCACCTTTCCTATACCACGTCAGACATGCACTCCTTAACATCACCTCAAAGGTCCTCGGCTTTTATCCTGCCTCCTGAGCTCCCTGAATTATAAAGTTGATTTATGTCCTCTCCCAGCCAACAACACTAGTCCTGAACATGTAATACTACTCCATACAATACAATAAAATCCCCATATCTAAATTGGTAGGCCCACGTCTAATACCCTTTCAGATTGTAATGAGAAAAGCTGCTTTGGGTGTTCCTCTGATGATTTCCCCAAAAGATGACTGAGAAAAATACAAGGCTTCTATATCTGAGATGCAAATGAAAGCTTTTTGCTCATAAACCAGCCAGGCGCTGTTTACTCAGTGTTTGCAGTAGTAAGAACAGACATTTCTTTGAGATGGACTGTTATTGGAGGACACCAGAAATAAATTTATTTTGCGCTAATCATTGAGTCAATGCCAGACAGACAAGCTGCCATTGCTCAGCTAGGAAAGACTAAAAGATGAGAAAGGCTGTTGGACTAGTAATGCTGGCTGTGCCAGGACAGAATTCCCCCTTTTGCTCGTTACTCTGGGAAATTAATTCGGATTTTTGCAAGTAGCAATGTCCCAATGCCAAGTCCATCCACTGAGCAAGAAACATGGATCCACTGAAAAGTTCAGGCTGGACAGGACCTCAGCAGGCCTACACCCTCCTGAAAGACACTCCCACACTTTTAAAGGCAAGGCCTGTGTTTGGAAAAGAGATAACAGAAATAAGGTATAGCAGTTCTTGTTCTGCAGTCTCTCCGTGTGGGTGTAAATCCAGACTAATTTAATTGACTTCCATGAAATCCTTGTAGAACATCACAGATGTAAGTAAAAAGCCTAAGGATGGATGGGACAGTAATATGCTGCAATGCTGGAAGGAAAAGAAATCTAGCAATATGAGTGTTAGGGTTTTTTAAAAGCCTGATACAGAACAGTACTTCAAAGAACAAACTATAAAAGCTTCAAGTGTGTGATTATGTCTCATGAAAACCAGTGCAACTAAGGATATATCTTATAATAGGCATGCTTTAAAGCACAAAACTAATTTTATTTTTTTTTTTCCTGGAATTGGCTTTAGTATCTCTTCTTTTCCTATTACAATTATCTAAAATTTCCCAGCTGGTATCATTTTAGCCCACTCCCTTCCAAGGCTCACCTTACTCATTCTCAGGAGCACTTCTTTATAACAGCACTCTGGACATTTATTTTTCCCTGAAGTTTTCTTATGTCTAAAATCCTGCCTTCTTTTTCCTCTGTGGAAAGCCAGAAAGACCCTGAAACCTCCCATATACACTCACAGAAGTGACTTTTTAACCCCTTCCTTGCATACTGAGGTCTGCTAAACGTATGTGTGAGCTATCAGCATAGGTGCTGGTGGACTGGGGAGCTCAGCAAGTCGCACCAGGTGGCATGCAAAGAACAGATTGTTATGTTTGTGGGGGAAGATAAAAAAACCCAAACAACCCACAACCTAGGAAATAAAGTGATGTTTGGTTAATGAAGAATTACATCCCTCCTGTTATGAGCTGAACGTGCCACATTTGAGCCTAAAGCTCTTAACACAGTGATATTACACAGATGGTCAAGTCACCAATCACAGTCCAATTAACCTGAACTTACCCTAGTAGAAGCTGAGTCACTCACATCACACTTGACTCCCAAGACGTCCCGATGCAGAATGGCTCTAGCAACTCCAGCAGCCACCGAGTGCTTCAAGGTATGGCTTAAACTGGATTTCCATAGCCTGTGGTGGTGACTGCCTACATGCGGGTGTGGTGAACTATGCAGGCTGATCAGAAACAGAAAAAACTATTAATTGCAAGTTATTCACCCAGTCTATAAGAAACACACATAAAACTCCTGAAGAAGCTGCAGTAGGTAAAAATGACTCCTACATTAATTGAGGGATATATATTTACATCTTTTACTGAAAAATATATGCAACATGCAACTTCTATTTTAACGACAGCTTTCTGTTGTCTCAGCCCAGTTATACAAGCTCCTTTCTCTGCAAGCAGTGCTGTCAACTTTGTGCACGTGTAATTTTCCTCTAATTCTTAACATTCTTGGAAGTACAGTTTGAAACTAATAAAAGCACAGTTCCCGAGGTTAATGTATCCCCTGTTCACAAAAAAAAAAATATGTTACAGCCACTTTCACTGTTCTCAGTCCTGTGAGGTTCACTGAAGAAGTAAGACCTAAAATCGGCAAGTTTCCCTATGTTCCACCTTACTTGGGTTAAACAGGAGGTGATGATAAACACACTTTTCATGTCTTATCAGGTTAATATATATATATTTGCCAGAAAGCTTGTCACTACTACTGCTGTTCTAAGACCAAATGCTAGAGTGTCTTCAAGAATCAAAATAAATTCCTCCAGTTTAAGTCCATTTAAAGTGTCACAGTTCCATCAGATTTGAATTAAAGTCAGGTCAGCTGAGCTATTGAACAAGACTGCAAAGCACCAAGCTACCTGGAACTGAAGAAAAGAATGAGCATGTTCTCCCATCAAAAAAACTGATGACCCTCTGTTCTCCCAGCTACTTCTCAAAACCTCTTTGAAAGGACTTTGGGGGAAGGATGCTCCAGGCCTGGCATGGATGACCACATCGGTGCAACATCCCCACCATTTCTGCAGCTCAGTGTAGTTCTAGCTTGCTGACTGGTTTAAAAAGCTGCAGCAAGTATGCATTTGCACCTTTCTTTCAAGGCTTCTCTACCATTTTCCTCACTCTGTCAAAATGAATATATTAGGAGTATCAATAGGAAAAGCCCCAATTATTCCCTGCTGCAGGCCTACCAGCCTTGGAAACCTGAGAGCTGCTAGAGCTGCGTGAGGTCCTGATGGTTCCAGTAGCCACACGCTTGCAGAGCTCATAATTACCATCACGTTTATGAGAACATCACGACCATTACTATTTTGGAGACTGGATTATGTTTATGCTACACAAGTCCCACACTTCACCTGCTGGTAACTAGCTCCCCTGACACATTCACATGGTTTTCACGTTCTTCAATTTATTCCTTACCATCTGCTAGTCAGATGCTCCAACTAAATAAATTTTTACTGTTCGAGCTCTCTTTGAAATATGCTACTTTGCCCTTTTGTAGCTTCTCTGATCTGCTTCAGATCATTTACTTTGCATGCAAACGCCCAGCATGTTATTTAAAGCGGTTGCTCTGATTTAAGCAAATGCCACAGAAAAGTCAGTGCATCTTTGACCGGAGAAGGGGAAACCCAGGCAGTGCTCACACAGGCCATTGATCAAGTGTCAGATTCACAGACTTCAAAATTGCTAATATAACTGGCATTTCTCCCCATCACCTGTTACTAAGCAAAGAAACACTCCTGGACATCATCCTTTCTCCTTCAGATTTACTTTCACGGTGCAAAGAGAAATCTAATTTACCTTTGGGAGAGAACTATCAACTGCTGCAGCATCCAAGTTACCACTGGAACATATATAAAACCAACACACAAATTTAGCCCAGTGGGACACGTCCTTAGCTGGTGGGTGCTACCCTTGCTCCTTTGACTCCTGTGGCCTGCACTGTTAAGTCACTTTCTTATCAAAAGTAAGTCCCAAAGAGCAGACCTGGCTCCCAACTACAAGGACCACCTCTGAAGTCCTTTGTGGCTCATAGAGATTGCCCAGCTGTAAAGCAGCAGATTTTGGGGTCGACTGCAAACAGGGAACATGAAAGCATTTTCTTAACATACAGGGCCAAATCCTGCCTTCACAGATGCTGCTGTCCCCTTTGTGCTGTGATGAGGCTCTAGACTTAGACCACTGCAGGTAAAGGTCCGATTTAATAGATAGAGCATCCTTTTAAAATCAACCACTGAGGATCTTAATATTCAACATTTTTGGAAGGTGCCCATTCATGCTGCACTTCAGATGCAGCATGAACTGAAAGCCACCAAACCATTAGCAACCATCACAATTCCTCTGCCAAGTCTTTAGGTTTCTCATGCAATTAATTTTCTTGTACTCATTTCTGTGCCATTGGCAAACTAAGTCCACCCAGAAATATTTACATTTTGCATCTTTGCTTGTTATATTTACTTCATGTGATTCAAAATTGCACTTTACAAAATGAGAGCTTATGCCATCATCTAAAAACGCCCTGCAAATCAATGAAAGATTAGGGCTGCAAAGTTTTCTAACATGGGTTTGTGTAAATGGCATCACCTATCAACGTCTGTCAAACTTCCGTGAAACCTGGCTGCACTTGAGCTGCTAGCTTAGGACACGTGATGGCTCTGGGCTCCAGCCTTGTAGGGGGCTGGGAAATGAAACACACAAGAAACCAAACGAAACCAAAGCTGTTAACCTCACTGGAACCAGGCAGGTAAACATTTCTTAAGCAAGAATATCTCATTTCATGAAGGGCCCTTGGTATATTTTCCCCTAAAGACTCTTTTATCACTAGTTGCTGCTTCATTTCCTGCTTGCTGTCCTGAACAGACTTTTCTTGGTGTAATTCAATAGTAAGAGACTAAAACCAAGCAGGTAAATCATAGGCACATGACATTCATTATAGCAATTTTTCCCTCACACATAACAAATAACCTTTGCAAAGTTTGAAGGAAAAATTCCACTCTGCAGTTGTTTAATTTCCTTTTTTTTTTTTTTTTAATAGTTGTGATGCGTTTCAGAAAACCCCCTTTAAATACCATAGCATAACCCGAGTTTCAGAAGAGTACCTAGTCCATAGGCAACTTGATTTGGGAGCTTCAGATCAGCACGCTGGATGCATGCAGGAATAGCAGAACAGTGTCGGAAGTGGAGCATGATGACAGACTGATGAACTGGACACAGAAACTTAGAGATATAAGACTAACATGTTTCTTTGATCAAAGAGTTTTTTCAGCACAGCTTTTAATCACATCATATATGCATAAAGGTGAGAGCTGGTACCCCTAAAAACAGCTTGTTACATTCTGGCAGCCCTCTGTATCCTTTGGTATTTTTGAGAGATAGGATACCGTATTTTAAAAAAAGTTTTAATTTCTGAAAAATTAATTTTAGAAGTTTTCACTGATATGTTGCAGGCTCTGAAGTCTGGCATAGCACAGACATATTCCTATCCTGAGTGACTTTTGTGAGGTCTGAAAGACTGCTGTTTTCTTTCAGAAATGAAACAGTTTCTAGCATATAGAGGAAATGCAGACAAGTCTTCAGTACCAAAATTAATTTACAACCAACCTTCTTCATGGAGTTCAGTTTTTTTGACATCTCTACATAATGTCACTTGGATTAAATCCATTCACCTAGAATTTCCCATACACGTGTCTATCTTGACTGAAAAAAATTAAATTAAATTAGCTATTTAGGCAAACAGTTTCCTAAACGGCATTCAGAAACCTGTTAAGTTTTCAATTTCAGTGCCATTAAAAAAAGCTCATTGCAACAGCAACTTGTATTAGCCTAAGTGTACTTCATAGGATAGAGGTGAACATACGTAATTGAGATTAACCACCTTTGCACTGTTGGATCACTTGCTACAAAAAACTGCGTTTGACTCAACCAATGCTTATTAACCAACGTTCCTGCTGTGAGGGGCTGGAATGGGGGGGTCAGCATCTGCTCACAGGCAGAGCTCAGGTGCTCTGCTTCTTGCAGCCCCCCAAATTAAGTTCCCACAAATGCAGAAGTTAATGTCTGTGGAAATAATTGAGTGAATACAGAGCTAAAAAGGGGTTACTTAGAAATGTAAACATATAGCTGAACTACACGAGTTAGGGGCCCTATTACATAGGGTTTCCAGATATGTTTCTCTCTACTGCAGTTGTACAGTCTGCCATGCCAGCACTTTGGGAACTTGTCTCTCTGCAAGGGTATAATTAACTATTCATTCCTTCTTCATATTCCTCTGACCAGCTGGAAAATGGTCATGCATTTCCTGAGCCATGGAGCTAACAGTTTCGTAGATCACGATTGTAAAGATCTTGGAGAACACACAATCACAACTGCTTTTACTATTATATTATTCCTCAGACTGGATCATAAGACTTATCAACTTTCCCATTTATAAACTGATGATGTACGAGCAGAAATCTTACAGTCTAGCTAATTGGTTTGCATGGGCAAAGGTGGTTCTCAGGCCGTGAGAAATTCAGAGGGATGTCTAGAAAAATGAGGCTGCCTCATACAAAATTTTGGTCTTGGAGACAGTGCTGTCAGCCAGTCAGCCACTCGCGTGTGGAAAGTGGTCTCTAGGTGACAGATGCCAGCAGGCAGGTGTGTGCAGCTTTGTTTAAAGATTTAATTAGTGTCTGCTATGCATCCAATTACTCACTATTAATTTAAAGGTTGTTCAATTCTAGTATTAATTCGATGGCCTTGAACAATTTTCAGAAGTATTTGTTCGGATATATATGCGACGTGGAAATAATACAAAGCAAACTTAACCTACTGTCTTCAGAAAGGCACACGGGTCTAGCTGAACGTTCATCCTGGTTTGTATGCAATTCAGGAGCAAAAGGTTCTGTGTGGGAATTGCAGATTACATACAGGTGGCACTGACTTGTGCAGTTCCGTGTTCAGGCAGAAGGGAAAGATAACTGTCTAGAGGATTTATAAAAACACTTCAGGTGAAGTTCAGTCGATTTACGTGATCTTAAATTACTCAAACTCAAAGATCCATAAAATTCACTCCTAAAAGTTAATCTAATATATGCATTGCTGTATGGGGAGCAATTACCAGAACACATTTATTTGAAGTTAATTGGTCATCTAGACCATACCCCACTGCATGTTAATTATCCTGTCTATGCTGAATATGGTAAAAATAAATAAAAAATTAGGAAGGATTAATTTCTTCATGTTAATGCCACACGTCTTCCTCTGCCAGAAAACAAGCAGTCATTACAGAATATCAAGGGCACCATTTATGTGCTTGAGCATGATGGAAGTGGGTTGCGCAAGAAAGTTGCTGTATTAATGAAGCAGAATTATGCTCTAAGACTTACTGTTAAAACAAAGATATTAATTTGCCAGCACAGTGAAATGTGTTATGCAGACCTCTTGAAAACAGACTTTTCACGTGTCAGGAAGCATCTCTGACCAGAAAAAAATTGACAAAAAAAAATCTGGCTCCTCACAAAAATTACTCCGAATTAACCATTTCCCCAACCCCAGTTGAGGACCTGGCTCCTATTTTTGGTATTTCTTGTTTAAAAAGCTACAGCTTAGACTTAATGCATACTCATGGATGCAGAGAGGACTTTTTCATCCAGAAAGTTCCATTGCAATTAACATGCAGAATGCTCCCTGGAAACCTTGTCAAAAGCCATCCAAAATGAACAACCAATTCTGATAACGGCAGGTCATAAATTATACTGGGGTTTGTAATCCAGATACACATCATTTGTAACCAGGTAAGTAGTAAGTCTTTGCAGCACCATCGCCTATGAGGACCTTCTTTCTTAAAGTCTTCAGGCACCACAAGCAACAAATTGTATTCAGAGGTGTAATTGTAATTTCAGTTGTGTATGAATTGGAACAGTTGTGCTATGGGGAAGCATGGCCAGAGCTCCTTGCTGACGGGTAGATGCTCCTCCTTAGCTCTGAGCTTACATCAGCAATCTCAGGGCCGTGTTTTATAATTCTGCTGTTGCTCAGGAGTCAGGTACTGGTGAACTCCTGGGGTGGAGTGGGGATGAGAAATGGAGAGGTGGAGAACAGAACGAGAGGTGGAGAACAGTGAGGAGGACAAGACAATGATACTACATCCTATCTAGCCTGTGGAAGACATTTTGGATGAGACCAGGAGAAGGTTATATGAGCTCTCTGTAATAGCATCTCCCCACCCTCCCCCAGAAAAAGTTAAAAACAGATTTTAAATACTCCAGTTTTTCAACAAATACTTTTTTCCTTATAAAATCATGTTAATTACCTCTGAGGTGATGAAGGTTTGGAAGACAAAGGGTTTGCTGTTTTATGGTGGGGTTTTTTTTCCCCTGCCCTGCACAATGGAAACATTCCCCCCACCTTTGCCTTTTCCCCCCCCACTTTAAATAGGGTCACACTTTCAATTAAAAAGTACTTGTGGCAGAAAGAGTTAATTAAAAATATAACTTTGAGACAGTCTCAGCTACTCTAAGTAAAAATAGCCTACAGAAGTCACTTATGTCTACTTATACCAGGCCAGAACCTGGGAGGAAATTTTATTCTCTCTACTGTGTTATTAAATCAGATAGAGCAAAGTATTTTGGTCAAGTGCAAAGTTCTTGTTATCCCTTTTGGACTCTGTTGGCTGTACAGCACATCTGGAAATTGAATTTGAAGTTATCTCCTGCAACATTTATGCTGTGCAGAAGTCAAAACAGGAGTATAGGGTTTACCACTATTTTATCTGAAGTTAATTTATGTAAACAGAACCTCAGTTGCTGGATACTGTGGTAAGCATGAAGTTCAGCTCCCCCTATTAAATTCACCCACTTTTTTTGGCAGAATTATTTCTTCCCATATTAATTTTATTTTGTTGACATGCAAGTAGCAGCAAAGTTTTGGCAGATAGAGCGTAAATTGTATATTGCTTAAGTAGCTCATAAATACCAGGATTTTCCTCTGCCCATACTCTGCTCACTTCCATATTTTTGTGATAAGAAATCAAGTTTGGAAATTATTTATAAAAAAAAAAAGGTACATTTTATTCAAATCAATGACATGCAGTTTTCCTGGTATATGCTACGGTAAAAGTGTCTGGTGTCTTCTCAGCAGCACCCAGGTTCAAGTATTTTGCTTTGAGGACCTTGTTCGAGTTGTAGCAGTAACTAGCAAATTCTCTATTTCAATCTGCAGGCTATGTTTTGGGATGAATTCTGCCTCAGAGGAAATTCCATGGGGAGCTCAGGCAAGGCTGGTAGAAAAGGGGCAAAACCAAAACCCGAACAGGAAAAAATAGCAACCTTCTGAGTCTAATCTCAAAGTATTACTTGATTAAATAGAGTGATCGAAACCAGGGTTATCACTGCTATTTTTGAAATAATGCTTATGGGATTTAACTATGTAGATGATTCAAGTCTAATACCAAATTTCAGCCAAAGTGCTGAAATGTGAGAAAACATTTTGGGTTTAATTTTGAGCAAACCCCCACCCCAACCCCCAACAAACAAACAAAACAAAACACAGAAAGAAAAATGCACTCCAAACAACCAAAGGGAGAAACCCCAAACCCACCACAAACACCCAAACAATTCTCCCCTCGTTACACGCCTTCTGCAGTCCTACTTAGGATAGTTAATTTTATACCGATCAGGCTGGACAAGTAGCTGATTCTAAAGAGTCTATTCAGGGCAGTAAACAATTGTATGCCAAGTAATTGACTTCACTACAAAAGAAACTTGTGGGACCTTCACCATGTTTAAAGTAGTTGATTTGCAGGGTAGAAGCCAAAGCATTATTATTCCTAAATCGGTTTGGAAAGGTGGCTTTTTGTGCATGGTTAATAGTCCAGGAGCTTGGGGGTTTGGTTTCTGTCCTGCCCCCTCCCCTGCTTTGTAGCAGAAAATAAGTGTAAAATAATCACCAAAAATGTTCTTCAAAATCAAATGTAAAAATCTACTCTCAGATTTATCTGTTTTATCTATTTTTGCTACCCTGAATTATCGAAACTGTGCTTTTTTTTTTTTTCTGAGCTGCTCTCAAAATCCTTTTATTAGTTAACATTTGTCCATTTACAATTTCGTTTATGCAAACCCAAGCTTATAAATGATGAAGGAAACCAGAATGGGGTAAAACTCAACAATATGAGAAGCAAACTCATGCTCAGGAAGTTGCGAAGTTTTCTGATCTGAGCTTGTCAAATGAAAAACTAATTGCTGACTTTAAGCTGCCATGCAGTGACAAAAAAGGAAAAAAATTAAACTATGAGAATTATTTTTAACATTCAAGCTGCTGTACAGGGGCCTAATTACCTCATTTGAAATGCTGAACAAAGGCTACCAGAGCTGTATAAAAGTCAGAAACCAAAACTGATTTGAAAAGCATTACCAGGGTAATTGGGGAACAGAAGGAAACTGGGAACGGAGACACTTTGGCTCGATTAGCCAAAATTAAAAGTGAATGGGATAGTTGCTCTCAGTGCGGCCGAGGTAAGGAAAACAGCTCCATAAGGTAAAGTATGAGTGCTACCAAACTTCCCAAGAGCAAATGCTGCATTACAGCAATCGCATTGTGGGATGGCCTCCCAGGGGGGCTATAGGAAGAAGAAAAGAGGAAAAAATTTAAAAGAAAAAAAAAAAAAAAACAAAAAAAAACAACAACCCATCCAATCTCCCCCAAAACACAACCTCCTCTCATTAACTGCTTTTAAAAAGCAGTCCATTTAAACGGGATGCTAGCTGCAGCAGCAGGAAATTGAAAATGCCGTTCCACCAAGTCCCTTAACGCAGCACACTGCTAACAGCTCCCAGGAAGCACAACTGAAACGCACAAAGTTCAGGGTGAGAGCATCAGCTCCACACTGTCAAAATGCCTTCAACGTCATTAATCAGAGGTTGGCATTTTTCATTTTTCTCCATGACCGGGCATATATTTGCAGAGTATTTAAATCTCCCCAGTTTTAATATTTCAGGATGACAAAGGCTGAACTTGCAACAGGAAACTATTGCATGGCTGATTAATGCTCTGATGAATGATTCAGAAGTCAGCATCCTCCTACCTGCTGCACAGTACAGCTCTTCAGAAAACCCATTCTGTATATGTGCCATCACAGTTCACACTGATTCACTGAGAAGAGGCTCTGGCTCTTTTTTGGTAGGATGAATATAAAACTAAGAAGTCAAGATCAAATGAATTATGGTTTTTGAATTACCTAAGCTACTGCTTCAGGAGCACATCTACTCTAATTCAGTAAGATAATGATTAAGAAAGCACACCACAGAGCATGCAAGTGGTGAAGCTTCACAGGCATTTGCTCAAAAGCAGGAGGTCTTGAGGTGGGTGTCGTACAAGACATTTGTAGCATTTGCAGTTGGCATCAAGCATGTGCCCATGAGAAACCCCTTGCAGGATGTGACGTTAGTTTTCTCACTGACACTAGAGAACCCATGAAAACGCTAGCAGATGAGGCTGAAGACCACGTAACACATTAAGTTTTATAAAGGCATTTGCAGGCACTTCTTTGTGCCCACCTTAGCAGTTACTACCTTCAACATCCCCTTGCCCCACCTTTTTAAGGGCTTTGAGCATTATCTTCCATAAAACTAACATTCCGAAGGTCACTTCAGGCAGTACCCTCCCAGGTCAATGTGACTGATATCTGATTTGGCTGTCCTCTGCTTTGGCCTCAGGCGTTAGCTCATGCAAATTAAACATGCATCTTTATACTTGCTTTCCAAAGAAGTAGAATGGATTTTTCCCATGAACAAATCTCTTTAATCAATTTTCCCGTTATGAACATGCTTGCAGGCAGAGTCTAAGGCCCTATTAGACTAGCAAATATGGCTTTTGGGAACAGAAGTCTTTCTTCTGTCTGATAAAGCAACTGCAAACTTCAAACAAAATGCAGGTTAGAGACAGCTTCTCCTAGCTAATGATGACAACCAATTATACAACCGGCACTGAAAAAATAAGACAGTAACACCACCACCAATTACAAATGACTGATAGCAATCACCAGTCTGTCAGAGGCTTCCTTTCTGCCGTAATTCCCTATCCTCTCTAGGGCTGGGTATAAGCAAACTAAACCAAAGAGCACTCCTCCTTCCTTTTTTTTTGCCAATAGACCCTCATCTCATGCCCAGCTTATTGAAAGGGAACATAGGATACATCAGTACAGAAAATTACTACTAATTACAATAATCACTAATGATTACATTGACTCTAGTGGCTACACACTTCTCTGTCCTTTGTAATGTAAGCTGCTTGCTCACAATCCCACTAATTTATAGGAAAACCAATAAAACTAGAATTGTTGTGAATTATCTAGGAACAATTTTTATAGCTGTCTAAATCAGTCCTGGAGGAATGCATGTAAGTATTCGTTATGTTTATCATGGGTTTGTCATGGTCTGCAATCACTCCCCCCTCCCTGATGTATTGGGTTCCGCCAAGTACCAGTCTATGCTCTAATTAAATCCACACAGCTCACATCGCTGGTGTCCATAACACTCACACCAGGCAGGTTCACGCCTGAGGGGAATACCACTCGTTTTCAACTATAAGTGGTTAGGAAGGTGCAGCACTCCCTGGCTGCTCACAGTTGTCACTTTTTTAATCTCTCTGAAGTCCCAGGAATGTAATTTCATGCCCAACATCGAAATGAGCACGTTTCCTTTACCAGTTGAGTGATCAGGGCCAACAGGGACACTATTACTGAAGACAATTACAAGATTACAGTAGTCTCAGTAATATTAAAGAGTTGTAACTGATCACGTCCAAACCAATTTTATTTCCAAAGTGAAATGAAAGTAATTTTGTGGGGGAGACTGACTTCTTCGATAGAAAAACAGTTGTTTAGTTTTTTAGTTTTGGCATAAAAAGCCTGTGGTTACATTTTAAAAACTGAATGAAAAAAAATCCTTGAACTCATCAACAGGGTCTTGACACTTTTGTTTGGTTTTTTTTTTTTTTGTAAAGAAATTTTTTTTTGTTTTTAAACATCATGCAAAAGACTGAATTGTGAATACAGAATTCTGTTTCCTCAGATTGGTGCCAAAAGCGTTTCTGTGATAGACACCATGAATATTTACTCAGTAAACGGCAAATAAAGCTTCATTTCTTTGTAGTTATTTCAGTGTATGTGATCTAATTGCCATAGATTAAGACACAATGCAGAACACCTCTCTAAAGAATTTTATTTCCAGCATTATCAAGCTAACAGAAAGAAGTTAAAAGGATCTTTGACCTGTTGTCAAGCAAATCCCATTAATTTTCACTGTCCCATTTACAAAGAACAACTATAATTGCCAAGAAATTCTCATTATATTCTGGAAGAATGCATGGCTGGAAAGCGATGGTGTTTAATGTGTCTCTGTGCCTCGACCCACACGCAATTAGGGAGGTCCAAAAGCAAACACTGGTGGCATTACAGGAACCTCACTGGTGAATCCCTCACCCAGCTTATGGCTATTACTGTATAACAAATGCATATCATCTAGACTTATGCACAAAACCAAACTAAGGAAGGATGCAAACAAGATGGGAATTAGGAAAAAAAACACCACCCCATGAATCGTCTGAGAAGCCTTTAGCATATTTGATTGCTTTATATAAAAAAAAAGTAACTGAAGTTTTAAGATTAGTTACACTGACATTCCTTAATATAGCATCTATTATTTTCAGCTACTGTATCTGTAATTACATGTAGCCTGGTTATTGCTTATTAAAATAAGAACTTACTTCATAAAAAGTCGGCTGTTTTGGCTACAAAAAACGAGGAATGAACCATAGAATGGGATGAAGGGGTGGACACCAGGCCAACAATTCTGCTGACAGCTCACATTTCCCTTTGCCAACTTTTACCGACTTGAGAAGTCTCTACCTGAGCTCCAGAGTTGGTTTATTTTGAAGAGCAACAAGGAAAATAACAAAAAGATAGATTAAAAGTTTAGGTTTTGACCAGATTTAAAAAACAACAACAAATACTCGGACTTGAAATTGTTTGTAGGCTGGCAAGTGCAGCACAGGAGTGTGCACCGAGAGGCACCTGGTAGACAGTTAGATCTTTGCAAATCGGCTTAGATCCTAAATGCCTGAATAAAACTACTGAGGGGTAAGAACAAAAAACCCCAAAAAACGGAAACAGAAAAAAATCCTAAAAGATCTTTTACATATCTCTTTCAGAAATCCAGAGAGAATTACATGAGGCCTGGATTATGAGAAACATGTTGAGCAGCTGAATCCTACTTCCTTCTCATGTGTTTGTCCATCTAATCCCATCTGTGATATTCCTAAGTGCACATCGCTGTGAAATAAGCCTCAGGCAACAGGGTTTGGCTGCAGTCTCAGCTATGGGTTAGCTCAGATTCAAGAGAGGGTGAAATGCTGAAGTTTAATGGAAGTATTAAACACAGCTGCTTTAAAAAAACATAATAAAAAAGAGAAAAATAGCCAAATGGGAGGCAATGGAGCTAATGATGCAACTCAAGACAACACCACCTTTAGGAAAAGTTTAGTCTTTTCTACAAAGAAAATATCAGGGTATTGGATCCATTAGCTTACCACAATTATTCTACAGTCTTTGTCCTGTAAAAGGAACCTGTTGGATCTGCCAATAGTTTGCTTAGAGATCGGCATTAAACAGAGCTAAGGCTGCAACGTTCAGCTGTGTCTTCAAAGACAGGTTAGTGAGGCTGAAAAATATCTGAACATCTGCAGTAAAGTTTGTTTCCATGGATACTTCCACCTCTAACACTTCTGTGTTCCAGTTAAAGTCCCTCTTGTGTTTGGCAGAAGCTGAACATTTGTATACAAATAAATCAATAACAGCAGATATTTGTGGAAGTGTTTTGGAATGCTCAGTTCTGAGTAATATAAGTTCAAAGTGAAGCAACTGTGGCAACAATCCAAATTGCTTTATTTGGCAAAAAAAAACAAATGAGGAAAAAATTGCTCGATGGGGCAGAGAGGAAAGAGGGAGAAGGAGAAAGATGCTCTTAATTTGACTAAAATTAAGGCAGCTGCTTATAACCATGAAATTGTGAATTAAGAAACCTGGCAAGATGATACCTGATCAATGTATTAGTTGTAGAAAAAACATTTGGAAATTTTTAATTAAAAAGGAGAAGAAGTGTATAGACTTTAAGTGTGAACCAAAAAATTGTTGTGTCTCACATTGTCTGATACAATTGAATATCTTTAATAATGAACTGGAGGATAAATCAAATTGTATATTAAAGAAACAAAGAATATCCCGAACTATAAAGCATGGAAAAAAATTATCAGAAAGTAGATAATCATTCTCAGACATGAAAATAAAGATGTGCATTCATTAGAGCTGAGACTATAGACAAGAATTAGTGTCCTAAGAGGAACAAGTTGCTTGGCAAACCTCTTGCTAAAATACTGAAAGAAATACAGGTAACTGCCCTGAGGTAGGTTACATTTATACCTTAGGCGCTGGAAACATGGTGAGGAAAGACCATAAAGTGATTAGCACTATGCAAGGTAGCTTTTCAGATCATACTCCCAGACTCCCCTCCGCTCACTACATGGTTGCTGGCAAAGTGACAGACCTAATATTCAAGCATTTGCCGATTTTTATGAGTCAGGTGATGTCACAGGTACCTCTATCCTACATACTGTATTTTCTGTGCATTAGACTGAGCACTGCAGTTTTGACCACCTTTATGTATGTTGAAGATTTGCAAGTCATTCAAATAATTAGATCTAAACTTCAAGACAATATTTATTATGAAAATTAAGCAGTAAAGGAAACAAAGGTTAGACACTAAGTCTGCTTAAAATACAGGCAACGAAAAGGGCAGAAGTTTTTTTGTGGTAGAGAAGGGCTCAACTTGGAGAAATGGCTGTTAGAAGAAATAACTTCTACTGGCAGCAATTAGACAATAAAATAGCTGCATGGAAATTTAAGGGGAAAAAAAAAGCAGAAAAGCTTCTTCCATAAAGGATGTGACTGCGTCTAGTCTTCTATTCAAGGGACATTTCAAGCTTCATATCAGCCATTTAGAAATTTAATTTTACTGTCTAATTCAAAGATGCCATTTAAGATTACTTTTTTTCTTGTCTCACACAATGGATCTTTTTAACATTAAGTGGAATAAACTGGCCAGAAACAGCTACAAGAGAAATCAGCCCTTCAGCCACCGTAAAGAAAAGCATTAACCTAATTTCAGACTACCACTGAAGTTATTTAAAAAAGCATCCTATCCAATTTGTTTTTTAGAAAAAGAAAAAAAGAGAGAACCAATCACCTTCGCTCAACAACACTGGATCAGCAAAACATGAAATATACAAGATCATATAATTCTTCGCAGCTATTAAAACAGAAAATTGTTATATGAGTTTGAAACATAGTAAGACCTTCAAATCCTCATCCTACTGGCAAGCTCTTCACTAACATGAAGCTGCCTTTCCACAGAAAGTTAACAATAATAAATACATAGACAAGAAATGCAGTAAAAAGCAATTCATACCCTGCAAAGTTTTCCAGAAGCAAACTCCTGTCTTTCCATAGAGCAAGATGATAAATCCTGTGAGTAGATAAATACCGTGGGAGCCTTAGCCACTGCTTAGTAGTATCACTAACAGGTGTAGATATGGGATGAGATGGTTCATGGCTCTCAACCTCTGCTAGTGCATGTGCTGGTTAAAACATATGAAAGTACAGACAGGACATGGCTCTGTGTCAGATCTGGAGGTTCAAAGGTAACTGGTCTCTCTGAGAGCTGAGAAGATGAAACCTGCAATGTTACTTTATAAAGAAGTACAACACAAAGTGTAATCTTTATGATGGTCATGACTCAGAAAAGCTAAGTTTTCTTTTTTTGTGGTGTTTTTGTTTGTTTGGGTTTTGTTGTACTTTTGGTTGGCTTTTTTGGTGGTTTTTTTTTGTTTTGTTTTGGTTTTTTTTTTGGTTTTTTTTTTTTTTTTTTTAATAATGCATAAAACTAAGCTAAAAAAACCAATAAATCTGCTTTGGGCATAGATCAGAACCAGAAAGATCTATGCTGACAGTGAAGAGTTTTGAGTGTTTGAGAATAGGAAAGTTTAATAGAAACCATTTTGTGACTTTATTGCTCCAAGACATTCATTAAAATACATTAGCCATATAATACTACTATATTAAACTATCACATAAGGTATAAAAAAAACCAAGAATCAACACATTTAAAAAACACTGCCTGCTACTTTACCTGGTCATTTCCAGCCACGCAGATTGCGATCACATCTATGCCACTCTAAACTGATATTTTATTTCCAAGTCACTCAACCCCCCCCCCCCCAAACAACCAACAAACCCCTGTAAATTATGCCAAATGAAAGAGAATTGGGCTCAGAAGCATTGGCTCACCCAGTTTTAGACAGCTATTATAACCAGTTTGACTATACTATAGTGAGTGGGGGGTGGGAGGAGAAAAAAACGAGACCAAAGTCTGACCATGGATGACTTCTCCCCTATACTGCAGGCAGAACTGGAAGGGAGAGGTGCCCTGGTTGTACCTCTCACTCATCAGGATCAGGGTGACCAGAAGCACAGGTTCGTACAACGAGGGACAGCAGCAACTATAGTCTTTCACAACAGAGAAAGGGATCTTTAATTCCTCTCCAGGAAGAAAGGGAGATGCCAAAAAGGGAGATCTGAAACCTTTGCTAGCAGCTGGCAAGCAGCTGGCTGTGAGCTACATGCATCACTTGCCTGGCCCTGGCCACAATCCACACCAGCAAGCACACAGACAGATCCTGATATCTACTCTTTTGTACATATTAAATTTCAGTCACAGACTTTTTGAAGATGTGTAGCATGCAAACATGTACTGATTTATGCTGTACACAATCTGTCAGTTCATAGCAGCACTTTCATGTGTGCCCATAGTCCTAATTTTGTGTATGTGATAAATGCACCATCAGAAGTGGTCAGATATTTTTTGGAGGGTTTTTTTTTGTTGTTGTTGTTTTCGTCAAGAGAGGCTAACTTACTGAAATTCAAATCTTTTCTAGGAAAATAGATGAATAAGAAATATTTTAGCCCGGTTTACAAAAAAGGCTTTGAAATTATGTTTTATTTCAACATCTGAACTTCATTTTGTTTATAAATACTCCATTAAAAGTGATGTTAGAGATGCAAAATGCAAGCAATAAATGACAGATCCTGTCTGCATTTTTCATTTTTCTCTTCAGTTTATGACAGTATTGGAGATGACAGCTTTTTGTTGGAATTCAGGATAGAAGAAAACGTGGGGAACCAGGGGGAAACCCCCCCAACAAAACAACCACAACCTCTCACTGGACAGAAAGACTGACTCCCATCCCAATCCATTAGCTGCTGGGCTATTTCGTTCTGCAGGCAGAGATCTGAAGTTGGCAGGTGAACCTCAGCGTGGGCACAGCCCTACAGAGACTTGCCCACGTTGAGGCTGGAAGGGTACATGGCTTTAACCCTGTGATGCAGAGAGAGGGCTCCAAGTCAGTTTAACATCAAAGGGGAAGACTGACAAGCGGCTCAGGGTTATTTGTGGACAACGTGGCACTGATGTCAACTTGTGAACGTCATGGAAATCAAGTTTTACCCTCATCCACACCCCTCAAGAGTGTTAACAGGCAGGATCCTATAGCACTCATTTGAGAAGTGCAGATATTCAGTTTCCAGGTCAGCTTAAAAGAAACCAGCTTTGGGGACCTGCACAAAGGAAAGGAAAAGAAAGATATAGGGGGTGATTATAAGAGCACCCTGCAAAGCCCATCATCACTTGTTTTGAAATGTACTAAACTGCATCTAAGCGAACACTGATGCTTCCACCTCCAGAAATGGTCATCGAGAACAGTGATAACTGAACAGCTGAAATAAAAGGCAAAGAAATGCTATGTGATGATAAAGTGTTATTACAAGCCAGGCAAAATGTTGACACTTTGAATAGTTAGACCTGACAGCAAACTACGCAGAACAGAAAGTGCCTTCAGTAGCTCTGAGGAAGTCTGTCTAGGAAGAGATCTTCCTTGTTATTTTGCAGGATTTTCAAAAAGAAAATCCCACATCCTGCTACGCAATGAAACTTAGTTTTCAAGTCTCTTACTGTAAGCTGTATATAACTGTGAATTGCACAGTTATGCTTTTTCAAGTTACCATATTAATTTGACTAGATCCTTCGGGTTTATTTTTCTTTGTTTTTCCCCTCTTATTTGCTTAATACTTATTTATTTTGCTCTATCATGTTGTGCTTCTCGTTGTTATTTCCAAGACAAGAAAACATAACTGATTTTGTGCTTTTCTAGAGAATTTAGTGAGATAAAACACATCAGCTGGGAGCATATAGAACAAAATTGCCAGTGAGATGTTGGGTATCTTCTGGAGAGCCAAAAAGCAGATGGCTTTTGTTTCTATTCCAAGCGTAACAGACAAAACTCAAATTACAATATTCTACAATGCTAAGGTTATTCTAAATATATGTGATCCCCATTTGGATGATTAGCTTATAAAATCAAACACTTTAAAATTGGATTCACCTAGTAATCAGACAACTACTAAACAAGATGACACCAATCTAAAATTTAGCCAGTAAAAAAAATGAGACTCTACTACATCGGCTCTGGGCCGCGCTGACAATTTGTTATAACAAGCTGCAAAAAATCCCTCCAACAGTCCCCAGAATGCAAAGTTCATAATGCACCTTTGAAAACAAATATACTGTAGTATTTTAATTGCATTTACTCTTGATTCCTTGCTAGAGCTCTAAAGTTTTATATAATAAGTTTAAAAGACTTTGAACAACAAATGACAACATGCCATGAAAAATAGGAGGAAAAAGTACTGAAGTGCCTATTTTGTATATAAAGGTCAGTTCTTCTGATGTTTAGAGACTAAAAGACACAGTTGAACCCAAACAAATCAAGAAATTAATGGGGACTTCAAGGAAAAGGAATGTGTCTGCTCACGTCCAGTTAGAGTAGCAGGGAGCTACACTACTCGCATTCCATCTTTCAACAGCTACTGAATTAGTATACTGGTCCACTAATAGCTCCTTGAAGATTTATATGCCTCACATATGGAAGGAATGTGGTGCTGTTGTCCAGAAAACTAATAGCATTATTAAGGTTCAGAAAAATCTCTGGAGCAGACTAAGATTACTACATTTATATCTACAAACACAAATGCAAGAACAGAGCAGTTCAAGCCATTTTCCGAATAAAACTGTAAAGAACTTGGTCCTGACAGCATACAAATTCTCTCTAAAACACATAGCTTCTGGTAGACATCCACACCTGGGTAACTCCCCTTCTGTATACATGCTTCCATTCAGTGCACTTCTCAGCCTGTCTCTGCACATTGGTGTTTGTGGTATGGGATCTCTGCCCTGTACCTATCCACTACAGAGGCAGACAAAAAATGATGAAGAAATATTAGTCTGGCAAGTTTTCGGTGTTTTTGTTTTTTTTTTTCTTCCCCTGCAGCATGGTATTATTGATCTGATCTCTTTGCCCATTGAGCAGAGAGCATTTGGATCTGATTGCTCATGTCTGTTTTCTAATCACTGTTCTAATTTGCTTGATTATTTGGAGCCCTTGTACTCTAAATTCAACACTATCAAATTCAACTTGGCATAAATTGATTGTTTTTGTATCACTTCAAAGACAACTGCTGGCAGCCAAGCAGATATCACTTGTTTATAAAATGCCTCTGAAACCCTGAAGAAAGGGTGGCTGAAGAGTGCTTCTACATTACTACAAATTGTAATATGTATCTTCCTAGATAGTTATGATTCAGGGAAACCTGAAGGTTATGCGTGTGGTCCCTTGCACAGTCACCTCCCAGCCCCAGGCCTTAGAGCGTTATATATATATATAGATATATAAAACCTTATACCTAATCCTGCAAGCTCTCAGATTAAAACTTTCAATACTCTTCGACTTCGAGTCAAGTTCAACCTGAGTGAATTGCCTTCAGGATAAATACGGCCATACCTTGCTACTACAGCAGTGACACTGGCAGCCTGCAAAGAGAGCCGAGAGAAAAGATTGCCCACCAGCAATGAGACCAGGCAATAACCCAGTGCTTACTGTCTTGTGCAAAGGGAGAACATTTTCATTTCCTTTCCAGCCTCAGCACCAAAGGACAGGATTCTTTTTCCTTCACACTTGCGGGGAATTGGTTTTGTTCATGAAAAAAAATTAGTTTTCCTAGCTGCAAAATTTAAACTTATACATCATTTTGAACCCACCCATAATGGAAACCATTTCTTAGTATCTTCCACAAAAGCTACAGGTAGAAGTTGTGTTTTTCTGTACCACAAATACAACATCCTTGAACAAATCTGAGCTGACCGATGCTTTTGTTTTCTCTAGAAATTCACACTTTTATCATAAGATGAAAGCAACTGCAAAAAGATTACAATGTACATATTCTGTGGTAGGTATGTTCAAAAAAGAAGCCGGGATTTTTGCTTCTAAACTCTTACATAACCATTTTATCAGAAGCACCCAAATCACCTCAAATGTATATCACTGAAACTATTAATGCATCTCGTGTCCCTGTGTATTCATTTGTTCTACAGGAGCTCTGTGTTTAAACAGATGAGCACACAGAGAAGCTGTGCACTGTGCACTGACCAGTAACAATGCTGGGCACACCGGGGTTTGATACAGTATGGGCAATGAAATTGGAAAGCTAGTATGACTGACTCATCTATTATTGCCACTTGATATATGAAGTACTTTTCATATTAGAAACCCATGCATCTTAACGACATTGCAATTACACCACACACTGTAATAATTTTTAGCTATGTGTTAAACTCTACTTGTTCATGTAGCTAAAGTTATCACACCTTTTCAACACTTAACTAAGAGGTAATTGCAGTTACATCACCCTTTTCACAAGAGGTATTTTTTGAAATAATTCATGATGTCAATTAAAGTATGACCAGACTGCCTAGATGGGCCATTTTATTTGACAGATGAGGGCTAAAGAGTATGTAAAAAAATCTATGGCATAGGTAGTCATAAAAATATGAAACCATCCAGCACTATAGGAATGCTGACAAAGCACACGAAGTACTAAACACTTGTATATGAATGGGGCTGATGGCTGACTGGCCTTTCTCCAGATGCAACATATGTTTTTTTATAATGTCTCAAATATAAAATGAAGTCATTAACAAGACCATTTCCTGTATACTCTGTACAAATTACAGTTGTTTGATTTTTCTTAGCAAAGTTCCATACAAACGACATAAATAACTGCTTTAGTTCATTTTTTTTTTTTTTTTTTAAATCAGCTTGAATTAATTGTGTGGAAATTAAACTGACTATTTATGATCCGTGAATGTCAATCAGAAAGTCACTTAGGGTTAGCCCTCACAGTCCTAATGGCTCCCTAAGTCCTTGGCAATAACCACTCACACATACTTGGCTCTCATGTACTTGCTGTTCCACTGATTTATTATTTGGGCAAAGCTGCATTTATTCTGTACGTAAATACATTTCCATCTTTATTGATACAGGAACCATTCAATATCTGGCTAATTTTAACCCTCCTCAGAAGAGTAGTAACAAAAAGAACTACACCAATCAAGAAAAAAAGTAATTGAGATATCTATAGCTAAATAACGGGTCTATTTTATCAGTACAACAGCATGACTGGCTGGCTAGGGGGCTTCAGGGTAGAAGGAGGGAAAGAGGCTGGCTTTCTGAGAGCAACAGCTATGCAGCACTGGGGTATAAATGAAACAGGAAAACAATTTACTGAACTCTGCTCAGAGAATTCAATTGCCTTTACACAAAATACTGCATTTCACCATCACAGCAGAAAGACACTTATTCTGGCATATCAAAGTGAACTGCAGGAGGCAGTGGCATCATTCGGCAGCCGATAGTGATGGGAATATTACATCCTTAGAATTAAGGCTAAGTGCCCCATAGGAAGAGGCACTCAGTGAAGCACCAGCCATTTCCCTTCTCCGCTGGACCCGTCTACCCACAGGTACCTTATCTAAACTCCTACAGCCCTGAGGCACGTCCGAACTAGAAATGTATTATAGGATCACAAGCCACAATTTATGAGCAGTGTTTCTCTTAAACACGTTGAGATTAATCCCACCCTGTAGTTCTGATCACACCATATTTCTAGGCAAGAGACAGAACACGAGCACTCTTTGATACTGTAAAGTATCTGCTCCTGATGTTTTACACACTTACTGTTTATTCTGCTGCAATTATGTAATCTCTATGACTTCCAGGACTAGATCTCACTGATTTTCAAAAAGCTTTAAGCTTTCGGGAAAAGTCACCCTTAATTTCAGTGCAGTGTGAGATCTGGCTCCACTTTGGAATAAGTCAGCAAACACACATACAGCTATCTTTCTTGAATTACTTTCAGAGAAAGTAGAATTTGACCCTTTGAGAGAAGCTTTGTGATTGCAGTATCTAGATAATGTTACCTCTCTTCTTCATAAGTGGTGAAAAATCAATGACCTTGACTAAATTAATTTACTTCAACCTTAGCATTTGTCAATAGCAAACAAATTATTCTAGCCGGAGCTCTATTCAGTGAGGTATAGATACAGTCAATAACCCATCAGTAATTGCTGGCTCAAAAGTGAAGCTTCTTAGTTGTCTCAATCGCTGTCTCAAACTATGCATATTTTGCATGTAATGCAAATGTCACGTTTGGGTGGGTTTTCCAGAGTTGCTAGCATCAACATAACTTTACCAAAAGTCCTGTCATTCCAGTTTTAACCCAAGTTTCTCTGTAAGTACACTTAGGCCAATGCTAACTGTTAGAAGAGCCCAGAATGCAGGACTGCTTCCCTCCTGGCAAGTACCTTTGTCATTGGAATACAGAGTTGCATCCCTGTATTACTCCAGCTTTCTCATCAGCCCTCTTAATTCTCGTACTTGCAGCACAGTGGCAAGAGGTGATGTATTATGGTGCCTGTAAGTCATACTTCTGGAAGATGCCAAAAACAGAGATAGCTTCAAGTCTTCCACTTTCTCAGGGCATCCTTTAGGTCACTTGTATAATAAGATTAGGCTTACTTATATAATAAGTAGACAGTGCCGTTATCCCTTTCACAAGAGAGTAATCCAATTGTCCGCAACCAGAAAGACAAATGAAGTGTTAAGAAGCAATAGCTCTAGACTGTAATTCTCCAACTCATCTAAGCCAAGCTGTAGGTAAATACTTCTACCTGGGAGAAGGTAAGGCTTCATTTATCCTTTTCCTGGAGTACATATTTTTGGTTAAGGAAAGAATGTTGGTATTTGCATCATCTTGCATGCTTAGGACACACCTCACGCCTTTGGATTTCAAACACATTTTGAGCCTTCTTTGCCACGAAACCCAAGTTTTTCAAGTCGGGAGACATAGGTGCCCAACTTGGTATTGTGACTAAGATACCAATGGCTGAGTCAGTGGCACTGGTTGATACAGAAAGAAGTAGTCTGCGGACCTCCCAAGACCCTGCTTGGTTCTTAGACACCACCACCATCACCCTCCTATTCAGCCCTGGGGCTGGGGGCTGTGCTGTCAGCAGCTCAGGTGCTGCTGTCTATGCCAGAGGCATAATGCTGTCTCCACTGTTCCCACTGATTGCTCCAAGTAGCTTTTGGGAACAATAGGAAGTAAAGGGGCAGGGGAAAACTCAGTCCTTCAGCAAACTGGTGTAGACCCATCAAAATCAATGAACAAAAGCCCATTTACAGTACCGAAGGCTTGTACCTACTATTTGCTGAATGAATATTTGTAACCTTCTAAGATATCATTAAGTACAAAAGCTCTTCCTCATAACTTTCTAAGATATCAAACTACAATTTTTTTCCCCTTCCAATAGGTCAGTGTAGAGGAATGAAGCTGGGTTAATTAACATTTGATAATATACAGCTGTGGGGTGGCTTCAGGGGTGGGTGTGGGGGTTGGCCAATGTAGCTAAGGTCCAGCTGTGGCTGTTCTGTTAAGAGGTTGAGAGCCGATGAAGAGGGAGCAGCTGAGGAAGAAGCAAGAGAAGAGAGAGCGGGCCCTGGATGTGGCGAGATGAGGAGAAGGCAACAGAGGGACTAGCATGAAAAGTATGCTGGTATGTGGTTGTAAAAAGCCTTGCTGCAGCTTGATAGTTTGGAGAGTGCTGCTGACAGGTCAGAGCATAGATAAATCTCTCGTGTAAATGCCAATTTACATCACAAAGTACGCTTCTTCCAATGCGATACACTTAGGCTGCTGTTCAGGGAGGAACGCTAGTGCGTGCAATGGATGATATACTGCCTGTGCTGAAGGAACCAGAGCTCAATTATATTGACTTCCGTGGAGTAATGATTTTGTCCAAGGTGTTTAAGGTTAGTCACATGGGTAAGCACCTTGCTGAACCAAAGCATTCATCATTGATGTGTCTCAGGCTTTCAGATTAACTAATCTTTCTCTGCAGCTCATGTCCTGCAAACCAACCAACCTACTTGCTAGCCGCCATCTGGTATTTTCTTCTTACGACAGTGTCAGCAATAGCAATGGTTTCATTTGGTTTGTTGCTATTTAATTATTGAAATCAGGGAGTTCTATTTCCTGAGATCTCAGAGATCAACATTTTAACAAATGCTGAGGAATTGCTTTAAAATAATGTGATGTAAAACCCAAGACTAATAACGCAGAAAAACACAATCATTAAGTTATGGGTTTTGGCAAACTACACAGCTGGATTTTTGATAATTTTTATCCTTCTAGCTGACAAGAGAACAAAATGTAGCACATGGGGGAAGATGAGAAAAAAAAGAGTGTATTTTTATCTTTTAGGCATTAGAAGAGAATGAAAGGCAGTGGTGGCATGGGCTGCCAGACGAAACAAAGTGAGTTCTGCCCATCGCTGCCCTGTGGTTGTGGGATGTGGATGAAGAGGGATGAATCGCTACCAAACTGTAAAGTCTGAATATTTTTTCAGCCTGTCCTACACAAGATTGGAAATCAACATTAGCCAGATTCAAATGACTCTAAACGTGACTGTCAGATGTTATTTTTTCTCCATTGCCAGAAATATGCCCGATTAACATAAAAATCAGACATTTAACATGTAGATGAATTAAATAATCGGCTAGCTAATGCAAATATCATCTTGACGCTACTAACCCTGCAGCAACTAGATACTGGTCTGTATTACAAAATTTAGACCTGCAACACCCACCCTTCACCCGCCGCTTCAGATTATCAGGGCATTCTGATAGTTTGTATTTAGAGACTTTTATCACAAATTTCTGACCTGTTTTCCAAATACAAACTCTGCCATGATTTTTATAAAACCCCACTCCTTTTCCTGGGGTTGTTAGTCCCCACAAGGGCTATGTGTATTCATCTCCTGAAGTGACTGCAGCTCGATAGCTATATGAATCACAGTTGCAATTTTGCGACCTCATTGGGATCAGAGACTCAGGATAGGATAGTTTGTAAAGAAAGATAACAAGTCAAGTAGTTTAGCAAGAACTTAAAGAAAAGGCAAGGGAGCTGCCAAGAATAAGCTTCTTGCATCTGAAAAATGGAAATTATGCCTTATTCCAAGAGTGGCTTTCTTCTTAACGCCAACTGAAACAGCTTCATTGCCTAGGAAGAAGGGGTCACATCCTATTAAAAGCTGTCCTGAACACCCTGCAGACACATCTGTTATTGATAGTGTTCAAGCCTTGTTTACTGTGAACAAACCACAGTAGATACTGGACCTAACAATTGCTAGGTGATTTGCTAGGTCTGTGCTTAGGCTCCTGCTGATAATAGTCTCTCTCCTAAATAATTAAAGATGAAGAATGAGTCTCTGCTATAGTTTCTCTGTTGGTAATTACTTTTAAAAAATGGAAGATTTGGAAGCGTGGTCCTTGAAAGCACACCTGGCTTATTACTTGAGAAAAGATGACAGTGGATGGAGTCTGAAGCATTGTAAAGTACTAATTCTTGCTACAATTTCCTTAAAAAGATGCTACCTAAGGATTTTGACAGTTACTCGGGAGCTGAAAGTGAACTTATGTTTAAAGCAGCACAGATATGGCCACATAAATTAGTACAAGAGGTAAAATAAATATTTAGAAATTGAACTGATTTCTTTGGGGGCAGTTTTTGTTTAGTTTTATCCTGACACTGAAAACCGTGCACTAAAGAGCTGCTATATTTAGACAGAACCCTGCCTAGATATTTCTGCCAGTTATTAATGCTGTCGGGCATGATAAAGTGCTGTATCAGATTTGTCTACGATTGCTATTCTCCTCATTTAAGCCATTTGGCCTGAAAATTCTCACATGGAGTTTCTGCTTCAAGCTCAATCAGAAATATTTAAGGAAGATGGAAGCAGCTGTTGCCAATGAAAGAGCTCAGTCACTATAAACTGCTTCCAATCCCTGCCCCAGCTTCTCTAACAAAATAAACGTGATTTTTTCCCCCCTTACTTCTCTTATACCTATTTTGGGGAAAGATCTTCAGGTTTAACATTGAGGATCAGTGGATATCCAGAATGCTATTCCCTTGAAAAATCTATCCAAATTTTGGCTTTGATTTTCATTTTTTTATTTTGCACATAAGGGCAGATTATTAGTTTCATCAGCCTGATCTTTCTCTTCCTAATGCCAACAGAGAGACTTCCATTCATCTCCATGGGAGCAGACTCTCAAGTTTCACTGATATTGTCATCTCACATCCAGAATAGCCTTTCACTGGAAATAATTTACTGTAAAAAGATCACAGCCACAGGTATTTCATAAAGACGACATGGGAAATCTGCCTTTTGTTTAAACACATTTTAACAAGCCACAATTGCCTTGTTAGTTTCGTAAGATGCAAGGACTAAAGGTTTTCTTAAAACTTCAAGATGAACAATGCCTTTAACAAAAGCTGCTACAATTTACCCACCCTTTACATTGCTGTTTCTCTCTCTTCTGCAAAGGGCCTTGACTTCAAGACTACCCGATCCCAGAAATCCAGAGCCAACAAGCTGCTTTGATTATACACAAGTAAGATTTTTCCCATCTGCTGCATTTCCCTTGTTTTATAAAGCCACAGGATTGTTACAAGAAAAATCTTTAGATTTTTTTTTTCAGCTTTAAATACGAAAGGATGTTTCTGACTTCTGTGAGTTAAACAGCAAAATCCCAATCTGCTAATGACTTTAACACCCCAAACTCCCCCCCAAGCTTTAGAATGAAAACTACCCCTTTACCAACTATGTCTTTCCAAAAGCAGTGAAGGACATCGGCCTCTTTGCTGTTTCAGAGACATGCGAGGCTGATGTCCTCCTGCTAAAAAAGCATCTCTATGGAAACAAGTAGCCACTCTACCCCTCCAGCCTAAGGCAAGCAGGACTAGGAAAAATGACTGTAGTCCTGCTGTTCCTCAATTAGGAAGAAAATCAGCCATGGCTTCACAATGTTTGATTACTGCCCGCATTGTTGTTTTTGTACCACAGGCAGAAATTTCACCTACATTTTGAGGAAGAGGCTATGGAGGTAGAAGTGTTCTTGTCCCCTTAATTTTGGGGATTTATTTTAGGTTTCTAATGGTTGCCAGGTCTGGCTGAAGCAGCTGAGCTAAACAACATGTTTCTCCCTGATGGTTCCAGTAGTTGAATGGTAGGCAAGGTTGAATATTAAACATGATTAGCTGTTCCACATAGAAATTAATACCAGCTATCTTCCCTTTAATGGAAGACCCTCACAATTAAAAAGCACTTCTAAAGGGACTTGCAGCTAGGAATAAAAATTTCCCTTATTGTTGTTATCAAAGGGCACATGCTAATTCAAATCTAGTACTATGTGGCCAAAATGTGAACAACAGAAATTTAAAAGCAATTCACAAAGCAAATCAGAGTAATTTTTACCACACACCAAAAAAACCCCCTCAATAAACCCACATAACAAAAAACCAAAACAAACCCAAACAAACCCCAAAACAAACCTAACCCAAATCTGGCATTTTATTTTACAGCAACTATTTGGAAGGAAAAAAGCTAAAGGCAAATGCTTTTGGGTTAGGGGCAAGCAAGTCTCTGCTAGAGTTAATCACAATCCCCTCTGCTCCATGGAAATCACATTAAGTTTTTCCAGGATTTAAGGAACACTAGAAGGTATTTCTAGCTAGAGAAAACCAACCAGCCAGCCCTAAGATGTTTTGAGCTTCCAGCTCAACAGATACTGAGTTTGCACTGAGAAGGTTTCTACAGAAAGCTGAAGGTGAGAGGCCTCTTTTTGGAGCCTCCCTGTAACATACCTCAAAACTGTGTTTTTGGCTGTAAACCTTACCCCACTCAAGTACAGATTATATAGATGCATTTAGTTCAACTTTTATCTATACCAACATCTGATAAGATTTGGGGACTAAATTATGGCTTGACTTTGTTCAGCCATCTGAGTTGAAAGTTGTTCATGCCTTTCTGTATCATTTACTGTGCATGGCTGATTGAGTCCCCTCCCCTCCTCCCCCCCCATGCACATGTTCATTAACTTCAGCTGAATGATTTTTGCACAGAATAGTTGCGTGTTCCTTGATCTGCTTCCTGTTTAGAGGAAAACAGTGATTTTTTCAAAAGCATTCTTTAATCAACCCATTTTAATATAGGCGATGTGATAGCTACCTTTAAAAATAAAAAATAAAGTTCCTGCTTCCATGAAAAGGCAGAAGGGTAGAGAGAAAATTTACCATGAGATTTTTTTAAGGAAAACACACCCTTGGAAACTGGAAGTGGGAGTTAAAAACAAAACAAAACAAAAAAACCCCAACAAACCTAGAGCAATACTTCAGCAGCATATCCTGATCAGAAGGGAGATTTTTGTTTGTTTAATATCTAAGGCCAGGTATGGGTTTGCACTCCTGGTGAAATAAATGTAGCTGAATCAAATGATACCAGCTGGGGTAAAGTCTCAGGTGCTGACACAGCACAACACCCTCTGAATGCTACAAGCTCAGCTGCAATAACCCTGAAGGCCTCTTTAGTCTAGACATTACGCTCCAGACCTTAGTTATACCAGGTAGTTCATGCACATCTTTTACACAGAAATAGAAGCAAGTTAATCAGCCTGCCAATCACATCACAAGTTGAGCTCGAGAAGTAGTTGCCCCACTCAAGACAAAAACACACTGAAAATTGTGTCCTGTCTGTGTTCCCAAAGAAAGGCAAGCAGCATCATTCACGTCCCAGGTTTCAGTGGGACAGTGGTGGGACGTGGGGAAAGGTGGCCTGCCTATGACCAGGTGCTGAGTGACCTGATACTCATTGCAGTTAGTTCATGTTAATGTCTCAGGAGGGAAAGACAGCAGCTTGCAGGCTCAGGCTGGTGCTTGCGGGCAGTGTAGTGCTGTTGTCAGGTGCGATGCTGCTTTGTGCTCATTTTGCTTTTCAGTTATCATGTCTGCTGCATTCAGAGGGAATATTAAAACAGATAACAAGTAATACAGATCACTGTGATGGAGCTGCTGTAATCCAATGCCAAAGATCTTTCTCTTTCACATTAATGAGAGCTGCTTTTGCTAGTGCTGTGCACAGCTGTCACATATCCCCTGTCTTGCAAAGCCTGAGATTTGTTGGTGTTGGGGGGGGGAATAAAAAAAAAACCAAAAAAAGTTCTTATTTAAGATTTAAATGTGACAGCTTACCAGACAAGCTTGACAAATGATTAAATGTCTAGCTGTTCTTCGCATGGTGTTCTGAGTGGAGGTGTAGGGAAAATCCTTTTCTTTTAGGACACTACATTCTGCCACATTGTATTGTGCAACCCTCCTCAGGGAAACAGCTGAGAAATGCTGGGTTCACATCCCTCCTGAGTAACGCCTGCCTCTGGTTATGAACCCACACATGCTGGATGTGCCACATGGGAGTGCATCTAGGAGAAGCACAGGTTTGGAGAAAAGATGACATGGCATGCATGGCACATATCACGTGATACATACTGTTTTCTCCTGCATTTGCTTTAAAGCTAGGTGGTTAAAAAACCCTCTTCTGAGCAACTTTAGAACAAAAGTGTGTATTCATTTTCCTCCCAAACTGGCTTTCTTCCCATTCCACACCCACGAGGTAAAAGTACAGTATAGTAAGGGTTCCTTCAGACAAAGCTCTGTAATTGCAGCTTCTGCCAGAATGAGGGTCTCATGCACCGCAAGAGGAGGAAAGGCCAATCCTGTGGCCCCAAGCTCCAAGGGGATTATTCGTTGCCAGGCAAAATGGCTGGCAAAGCAAGTCTTCAAAATGGCTTTCACTGCCAATAGCACCTTACCAGGAGCACAAACTGTCATGGCAAAGAATTCACATGCATTCAAGCCAACCAACCCTCCTAACGGTGCCAGGCATAGTTTAAGTTAAATAATGTATTTTCTCTGCCACAGCAGCAAAACATTTTCACCTACTTTCAACCTTTCATAAAAATCACAGTATTTGCGCAATCCCCATCATATCAAAGAACATTTTTAGTATCAGCTGGAGGAAAGGGGTCATTCTCATTGCTGGTAGTTTCCACCATTAAAGTGGATATAATTTTATTCTACAGAACACATGCATTGTAACTTTTCTGAGAATACAGATCTCCAAATAAGACACAAAACACTCAACAGAATCCACAAAAACACCCATGTATCATTTTAAAGTGAATTACTTGAAGTCACATGCCAACTGCTACACACACTTTTACCCCAAACACAATCCTCAGGTTAATACTACTCACCCAAATAATGGATTTTAAACTCATAATCAAGAAATTCCCTATAAAGTGAGCTACTAGCTAAAGATAACAGGGAGCATATTTCAATATTTTGGATTATAGCTGCTCTTACTTGATGGGACAAAAGTAAACATCAGGAGCACACAAACACACTGACACTAAACATACCAAAATGCAGGGGTATGGTTTACACCACAGAACAGCAATGGATACAGTTTAATGAAGAAAAACATTCTTAGTCCTCATTCTGAAATATTTAACTCCTTTAGTTTGGATATTTCAGGAATCTGACAGCATTTTTTATACCTCCTCCTATACTACTACACTTGGAAGTCTATATTTGTACCACATGAAATTGGAAAGAAATCAGCAGGGTCCAATCTTGAAACCTGTTGGCTGCAGCCTTGGAGCACAGTGAAAGCAAGCAATCCATACAAAGGACTTGCAATATCAGTTTTGCTCTGTAGGGTTACAAGGTCTTTAGAGAGCCTAAGACTAGCGCTGTGAAACATGGGATGATTCTGTGCAAGGCCCAAGACATCTACTTTTTTTTCTGGGGGACACACACCTCTATTAAATCCCAATAATAAACTCAAATTGGCAGAACTTGCTCTGCATACACAGTTCTTGCTCACTGGATACAAGATACTGCAGCTACTGTTAATAGCAGACTGCAGTCTACTAGCTAATACCTTCAGGATCCTAAAATCATTTTGCCTGAAAAGAATTGCCATACATGGAAAAATAAAGGCTAGATTAATCCACTGTCCCTGTGACACAAAAGGAAAAGGGTGTTGGCTGCTAGAAAAATAAATCAAACAGCTGAAAATCTGAACTAATGACTCTGTAATTCTTTCCAAACTGCCACCACATTTGGATCAAACAGCTTTTGCTGCCATGTCACAGAAGTAGATATTCTCTGAATTCCAGATAACAGCTGGCTCCACCAGCTTTGATGCAAAAATTTCTCTCGTGATTTATTCCTTCTATCTGATAATAATTTCTGAAGGAAAGCCGAAATATTGGTCTTCCATCAAAGAAAGCTAACATAGCGGTAATGATTTCAGGAAGAAAGATTATGTAGATCACTAGCTACACTTGCAAGTCCATGTCTTGAATCACTGGTGTGATTGATGCTGAAGGGGCCTAGCCTCCTCCATCTCTGCATATAACGTGGAAACTGCAATTTCAGGGAGCAGAAAGGCTGATTTCAAGGATACTGGCTCTCAATCACTGACTTGTTTTGGGTTGCAGGTAAAGAGCTTCAGTATGACCCTCTTGCTCGCTGTGCACAAAGGACACTGCCCAGAATTAACACAACTAGATAATCAGGCTAGTTGAGATTTTTCTAACCTGGGAAAGAATGTTAGCCAAGGTAGTAATTCTGGATTAAAAAAAGAAAATACCAGCGAGGACGATAGCCCAGAATTAATTTGTAAGAAAGAGACTAGAGATGGCTGAATTTCAGCTGCCAGATATAGTTAAAACAGAGCACCATCAACACCAGACAGAAGTAGCACATTTTATCCTCTCTCAAGACAGGCATATTCCTGAGATCAAGTGCCAAATGCTCTTTAATTTCTGAGGTGGATCTTCAGATCTAAGGCCTAGCCAAGCTCATGCAGAACAGCATTTTACGTTGTGTGAAGAGAGTTACGTCCTCAAGCCTGGGATGAGGGGGTAGTAGTAGAAATTAAGATGAGCTAAGAACCAAGCTCCCACTTGGGAAATGCTGAGCTTGACTACAAGCAATGCCAGGGGCACTGAGGAAAAGCAAGCTCCTTGTACACCTTAAATCTCGTGTGGGTAATGGGCAACACCAGACTAGATCCTGATCCAGTAGAAATTCAAGTACTTCATTAATTAAGTCTTCTGAAAGTCACTACTCATACCTGCATACGAAGTTCTTTCTGGAGGGGGGGAGGGAAATGTCTGTCTTATGATCTCCATATTCACAAATAATATCTCTTACATTTCTAAGTGTATAATTGATGCCTGGGATTTATTGTAAAAGTAAAGGCCACTATTATAATGACTTCATTAAGAGTCATGAAATATTGTGGAAATGAAGAACTGCAGAGTCCTCTGGCGCATTTGACTTGGGAATGGGCACTATATTTGCAAGTAAAATCAGTTTAAGGTATTATATAATTGGATGAATAATCAAAAAATGCTCATTAAAACATCAAAGGGTGCTGATACAGCAAAATGCTCTTCTCTGACCTTCATTGTTTTGCATTGTCCATTTTGACTGTTTCTTGTCTCCTGCCAAACAGAATAAATGCAGCCTTTGAAATTATTCTCTAGCAACCCCTTCTTTCAGCTATTTCCACCATTCATTACAGTGTTCTTTTATCCTTAAGTGGTGCCTGTGCAGCGGTGGGATCTTGTGCGTTAACCCTGTTTCACCATCATAAGAGGTCATCAAGACAAAGATGAATCTATTTTTGTAAGCAATTATGTAAACGCAAAGAAAAAGCACAGCATTAATTTGCCCTTCTGTCTGTATTACAGACATCAACTGCATGGTTGTCTGTAATTTTTAGGGCCTGAGATCAGCAATTCAGGCGATCCCTATTTAGTCCCACGTATCCCTCCTCTGTGCACTCAAAACACTGAACCACAGGCAGGTTCCCTCTAACAAATACCTCCTGGTGCAAGTGGGCTGGCACCCTTTGCCAGGTATGTTCAGAAGCCTTTGTCAAGCCTTAACAGAGTGAGTTGGCTATATTAACATGCTGGCACGTTTCTGACATCCAAAGCAAAGCGTGAACAATGATTAAAAATTTTAGGGCAGAAGCCAAAACATTTGGTGCTCTAGTAACGAGATAACAAAACTATTATGATTCATACCACAGCAGTCAGCATCTAGATGCATTCTTCTTGCTTTGGTAGGTGCTCTAATGCCCAATTCTAGCAGAGAAATAAACACACACAACCAAAGCTTCATGAACATCCCAAAACGCAGAGGTACTTACAACATAATGCAGCAAAAGGCAGGTAGAACACCTATCACTAAAGTAAGTTTTAAGCAGAATTTGAGCACTGATGTCTAAATTGGCATCACAGGGATTTCCAGGATCACTAAGTGTTGGGGACACCTCAGTTCCTTACACTGCACCTCTTGAAAGTGCTGAAAAATCTACAGCTGCATCCCACACAAGCTCACCTTGCCTTCCCCCAGAGTATTGCTCAAATAGTCACTATTTGCCCATTTGCTCAGCTTTCTCTATTTTTAGTTTAAGTGAGGCTCAACAGTAAAATAACTACAAGTTATTAGAAGGATACTGTCAAGTTTGAGAGGGGCCAAAGTCCCTGAGCACATGAGGGAAGCAGGGAACTTCTCTGACACACTCCTGTCCAGAGAAATTCAACGTTCATTCATACATATTAACAAAATGAGAAGTAGCACTAGTTTTGACTTATTTTGCTTATACATACACATTAGTTTCTTTTCTTTAGCGCTTTGGTTATGTATCTTTTCAATCTGGGTGCTAGGGAAGAAGGGATAGGAATCAATAATTAGCTATGGGGCAATTAATCTTAGAAGATTGTTACAAATGTTTTTTCCCAAAATATCACGAGACTAACATACACAGTCGATCACCAAGAAACTGAATTGCTGTGGTCAAAGTTAAATGCATATCTCATACCTGATTACGTGAGATGACAAACTAAATAAGTACATGTAACAGCTATTATTCTGTTAGTCATAATTTCAATCAGTAGGCGTCAAACATCATTAGCTGTGATAGCTTTGGGATTTTGAGATTTTTTTCTATGAAATACAGTCTTAATGGAATACTGCGAGGGATATTTTTAATTACGCATCAGCTTGGCATTTGGCTTCTCCTCCAGTGGGGGGAAAAAAAAAAAAAAAGGTGGTAGACATTTATGTTAAGAAAAATTACAAAAAGGAAGCTCTACATTAATTCTCACAGAAAGGAAAGAATAGGGAACAACAGAACCACAGGTCTTGAACTAGCACAAGGTACTAGGAGTGTATTTTTAGTCTGACCTTTGCTTATTTTTTAAAACAGAAGTAGCTTAGAATTGTGATTCCTGTAGCACAGGAGGAAGGTAAGGTTAAAGTACTAATGAGGAATATTTTTATTATGGTAAGAGATCTCTGTTCTTAAAGAAACCTCAGTTTACTATTAGAATGACCCATTTTATAGGTTAAACTGAAGTTTGAAGCTCAAGTCTTACCAAGCCATGCCCCTACCAATTCCTTTTTACAACATGTTATTTTTGATAGGTGTCTTAAAAGAAGGTTTTAATACAAATCCACATTAGCATTACTTCTCTACCAAAGCTTCAGTTGTTCGGACTTGGATCCCCACTAACCATTACACACATTCAAACAGCTTCACTAAAGCTATTGTTAATTTTCAGACTATTGAAATGATTTTCATATTAAAAATGAATGCAAAAATAAACCAGCAATGGTTGGTTTCATAAGCAATTCATACATAAGAAGAAAATGTTAAGAAGTACTTATATCTATTTACTCACTATTTATTTACAAACAACATACAACAAACATTTTAGGAAGATTTTAAAAATTTTGCCAAGAAAGCCATTAAAACAATTCAAAAACTTACGCTAGAGACCCATCCACCATCATACCTAGCCCAGCTTGTTCCACTATAATTGCTACTGCCTAGTACTTTTGTGAGTATACAAGAAATAGATAGATGCAAGCTGTTTCATATTTTGTTTTAATAGCAAGTTAAACCACTTCAAATTCTGTTTATGGTTACTATGCAGGAAAAAACCTTCAGATGGAACCCAAGAATAACCGACAGCTGGATTTTGAGCCATAATGCTTCCATAGTCATTCAATTAGACGAGACCTTTCTGCCCAAACCACAGCTAACTCACATTGCAAGCCGATCTCTTTCCCTCAGTCCACCATTATGAACATTTTTTTGGGGAAAAAAACCCAAACAACCCTTAACAAACACACACCATCACCACCCTCCTTAACACACATTAAAAAGCCACACTTCTCAGGGGTACTCCAAGAAAATGCAAGTTTTTCCACACAAGTTGTTCATTGGAGCATGCTGATTTGGGTTTAAAACACCACCACAGCAGCTCAGCTGAAAGTCTTTTATAGCTGCTCTAAAGAGATTTAAATATTTTATCAGATCAAACAATTACAAGCCTGATAGCATAGGTATAACACTTGGCACATCCCAACACCCAGCATGTTAAATTAAACCTCACAAAACATAAACATATGCAGTCAACATAACTTTTCTCATGTCTAAGTCAAGGACACAGCACCATTTTCCCACCCTCTCCCTAACCCCTGCCACACACACAAGGGCTCAGCCCACGGGCCCCTACCTGGCTCCTGCCCTGACAGAGGAGCAACCGCCATCCCACAGCCATGCAGGAGCAGAGTTTGTGCAGAACAGGAATATCCCATGGGCTGGGCTGGAGAAAAGCCCTCCCGGACTGCTGGCAGGCGAGTACAGCCAGACAGGGCAGGCTGGCTGTGAGGGCTGCCAGCTGTAGGCCGTACCCAGCCCATCAGCATACCCAGGGCATCACACCTGTGAGGCTCCGGGGCAGGCCTCAGCAGTGCTCTTAGTGGGTTATGCTACAGCTGAATTGATTCATTTGATTGGAAATGCTGGATGGCAATCAGAAAAAACCAGCATCCTCTTGGCTTTGTTCACCTGTTTTTATACTGTGATTTTATAAAGCCTCTGTACCATCTCTTGTATGTTTGGTTTAATCCAGACTATGTGAAGAAGTCCCATTATGTTGATTGTTTCCTATGACCATGAAGGAGATAATATTCTGTTTTCTATAGTATGATCCTTGTAGTGAATGTCAGAGGAGTTGCACAATATTAGTGAGTGGGAACAAAGGATTGCTTTATTCCAAATTTCCACTTTGGTCCAGTTTGGCGTGGACCAAAATTAGCTCTAACAATGCACACAGTGCTGTATCCTCTTAGACCCAACAGAGCTTCTTCAAGTGTTATTTGTCTTTCACATCACTCTAGACAAAAGATTTACCAACTGACTTCAACAAATACAGGACACAATCCCTTGTCTGCAACTGAACCACAGGCTGACGAAGGTACCTGTGAAAAGCAGTGAGTCTAGAAAGACGGGAATGCCCCAAAGACCACTCTGTCCTCTTAGCCATACACTCAAGGCTGACCAGACATTCAAATACCCTTGCAATGAGTAATGGCAGGTAGGGAGCAATTGTCCATATCTGAGAATTGTCATCACGTAAGTTAACAGAAGTGATTAAATAGAAATGGGGGAAAGATCAACGAAGCACTGCAAGGATTTTATGGAGTCCCTTATGTATCTATCCCAAATGGATTGGGCAGGACTGTGACCAAGTGAGACAAGTAAGCATAGGTTTATGAAAGTCACATAGAGCCACATGTGCCAAATAACCATGAATTTAGGGGCAGAGGTGTTTATGCCTTCTCTGCATTTTCTCCTATTTCTGGTAGAAAACCACACAAAATAAAAACTAAAGGCAATGGTGGTTTCAAACCAATTTGCAATTTGTGTTGCAAACCCATTCCCTGTGTCACTGTTTGCCTTTCATCCTTGAATACAGAAAGCTCATTCAGTGTACAGCTAATATTTTCCATCCTTAGTTTAAAAAAATGTCACTGACCAGTTCCTGAACAAGGGACAAACCTTAGACCTTGATCTACTCTGCTTAAGTCAGCGGGAGTTTTTTCGGTCCTTTAGTATGGCTCAGAAGAAATACAGCTGTCTTCATTGAGCCATCTCAGAGAAGTTTTCCCTGCCCTTACTCGTGTGTAGTATTGTGGCTGCTGCATTTGCAGTGATTTAGGGGGAAACCCACATGAATGTAATCGCTGACTGAAAGCAAAAATTATACAGGGTTTTGGCAATGCGATGCCAAGCCTCAACTGCTGAACTCTGTATTGTAGTTTATTTATTTTTTTTTTATTTCTGTCTTGGGGGAAAAAAATGCCCATTCAGTGCCTTACCCATACATGAGGATGGTATCATGAACAGGAGAAACTTCTGTGCAAAGGGTTGAATACACACACTGCCACAGAACAAAAGGAAGATCAAAAATAGGCCTTAAAAGCCAAAGAGTTAAAAAAATCTTTTTCTGGGCCTAAATTTATTATGAATAGATCTTTTCAGTGCTAACTAGTGTTAAGAAAGTAAATGCTTTGCTGAAGGTTTCAGCTAAAAAAAAAGTATTCCTTCATTTCTCCTTCTCTCGCATGGGCTCTAACTCCTTTCTGTTGATTCTGCCTCATACTTTCTATGCTAAGGAAAGTTAAAAAAAAAAAAAAGAGATGAGTGGAACTGAGCAAGTTTAATAATTGGGCTCAACTCCCATGTTTGTAAACAGTTTCTTAATCTGAATGACATCTGCAAATTGAGAAAACAAACTGGAAATCTAAGCAAGACAAACTTTGTGGTATTATCCAACAGATTTAAAAAGGTGTGAGAATAGCCTGTGTCACTAACATCCCTTTCTCATGTGAACTCATTAAAAAAAAAACCAAATACCAACCCACCCAAAATTATAACTCATCATAAATAAAGTTTATCTTATGGAATATATTCTGAAGTAATTTTCCTATGTTTAAAACAGATTTCCTTCTCCTGTGTCATGCTGAAGTCTCATCAAACATGGATTTGAGTTGAATCATATTAGAGAGCTGGGGGCAGTTTCAGTGCTTGCTCTGCCAAACTAGGTTTGTCTGGAATCAGAAATTCTTGACAGTACAATCTGAGAACACCACTTCTGTTGCCCTGATGCTTGCTTACAGGCTAGAAAATCCACTCAGCAAATCCATGCAATAACAGCAACAGAATTAAAATAAGTTAGTGCTTCCCTAAAACAGTAGGATCACCTCCTGCTAGACGATCAAGACTGAGCTAGAGCACTCTCCTCTGATGCCCATTATTATTGATTGTGTGGGATGTTTCACATATTCTTGAAATAGCTGGCTGTACACTCAGTATAGCTTATGTAACCTATTAATCATTGTGTTGTTTCTTATTAACAGAGAGACCAATTTTTGTCAATATACTACTAATCAGTATGTTACAGGAGTGGAGTGCAGCTGCAATAATCCCAAACATTTATTAATACCATCAGAAGAAAGGCTGAGTATAAAGGCTGGAAACTCACCCAAAACACCCTCAGGCTTACAGATTTTAGCCCGTTTAGTTTTGTATGCACAGGCATTCCCACAGAACTAAGGATTTATACACTGGCTACTTGCTTTGAATTAATTACTGAAAAAAAGTTCAATTTTGCTTAGAAAGTCAATGAAATTCACAGCCACAAAACTGATGCCCTGTTCTTAGAGTCAAAGTATTGCATTTGTATATCAAGCTTTATTGATAGGAACTCTGTGCTCAAGCCCAGGGCTGAAATAATTAGTAAGGGTCTATGAATGAGGAGGCTAATTCACTTCAACAGATTAGTAAGGATCTGTGAGGGTCCCTCGTTTTACAAATGCTACTACATGATATGCACCACCAGAATTCCTAAGGGATGCCAGCTCTCGTGTGCCATGGGGCTGGACGCATTCGCCATAGGGAGAAGGATCCCAGCTGCTTCCACTTAGGTCTTTTTGATATTCTCTGTACAGCTACTGAAAGAAAACACTAGCATGTCAAGCACTTTATAGGACAACAGACAAGTCTTCATCAGACAGGTGCCTGTGAGCATGTTTGAGTGAAAGCCCACCTACACAGCTGTAAAGCATCACCTTTTAAAATTAAGGTGATTTCTCTCTGTCCTTAGGGACTGCTTAACATAGCCACTGACTTTAAAGACAGAGCTCAGCCTCTGAAGAGCTGTTCTTCCAGATACATGCTGAAAATCCAACCCTGGAGCAAAATATGGAAAGTTGTGTGCAAAGATATGCCTCAGTGCCTCCTGTCCCTCAGGGGATTCTCCCAGGAATTATGTTCATGTGGGATTCAGAGGCTTTAGTACATCCCTCCTTGAACTTATGAGTACAGCCACAAAAATCAGCTTAGGACAGACTGCTTTTTATGTCGTCAGAGTAAGTGTTGGTTCTGTTGTTCACTGAAACAAATCATGGTAATGTTTTTAGCCCCATAAATACTGCATCTCAGTATACCACCTATTTCAGAGCTTCATTCAGGATCACTGAGGTTTGAAAAGACCCTTAAGATCATTGAATCCAACCAGCTTATGCTTCCATTCCATGTTGGAGTCCACAGGCAGAACTTCTATATGTTGACTGCCAATATTTCACTCCGGAGATAGAACTAGTTGGTCATTCTAACGCCAGTCATTCACTGACATAATGAAAATTAACTTTTATCTGTGCTAGGAATTTTTATTTATTCAGAATGCTTTGCCTACCTGCCTGATTGACTTACAGCATTCATAATTAGCGGACAACCTTTTACACTGTTAACATTACGGAATATTAGATGGAAAGAGATGGAGTTGAGTTAGCTGCTCAACATGAAAATCTTTCTTGTTTAGAAACTTACAGTGACCTCGTAATTTAAAAACTGACAAAATTGTAGAAAGTGTGGACTCAGTTCTCACCTTGTGATTTACCTGCCCTTTAACGCTTGCTTTGCCTCTCTCATCTTTGATTAGGCATTGACCATGAATGGACTTATCTTTCCCAGGGAACAGGGACACAGCATCTAATACAGTCTGGCTCTGAACTCCACTGGATTTCCCTGAAAATAGTTCAATAGAAAGAGACAGTTTCCTGAATGTCACTTTTTCACTGCAGTTTTTTCAACTGTACAGGCTTATATATGCATGATTTTTTTTTTTTCCTTTTTCATACAGGAGTCTTCATCTGCTATGTTACCAAAAAGGAAAGGTGACAACAGCCACAAAGCCACTGCATAAAGGGGTCAGTGTTCCTGTTACCATTTTACTGCTGTAGACTCTGTATTAGAGATTTTGTTGGGAGAAATGGTTTGAAACCAAGTAATTGGGCTGAGCATAGGGAAGGGGTAAAGGGACTCCTCATGTCTGAGAGGCAACTCTGCTTTGATGTAAACCACCAAGAACTGTACCACCACTTAAAAAAAAACACCAACCTGTGTTTGGAATGATAAAAAGCCATTAAAAGAGGCTGGTTAGACTGAACAGGAAGAAATAGATTAATAGATCTCCATGTGAGTATAATTGATTTTGGGCATGTACTCCACAAACCCTTCACCAGTGATTTATCTTCATTTGGTGGGTATAACACTGAGTTCAATCAGACCCTCAGAGAGCCATCCATCAAACACATCATCAGTGAAAAGAAGTGCTGCCTTGTCTTTCTATTTTGTCTTTCCTTTTTTCTTTCACATGTGGGTTAAACAAATCAAGAGATAATTTTTCTTTTAAAAATAAATAAATCACTGCTAGTTATTGAAGTATTTCTAGGTCAGGTAACCCACCAGTTTACATAACAATTGAATTTTTCTCTGAACTATGAATTTTCCCTTTCTCTGGGTTTATGGCAACACATCAGCCAAGAAAGCTTGGAATGACATGAGGAAAAGAATGGTTTGGACAGCTGATCAAAATTATTAACGACTTTGCCCCTTGTGCCCATACACACCCTGACAAGTTACACACTGCATACAGAAAATCATCAGGCATTTTTGGTATCCCCAGTCCTAACAGTCAGCAATGAGACACAGCACAATCACACATTGAGCTGCTACCATCTAAGTCAACTCCAAAGCTGATAATGCATCTCCCACCTGCTGCAACAGCAGTTCTGCTTAACTTTTGCACACTGAGAAAGGAGAGCTAACGCCATATTTAAACTGCTGATGAGAGAGCTTAAACAACCTTGTCTGCTGGAGCTATTTTTGTGCAAGGAACATTTTTTTAAGGATTTATACTTGCTGCTTTAACAGGGCTCATCATTCTGGTAATGCACAAAATAGGAGAGACAGCTATTAACAAAAGGACAATGCCTGAATGCCTCCAGCGTGCTCCTTCTGCCTTCAAGTAAAAATGCCATGGGAAGGAAGCCCTGGGCCAGGCTGTCTTCATTTTGCTCCAGGAAAAATTGCTGAGGAGGACACTAAAGAGCAGTTTTCTGCAAGGGGTCCCTTGCAGACATTTTACCCAGAATAGCATGGCACCAGGCCTCCAGTTTAGCCCTGCTTAAAACACACACCAATACACTTAGCTGCCCATTGCAATGGACTGGACTTACACTTTGCCTCTAGTAGCACACTGCTGCTTGCTTATGACTGGTCTTCTTGGAAGGAAGTTTGTATAACTTCTATTTCTTTCTCAGGCCACACTATGAGCCTTCAACAGGATAGGAAAAGGTGGGGCACAGGGCAGGAAAGGAAAAAATAGCACATTAAAGAAAAACAACTGAGGTGAAACGTAAGTAAGCTGCAGCCAGGCTTAAAATGATGACAAAGGAGGATGGAATAAAAACATTTCAGGCATGAAAACTGAAAAACAAACGTCATACTGTGTCCCAAACATCCCCTTCTTTGGATCGTCTACTTTTTCTGCACTTACTTGGTTGTAAATTCTATGGTAGAGCAACACAATTCTTTCAAACCACATTTAAGAAATAAATGGGCAGCAGTATTTACTTCTGAGAGTGTAAGCTCATTGAAATGGGCATTTCTCATATTTATCATATTCTATGTATTATTTTTTGTGACTTCTAAATAACACTGAACTCCATCTGTACAAAAAACTTATGGTAATTTTGGGAACATTTTCTCAGCGTCTTCCCATGTTTTTCACCATTTTTATTGAATCAGGCTAGGATGCAGATGATACATGTGTTAAACACACAGTTTGGACATTTGCAGACACATACCGTCTTTATGATATTGTCATAATATCATAATGTCATAAGATATGGAAAAGTTGAGGTAGGAGGGCATCTCTGGCGATCATATAGTCCAGCTGCCACTGAGACCACAGTCAATTAGAGCAGATTGCTCAGGACTGCATCCAGTTGGGGTCTGAATCTCTCCAAGGATGGAAACTCCAAAACATCTCTGGGTAACACATTCCAGTGTTTGATCATTCCCAAAGTAAACAAACAAAAACACACAGACAAAAAATCCCAAACCAAACACACCAACCCAAAATCAAACAAAACCAAAACCCCCAAACCAACAATCCCTTAACTGGAATTCCCTGAAAATCAATTTACGTCTGTTGCCTCTTGCCCTGTCAGGATTTTGCCGTCAGAGCAACACAGGGCAGGAAAGGAAAAAATATTTTCTCTTTTTTGTTTGAGATAATTTTATTGCAGAAATCCTTAGCTGCAGGTATAACTGTCAGTAAAATCTGGTCATACTGTCAGGCCCTATGCTTGATCTACAAAACTGCAATGCAATGTGATTAGTTAAAATGAAATACAGTCCCCAAGTAATTGAGATGGATTCAGATTTAATTTATCTTTTGCAAGAGTTGGAAAAATTGATGTGAAAAAGGTAATTTTTCATTTATAAAACAGCTCACAGCATGAAAGAACCTTTTTTTGCTGTAAAAAAATGACCTAATCTGAAAAGAAATGCCTCCCACAACAATGGGAAACCTGATCCTTCATGAAAATGTTAGTATAGGAATTAAATTAGTACAATATTTTCAGCTTTTTGAGGACTAAAAATTGGGAATACTTCTGTGGTATTCTCATGGAAAGCTTAATTTAAAGCTTAAGCACACCAGTGAAGGGCAAGGTATTCCTGCAGTTTTGTTAAAGCACCCTAGATGAAACAACAGAATTTAAGCAACTAACCTATTCCTGTATTGTGTTCTTTTTTAGATTTGATGGATTAAAGTGCTTATTGCTTCTAGCTGGAATGTGTCTGGAATAACAAAAGAACAACATCCCTTTGAATGTTACTGATCACAAAGAAATACCTGTGCAGGAGAATTTCCTCTTTCAAACACTGGGTATATTTCTTTACTAATTTCAGGGCACATCTCTCAGAAGCTGATATCAACAGTCCACCTTCCCTGAATGTTATAAACCCAAGGCATTAATTCTCATGCCAGCATGGCAATGCTGCTTTTTTTTCTTTTCTCTTCTTTTTTTATCCCTTACACCATTTTGGGGGCCTAAAAAACCAAAAGTCTGTTTAAGCATCAGAATTAATTCTTTTGGAAGAAAGCAGAAACAAATCTGATCTCTAAACCAGAAATACACCTGTTCATGATCATCCAAAGAGTTTGTTGCAGAAACCATGCTCTGTGACTTAGATGACCAAATGTTTTGCTCTAATGGAGATATGGAGATTATCCATGGAGAATAATTGCACTGAACAAAATCTGCAATTTTGTACAAACCAATACATTTCAAATGGCCAAACACCACTGTCAAAACCTGCAAACTATTAAACTTTTTTAAAAAAATAAAATCAACTATTTCTTTAAGGCAGTTACCATGAACTGATCATTTAACTGTCTCCGGGGGGGGGGGGGGGGGGGGGGGGGGGGGAGGGGGGGAGGGGCGGGAGGGCAGCTACACAGTGTTCTGTTAGTGCTCTACAAAGAGGCAGTAAAATATCAGTTTTATTCACCACACAAAATTTTCTATTCAAAATTGTGGGTTTTGCCTTCTATTTTATGAATATTTAAAAACTGGAAGTGCATTTTTAATGTTCTTCTTATGTTCATTAAATACTACAACTCCCTTAGTGTTCAATATGCTGATTTATCCCCACTGAAACCAGTAATTGGTAATGGAAGAGACCTCACAGCATTATTAATTACCACAGGTGTTAATTAGATGTTACATACGGAAACAAGATAGATGGCGGAACAAACAGCAGTAAGACAGACAGGTATGGCTGAGTACCTCACACTGCCCTAGAAAGACAGATGATGCATTGCTGTTTGTAAGCCAATAGTCAATCACCTTCTTTGTCATGGAAGACACACTGTGTTAAGCAATATTAATGATGAATCAACTATCAGAAAATAAAAATACAGTAGAAATGTAAAAAACAAAGAAACAAGGAAATATGTCCTCAGCTCAACTAAGTCCATTTTTTGAAATAAATGAAACACCCCAACTGAAGACAGGAACAGCATATGCAATGTGTGACAATGATTGCCATTTTGAAAGATGGCTAGCTGGCTTCCCACTGCTCCATTCACTTTGGTTAATTGTCTCCCAGCAGTAAAGAATGATAACATGTCAAAGGTTTCTCATGCCTTTTTTTCCTCCCCCTTTAACTGTTATTTTATTTTTAAATGATTGGCAGATGCAGAGCCTAGTTATGCATTTTGTATTAACCAGTCAGCAGAGAAGAAAAAATAAAATAGCAGTGAGAATGGAGAACAAACCCCAAGCCCTTCCATCCCAGGGGCTGCCCAAGCACTTGGCTGTAAGATCAGGTTCCATGTCACTCTGCTGCCAGCCTTTTGCTCATCGCCAACTTTGCCATGTGGGAGCCCAGCACCAGCAGAGATGGGCAGGATGGCACTGGTCAGGTGTGCTCCTCAAAAAAAAAAAAAAGGAAGCACAAGTATGACTGGATCCAAAGTCTCCTTTTCTTGGACATGTACCTTAAGGCAAAGGCCAGATGAAATCGAACTATTTCAAGAATTTGTTAATAAATATCAAACCTTAAAAGTTTTGAAGAAGCTGAATTTTCTTTTTAGATCTTTTTCTTTGGATTTGGATAAACCCTAAGGAAACCAAGGAAGTAAACAAGAACAATACCCATGATAGGGATTTTTCTTAAATCTTGCTAATGATGCCATTTTTGAAGACTTGCACTTATCTGAATGGTCTTGTTACACCTCTGATTGTAACAGAGACACTGAATATTTCAACTGAAAAATACAATGAAGCAATTCAACTGGGTCACCAAGTCACATAATATGGCTACAATTTTTGAAGGAGACAATGACATGCTACCTGGAGAAGTTCTGTCAAACTTTTATGAGCTTATTGAAAGGTTAACATGCTGTGATGCAGGTTAGGTGAAAAATATTTCAAATGAGAAAGGCAAATGTTTTGCTTTTTTGTGCAACTGCACACTTGGGTTTGCAGGAATAAAATAAAACAATTTAATGGAGTTTCAGAGTATCATAAAAGTACCAAGATATCAAGTACCCAGAGAGCCTTTGTGCTAAGATAAACAAATCACTTTCAAAACAAGACTTTGATGCCAAGAAAGCCTGCAAGAAAGAGAAAGAGAGAAGAAAAAGGCAACTATTCATAAATACTTTTTTTTAAAAGAGCTTTCATCTGGTGTGATTAAATTTATGGCCAGGTGAATGTACAGATTTTGGTTTAGTTTTATGCTTTTATCATGTCATTTGGTCAGTCTCCAAAAAAATTCTGCCGATGAACAGCATTTTATAAGAAAGCATATCGGTACAGGGGTACTGCACTAACCCAGAACACATTAACCTGCACCACCTGGGCAAGGGCTGAGCTGCAGTTGCTTCCGCTCTTCCTTCAAGAGTTTTCCTTGAGTGCATGTGCTGAATTTAGTGTTTCTTGTGCTTTGTCTTAGAGACCGCAGTAGAAGAACATGGCTCCTGGCACAGGGAGTAAGTTGAAACAGATCTAGCAAACACTTCACGTGACAGCATAAATCCCCAAAGCAGAGCTTGACTGCATCTCTTGGATGATAGCATTAGAAGATACAGCAGGAAAACCCTGAAACATTTCCCCCTGTTGCTGTCATCCTGGCACACCTACTTGCGATCCTCTCACTAAGAAATAGGAGAAAAGCAGTTTTCCCTGTGAAACCTTTATAGGGGAATTCTTATTTCCTATATCTAGGAAATAAGATATATAGGAAATAAAGTTGAGGATACAGTGCTCCTCCCTCCTGGCCGTCCCATTACCAGGACCTCAATCCCTGCGGTGAAAAGACAGAAACAAGAAAGAGCAAAGGAAGTAATTCCTTACACTCCTTGCAGCAAAATACATCTCCTAACCACAAAACCAGGAGTTTCTTCATTTCCTATTCACATAATATAGTACATGAAACTCAGTTTTTAGTTACACACCAGCGAAGATGTACGCCCTTTCTAACACAGAGATGTGTAGTAATGAGCTGTGTGGCTACAGCTGCATCATATGATATTCACATCATACCAACAGATGCTGTCCAAGGGATCAAAACAAATCAGTTTCCACAGATGCCCCGTCCTCCATCCATGCTCTTTACCCCCTCAGATAAGCATTATTTAGCCCACTGGATTTGGTAAACATGTGTTTACAAGAAATAAGCGTCCTTGGCTTTATGAGCCTCCCCTCATTTATTACCTGCATTGCTGCTTGCAATCTTAAATTTAAAATTGATACAAACTGTGTCTGACAGCAAGGAGCTCTGAAAGCTACAGCAAGAGCTTTTGATTTTTTTTTTTTTCTCAGTGGTCCACTAAGTGGGAAGGGCCCGTGCATACTGCATACCATCTTCAGTTCCTACCTGCAGGGCTGCATCCACGAAGGGGCTACACCATACTTAGAGGGGTGGGACTGACTTTGTTGTGACTATCAGTTTTAGGATTCCTATCATGGGACAAAGCAGTCTTGTGGTGGACTGCATTACCTTCCAGTGAAGGCTGTCAAGAGTCTATCTCTATTTGTTCGTCCATCCATGCTAAGTGTATAGTTGATGGAGCATATAATAAATGCTTAACTTCTGCCTCACCTGAAAAATACCATGTCAACTGCACATTACCACAAGCAGCTTGCTTACTGCAGAGTTTTCTTTTTTTCCCCCTTTTTTAGCCTTTGAAGCCAGAGAAAAGCGATCACAGCTTTTCCTTCTACCCCAGAAGTATTTTAGCGCTCCATTTATTAGCTTCCAAGTACATGTTTAAGGAAGTATGGCATCCTGCTTTCCTGCCTTAATTGTTTTGATAAGGAAGCTCTGTGTTTCACAGAAAACTGAAGAAGACAGGGTCAGTTTCCCATTACAACACAGTTAACCCACATTTTTATCCCTATGATTGTCTAGATTTGGCACGACTAATACATAATTAAGCAACCGCCCTTAGCAGTTATCAATAAAGAAATACTATTGTGCTCCAGAAACTTTCTCCATGTTCTAAGAAAAGATAAGGTTCTCCACATTACATCCAATGATTTGCTTTCAAGGTTTTCTGTGCAATTGATTTCCACTGGGCCAGAAAGCTGCTCATCAGCTGAAGACTCTACAGTGTGCATCTTGACAGACATGTAATACCTTTAAGAATATTTTTTTTTAATACTGACAATGTTATTTAGGGTTTTTTCAAGGTTTGTAATACAGCTCTATGTGCCTATTTATTTAAATTATTTTTGAATATACCTTGAATATCAAAGAAAATAGAAATAAATGGATAAAGCATGAAGTGCAAGGATGTGCTGCTCCAGACTATCTGTCTCCTTGGCTTCATCTTCACATAAGCACAGAAACAATATGAGTCAAATGGAAAGAAATCGGAAAAAAATCGGCTTAAGCAAAACAAATTACTGCATTACTGAATAACATGAAGAACAAACAATACGTGTGCAGAGCAGAGAGAAATCTGGAATTTTTCATGAATCTTATATAAATATGTGATCATTATCAACTCCACAATATTTTAAGATTACTGTTATTATGTAAGGTTTTACAAATATCTCACATTAATCTCTCTAATTTCATTCTCTGAGTTTTGAGGGGAAACCCCCGCCTCCTACCCAGCAAAGAAATCTGAGGAAAATTAAAATGGAAATTCCAGCTGTTATATTTGAGGTATAAAGCTTACCACTTAAATTGTTTCCTGGATTCTTACACATTTATTGCAGCAATCATAGGATCTCTATGACAACAATGCTAACAAATGCTTTCTGAACACTGTTGCTGTACAATGCGTTTACCATACTTCAAACGATAAAACCATTATGCTCATTTCCATCAGTCATTTTTGGAGTGAGAAACTACTTGTTACGATGTTTCACTAAGAATAGGGAGAAGTGACTAGCACTGAAACACATAAAAAGATCTAAAATTTGGGATATTTGCCAGAGAGGTTAACAGTTGGACTCGAAGATCTTGAAGGTCTTTTCCAACCTATATGACTCTATGATATCTGAGTACAGAAACAAATGCAAGAGTTCATGGTTGATGTCAGTATTTTTCTTTCCCTTCTCCTTTCGGGTGATAGGCAACTTCCTGGCCTTCTGGATAAGCCTGGCTACATCAGCCAAGCAGTCAGCTAGAGCACAAACAACTGGGACTTTGAATAATTCATTCTCCGGAAGCTTCTCAATGCATTTTAGCTATCTTTAAATTAAGAAATAATAATAACAACAGCACAAGCAACTTCCATTCAGATCTTCTGGCGCACTACCAATCCTGTGCTCAGGGTTGCTACATCTTAGCATTGTTAAAATGATCAGTTCTGCAGGAGCGCAACTAATCAGTACCTATTGAAATGCTCTCCTGCCTCCTGCCATTAATAATTGACTGTTTTGGCCCAAGATGTGTAGATCCAGGATACCCAAACTGCAGTTAAAGCTGTATCATGGAGAAAGTACCAAGGTAGTATTAGAGAAATCCCCCTTTCTACTCTGTACTAGCTGGGTTGCATAAATGGCGATATCATTTAACTAGGTTCCCCACAGCTGAAAATTTCAGTGAAGAAGGTGGAGGATGTATGAACCACTCATAATGTCTCCATTATTCCCTACCACTAGTAGCTATAGTTTTGTATGCGCCAGCACTGCGAAACAGGCTATGAAATAGGACCAAACATGCCACAAGATGCATTAACCTGCTCAGTTTGTTCATACAGTGTGAATAGGAAGAGAATACATAAATGTCTGCCCCTAGCAGAGAAGCATGAACAGGTGCTAAGCACCTCTCAAATTGTGTTTGATTTCATATTTGCCCATTTATTTATGATTAGCAATAATGGTGCCATTGTATAGCTATTACATTTTTCTTCCGTGAGTCTGAAAGCACTTCAGAGGTGTCTGTCAGTATTTACAGTATTGCATTGAAACAGATTTTAAATATGCCCATTTGCACATGCTGTAAGCAACCCTGGTGGAGTGGTCACAGAGGAAGTCTGGAGGCTGGAAGCAGTAACCTTCGTGTGGCACGGGTCACTCACCACCAGAGAAACATGCCCTGTGAGCTGCAAGACATGCTGTGGTATCAGCAGCTTGGTGGAGCTGGGGTGGATGAAAAGCCAAGCTGAGCAGCCTTGCCTAAGGCATTCCAGTCAGATTTCCAAAACACCAGTGCAAAGTTTCCACCACTAGAGCATTCTCTGACAATATTAGTGTTTAATTTAAAAATACCCTATACTATTTGACACTAAACTCTCTCATAAATTAAGAGTCCAGAAGCTCAAAAATCTCCCAAAGAGTACTACCAGCATTCCACCTCTTGCAGATATCGATCAGTCCTGTGACACCTCTCAGTCCCTCTGCCAGGGCAATGGCCAATGCACCGCTAAAAGACAGGGGCAAAGCCCTTTAAACCACAAAAGCTTCTTTTCTTTTTTTCTTTTTCCAAAATAGGAATGAGTTGAAAGCAGTCTCCCCTGTTTGCAGAAATGCCTGTTTCCATGGCACCCAGAGCAGCAGCTGACCGCCTTGTTATCACAAGAACTCTATTCCCAGATTGTTGGGAATTGCTTTTTTTTTTTTTTTTTTTTTTAAACTCAAATGACCCTCCAGTCCTGGAACCTTCAATATGGTCCAAAAGGTAAAAAAACCCAAAACCCTATCAGTTTCTCCTAGTTATCATGGACTTGACAGAGTTGTAAATATGACTGTCTGATGAATCCTACCTGAGCAGCATCTGTCTTGCACCCACCAAAGAGCAACCATGGATGGCCTCGGAGACAGAACATGTCCCTTTAGCTGTGTTCCCAAAATGCTGATAAGGTGACGTACTTTAAAGGACGTTAATGAACATGGGCATTTTACACTCAAATATACTTTTCATCACTTTGATATTAATTTCTATAAACCCTCACGAATATGTAGAAGTTTCTTTTACTTCTTTTTAGGATCTTCCAGCCTCAGTGATTTTTAGATGCCTTTTGTTTCAAAAGTATTGATTCTGTGGTTTCCACTTTGATTTTACATACAATTATAAGTGATTGAATAGCGTTTACGAAACTGAGAAAAGCAACAGAAGAAACCTAGCTTTTCACAGGTTTAAAGGTAACTGAAAAAACCTGTACACTATCCCCTGTGCTATTTAATTATCCCAGTGTCAGTCTGTATTACACTGGCCTGTAATGCAAAACATGCATTTATCCCTGCAGTAACAATCAGATTTCAAAACTGAGGAGAAAACAGAAAGCAGTATTCAAATGCCTGTAAGAAAAGGAAAAAAAAAAAAAAAAAAAAAAGCAGCAGTACTAACAACTGCATTTGAGAATTCAGTCCTAATAAAAGATTTTGCGCTAAATTCCAAGTACCTGTTTGTCGGAGATGTCCTCAAGGTTCAGTGTTACCAAGTTATTTCATTAAAAGAAATCAAAAAACATTGGGCCTGAGCTAGTACATTTTCAGGTTGCCATCAAATGCTCTGTACTACATGGAGAACTATGGAACAAAGCTGCCATCACATTTCCTTCCTTCACCATGGCAGAGATAACAGAGGTTCTCCATGTCCTGTTCTTAGTTCAATACCCCTTACTGCACCTGCTTCACTCTCTGTCCCAACACTTTACAGATGTGCCTTGTGACCCAGACTCAGTAAATAACTGCTCAAAATGTCCTCGCTCAAAGAACCTGTAATTCAGTTCATGAAAAATAAAAATAATAGATCCTGTAAAACCACAGGACTGCATATTCCTAAAAATACAGCTTCTTGGTTCACTGCGTGAAATAAAACTGAAAAGCCTCAACTGAATGTCAAAGAAAAAAACTGCTCTTCCCCACAGTTAGATATTAACATTTCTATATGTAAAAAAACTTGCTAAAAGTAACTTTCCTACAGTTAATTACAGAAAAGAATATACAGAATTAAGTGCACATGAGTTTAACTGAAGTGTCAAACTTCCTCTCAAAGGAAATGGTCTTTTCCTTGGGAGCTATAGGAAAGAATATGTGGACATCCAAGAAAAGAATATGTGCACAGGGAATAAAGATGGCAGAGCGAGACCACTGTTCTTTGGCAACAATAACTTCATCACTAGAGTGGAGAAAGAGCATACAATAAAACTACAGAAGATTTTCTCAGTGTTTTGGGATACACTGCCGTAACATGACTATATTATCATTAAGAGGTTAAAAATGCACTCTGGTATCCCAGGCTACACCATATGGCTTGCATCCGTATTTCTTGAGGAGCTGCACACGTTCTGCAGAGGCACAGGGAGTATATTCAAAGAGATCACAGTACCAGCAACCTCCATTTCATTCACAAAGTGATTAATAAAATGACTGAGATTACTCCAGTTTAACACATCATTATAGCTCATTTTACAGCCATAATATTCTCAGGTTCAAATATTAAAAGGACAGTAAAAATGCTTAGGAGGTATTCTCTCCAGTTAAGAAGCACTATGCAATTCACAAACTTAAACTTCTGGGGAGTTGACAAGAATGTTAACAAACTAAAGTGGTTAAGGAGTCTATTAATTTTGGACAATGTAATTTATAATCGGATACTCTCTAGAAATAGTTGCCTAGACAAAAATCCTTGCTGACTGACATTTTGCGGTGTTCCCAGCATCCCATTAGTTTTATTTCCACTCTCTGCCCTTGAATGGACTTTTCCCCCTGCAGATGCAAAGCCCTCTGTACACTGTTACAAGGCCATGTCCTGCCTGCAGCTGCTGCAGGGGTCCAAGCAAACATGCCATTTATTAGCCATTTTCCTCTAAATATATGGAAGGGATGACCAAGCAGCTTCCTCTAACGCCTTTTTGTTTGGGTAATCCTAGACAGACTGCTCGCAGCTGGTGCAGGCATAAAGATTCTGCTTTTGAGCCATGTAAACGTTGCCTCCCTGCTGCCCAAGCTTCAGCTCCATGCTATGGATTTTCTTTTCTTTCATGTTCATTTAATAGACTGGAGAATTGAAACAACCAAGGGATTTATATTTTTCTTGTTTTAAAACGTGCAAAAACCTATTTTGCTAGAATAGCACATCATTCACCCTGCGGGCTGCTCTGTCCTCCCGGGAGTGACACTACATTGCTACCACCAGCCAGGATTTGCTGCCGTTTTTGTTATGACACCTTTACCACTGGCTGAGCAGGATTGCATCTACCACCTCATTTTCCACATAGCACAGCCCTTACCTACCTCACTGGAAATATCATGGCCATCCTGTTGATCTGTGCTTAGTTTAATGACAAAAAAACTGTATTGTCTGTCCTCTCCATCAGATTGCTTGCCGTTCCCTGGTACCATGAGGGATTTAAATGAAAATTATACCATATAGTTTGCCCTGGAAATATATACATTGAGTCTTTCAAAATGCATTACTATAGCGAAGTGTATTAAACGCTCACTAATTAATTAAATACATCGAGGGATTATTGAGCAACTCCAGAAAAAACAGCATTCTGCCCTATTTGTTTCTTTGTCTCAGGCAGGTAAATTATTAGGAATACGATATCAGAGGGCAAAATATTTCAAACTTCCACAAGATAATAGTAATAAGGTGTGACAACAATCATAATTTGTACATTAAAAGAGATAAACAGAGCTGTTTTAAAGGTGTGATAGTGGCTCATTTGCAATGGCAGATGTGTGACATTTCCTAAGTCTGCAACAGGCAACTGCGTTGCAATTGCTATAGCCAGGGCAATTTCAGCTGATAATGTACTTGATTTGTACTTGTATTTGCATTAGCAACATATTAATTGAGGGAGCAAATATTTAAGGGCCTAAAATGATTATAAAAGAGCCTGTTGGATTTAAGGCAGGGAGAAAGAGCAGAAAAAACCCCGAATAGTGAGAGTATGAGAGTTCCCCCACCAAGTCTAAGTTTGATATAGCCAGTAGCTACATCATCACCAACAGAACCACAAGCTTGACTTTAACTATGGAGATCTTGAACATGACACAGACTGGAGGCAGCCTGACAATCTCTGCTGAGGCTAAGGATGAAGGGAGAAGGGCTGAGAAGTAGTTACAAATAATAGTAAATAATCTTCCCCACCTCTGTCACCAGTCTTTTAACATCTCCCCCCCAACCCCCACCCATTTTTTTATCTCTTATGACAATTGGGGAAAGGCTGACTTATCTGTGCTGCTTCCTTCAGGTGCATGAAAAGCGATCTCACTGCTCTGCTTCCTGTGCAATATTCAGTTAATGGCATGCACATGGATGGAAGCTGTGCAGGGTAAGTAGGATGCCCAGTTCCTGCAGTGCATGTCCTGTTTCCCACCTGCACACGCTCCTTTCCTCCTTTTCTCAGTTTCGGTAGAGAAAACTAGTTCCTACAATTGTAAACAAAAACAAATGTTAGTGAGAAAGAATTAATTGTTTGTTTTATGTGTTCTGCTTCCCACCACTAAGTAATTTAATTCAAGAGTACTGCTCCACACAACTGATGTGATTTATTGTGATCCTCTAGCAGCTAATATTTTTATTTTGAAATGGTTATCTTATTGATTAGATTTTTCATATGCTTCATGTTTACTTGCTTGCGTGTCCTCCAAAACACTTTCCACACTTCATTTTTGTCTATAGTGCAGTTCTACTTATATATTGTAACACATAATTTAATGTGTATGTATATTATAATTACATAAAATGAACCCCGGGTTCATGGTCAATTTGAAAGATCAAAGGCAAGACTTAAACAATCCTGGCTGAAAGTGCCTTCTGAAAAAGTTAATTATTCCTCTTTATCTCTGATTTACCCCTTAAAGCTTTCTGCTAAGTTACAAGAGATCTGAAAGGATTTTACTTTTCAGTCCTGACCACAGAATGGCACAGCAGAATATTAAAAGCTCAAATAGCGTGTGAAACGTGAAGAACTACCGCTGTTATTTACAAAGTACCAGGCACAAGTCCTGCTTTCAATTATTTCTGAAGCTACTCCACGGAGTCTGATCCTCTATCGGCCTGCATAATATATACATTTAAATCTATACAAAGTGGGTTAGAATGCACTCCTGGTCTGCTCTGTGCACATTTCAGCTTGACACAACACTGATAAAGAGACACAAAAGAGCCACTTGTTTCTAAAAAAGATGCTTTATGTTAATGGAAAATATTATCTATAAACATTATGTGTATTTGAGGAGAGCTGGAGGGGGAAAACAAGCTATATTTCTTACATGTTCTGTCAAGGTACCTGGTTACAGTTTTCATTGTGTTTATTGGGACTGTCCTTGTTTCGGCTGGGATGGAGTTAATTTTCTTCTAGTAGCTAGTACAGAGCTGTGTTTTGGCTCTGATATGAGAACAATGTTGACAATGCACTGATGTTTTCAGTTGTTGCTATGTTATGTTTATACTAATTCAAGTCTTTTCAGTTTTTTGGGCCCTGCCAGCGAGAAGGCTGGAGGGGCACAAGAACCTGGGAGGGGACACAGCCCGCTCAGGTGACCCGAACTAGCCAAAGAGGTATTCCATACCATGGGATGTCACCCCTAGTATATAAACTTGGTGGGTTAGCTGGGGCTTGGGGATCGTTACTCAGGGACTGGCTGTGCATTGGTCAGCGGGTGGTGAGCAGTGGTACCGTGCATCGCTTGTCTTCCTTCCTCCCTTTCCCTTTGGATTTTATCCTTTCCCCCACCTTTCCATTATAACTGTTCTCATCATCATCGTTATTATTATTTCACTTTAATTCTATTTAAATTATTAAATTGCTCTTACCTCACTGCTCTTACCTCAACCCTCAACTTTTACATTCCTTTCCAATTCTCCTCCCCACCCCTCTGGGGGTGGGGGGAGTGAGCAAGTGTCTGTGTGGTGCTTGGTTACCAGCTGGGGTTAAACCATGACAGGAACGTACTTGGTTACTGTTGAAAACAGAACAGAAACGCAACATTAGTTTCACAGAACAGATTATTAACATCTCTTATAATATGATTTCTAGAACAGGATTAGCCCCAGAAAAATCACACAAGCACGTAGCAGGTCTCTGGCTAGAAGGGGTTAAGCACAGTTGCACGGTGTGTACCCCCAGGGAGACAGCAGAGGAGGAGGAAAAGTGTCAGTTCATGTGCCAGCTGCTGCCTATAGCTCTTCGGCTCCCTGCAGAGCAGGTTCATGCCACGGGTGGGCATGAAGGGAAGAAGAGATGCCAAGAGTGGGCTGGAGCAGGGCTGGCCATCGCCCACGTCAGCTGGTGGGGGTCAGGGTGAAAAGAAGTGGCGGTGCTGTCTGCTGAGGCTCCTTCCCTCTGGGCCACCCAAGCAGCTCACCCACGGGACCGTGGAGGGTGCCAATGCCCAGCACCAGCCACGGGGGCCTCTGAGGAGAGGCCAGGGCTGCCTACAGCCAGTTCTGGCTGGTTCAATCCTGAGTGCCAGTGGAACAGAGTCCTTCTGGACACCTGAGCTGGGGCATTTCCTCCTACAACACATTGCATCTTAGAAAGGAGTGGTGTGAAGTCAAATGTACAAGGAAGACGCTGCATACCTGTACAGGAGGCAGGGTAATGTTCTTGTGGGATCAGCTGCGACAATATCTGTTGCTGTTACATACAGTTCAAAAATACAGGTTTTACAGCATTCTTATAAGACAACTTCGAAGGGTGGTGGAGGTTTGTGTCAGGTATCCTCAGCAGCTTAGTAACATGATGTTTTGAGCAGCTGAAGGGCTGATTAGCTCACAAGCCCATCAAAGACTCACCACTGTCACTGCCTCTCCCACATCTTTCCCCCAGGGTTTTGTTGCTTACTGCCAGGGAATTCTGCAGTAACCTGGGGCTTTCCACAAGTTGTTCGGCATGACTGAATCTGGAATCGTTTCTCTCTCCTCTTGCTCCCAGCAAGCCTGCAGAGCCTTGTGCATCCTTCACCATGCACCTCCCTCCTCCCTGCAGGGCTGAATCTGATGGCTGCAAGTGAGGACCACCTGGCACCAACGGACAGTTGCCAGCTAGGAACCTGGGGTCGATAAATGGGCACGCACCAGCCTCCTGGAGCACAGGCAGAGCCACAAAGCCAGGAGACCCTTCTGGCAGGAGGAAAGAGAGATCAAGATAGCTGCTTGAGTGCTTGTATTGGTCATCTCCATGCCCTAACACCTGAGACAGCAGCAGAACAAGGTTTCCGGTGGGTTGCACAGCATTCTGCAACATGAAAAAATTTCCACCAAGTTGAAATGTTTTTGTGTTACCTAACTTGGTGTGGCTTAGTAATTAAGTTAGAGCAGCACATGATGCTATAATGCAATCATGTTGCATTAATATCCATAACTAATGACTTTTATCAACCCTATGTAGGAAAAGGGGCAGTGTTGAAAGTTGCATTCCCAGCATTGCCTGCTTCTCCCCTCCTCCTAAAAAGACCAAAGAGCCTTCTGCCAAGAGAAATGTAGTCAAAAATAACTCCAGTTATCTACGTGCCTAATAGTGGATATTAGTTTCCTAGAAATAAGACCACAGATTTCATAAAAAGTATTACTGCTTTTCATGTGATAGAATACACACAGCACTGAAATCATAAATATCAGAGTAGGGGGGACTGCTTGCAACAGGGCATTTAATGGATTCATTTAGCCTCTTTGTTTTTCTTTGTTAATTCTTCATGAACTGATTTGAAGAAGTCCTACTTATTTAATCACTAATTCATGCAAAGACATTTCTATCTATAGACCACTTGCAAATTACACACTGCTACCGCTGTCTCACAGTGTAAACAATCACATAAACTGTATACTATCAACTCTATTTCCTGATCAAAGACTCAGGAAAAAAAAAGACAAAGAGTTCAGGAAGCATCACATCATTTGTGACAAAACTACTGACCATGAGTCGCAGTGAGAGTTCTTACCTTGGTATATTTTTGCTTAGGTATTAACACATTCTTGGTGCAGACATGCTTTCCCCTCTCTACAACAGCAGACCTGGAGAATGATACAGTTTTTGAGACAACCCTTTTTAAATGATATGAAGTTGCTGGCATAAGAAAGAGCTCCAAGATATGGGGTGGCTTCAACCCTACTACAAAAAAAAAGTGTAACTTAACATAATAAATTTACATTCTCTCCAGGTAAATAAAAGGAGACACTGAGGAATTTTTAAATGCCTGTCTCTACCTCTTTCCATTTGGATTTGTTGCTGATCAGTTTTTAGGTTAGCACCACGTGACCCACAGAATCTACCTGTTTTGAAAATACATGACCCTCCTTTACAGTGGGGACAGCTTTAGAGTGGAAGAAGAGCGAAGCTGAGGACCTTGTTGGAAGTGGGGGCATTGGCACTTAACATCAGTTTTCCTGTGCTCTGCCAAGAGGCAGCTGGAACAGCTCCCATTAACTTCCTGAATGATAAGTTTGGGGAGCACCACTTTCAAATAATACTAAAATTGCAAACATAATGTGAAGTCTGTGGGTACAGAATAAATTCTATTCCATTAAAATAATAAACAAAACTGACAGGATATTAAACTGAGTTTCCATGAAAACAATTCTCCATGGTCTCCTGTGCAGGTTCCTCATTTCAGAGCTCAATTAACCATTGCCATCGAGAGCAACCAACAGCTAAGAGCTAGCCCAGGGAGAACAGCTGGCAGTCCAATCCAATTTCACCCCAAAATTATTTTTTTGTTTGTTTATTGGGTTTGCTTGCTAGATGTGGGGTTTTTTTCACCCGCACTGCCAAACTCGCACGACTTCAACACGAAACTGCTAGATGTGTTTAATGCCAGAAAGCTTTTAATGTGTGACAGAGAAGTGGAAAAACTTAAACCAGTAAAAGCCACAAAGTCAAATACCAAAGGTCAAGTACATCCCAAAAAGGACTAAAACAGTCAACGCGTTGATCCTGTGTAGGTGATAAACTATTAGTAGCTACAGTAATTAAAAAGCCCATCTCCTGTTTGGCCCTGCCTAAGCTTGTGGTCAGTGGCTATTGAGAATACTGGCTGGAGCAAACATTCCTTCTCTTAAACCCCACTGTTTGTGAATCCCATGGGTTGACTGTTCAAGCACTTCCACATTCGCTCTCTGTATCTACTATGCTCCTCTGCCCCTGACTTAGTGAAAATATGATTCATACTAAAAAGGCAACCAAATGATAAAGGACAGAAGAAGTTTTGTATAGTACCGGGTACAGTCTTGTACCTGATGGGTTTTGACCTTTCTGAGACTCTTCTAAATCTTCATGTCAGACAAGTAAGAAATAATAAGCAAACCAACACAGTAATGTGGTGAAGCTTAGGCAGTGCCTGCATTCCTGAAGTTGCCCTTCAAGAGCTGGGATAGTGGTTTTGATGTTTTAGATACTACATTAGGTATATAAACTTGGCACTGCTATTTCTTTGCAAGACGTGGTGACACCTTAATGACAAGGGAGGAAATAATTAGGCATATACAGAGTGGTGAAATCATTTTAGTGGAATCTCATAATTAAAGTTGTGCCTTACATTTGTCCCACAGAGCTTTTGCAGTCAGAAGAAATACTAAGTGAAATACATTCCCGGTGTGTACTCCATGTATGTCGCTGTGTGTGGATGCAATGCTTTTGTCTCTTGCTGTATGAGAATACATACTTATGTAGAAAAGAAATTGGGGCAGTTCATGAAAAAAAAAAAAAAAAGAAATTACATGCTTTACACTGATAACTTACTGTTCCCATCTATTATTAAATAGACTTCAAGGATATGTGGGGACTTTGCATAACTCTAACTGCAAAGTACAATCTTCATAAACCCTAAGCCTAGCATTTGAAGACAAGGCCGAACCTGGCAAACTGGGATGCATGTAATTGTACTGCTGGGTATAATTTATCCGTCCTAATAATACAGTTACATTTATACTAGTCCCCAAGCAATAATCTATGTTGAGCTGGTAGATACCATAGTCTTATATGCATAATTCAAGCAAATGATTGTAGATTTCCTGTGGGTAATGTTTAAATTTAGGTTTAGTACCACTAAACTTTGCAACACATAGAACTAGTTTCTACAGACATAAGAGTGACTATATCTGGTATACATCATTTCTAGCTAATCAGTTTGTCTTTATGCTGTTTGGTGTGTCTGCTATTATTCTTCTGTTTTTAATAGAGGGCTTTTGAACCAATGTGGCACAATAAAGTGGATTCAGTATCACATATTAAGTAACAAATTTCAGATTTGTGGAGGGGCACATATTCATAGTTGTATGACAGTAAAGCATTTAAACTGTTATAAACATTATATAATATATATATAAACAATATAATAATAAACTGATTAGGTTTATTGACCCATTAGTGATTTAGTCAAATTTCAAATCTTATTTAAAGCATTTTTACTTTTCCTTATACCTTGGTATCTTTTAGGCCCTTTATAAGTACAGAAATTCTCCACTTATTTCCTGCTAATTTTGATTATCTGTCCTTGTATTGCAAAGAAAACCTGTCTGATCTTACCTTTGCATTTTAAAAAGAAAACTTTTTTTTCATCTGTTGTGTAAAGTTATTACCTCTTCCATTTTCAATGGTTATCTTTATTTTTCATATAAATGTAGCCAGTATTTCTTTTGAAATGTCCAAGAATTAAACCAAGTAGGTCTGGCCTGCCAGTAAATTCTTTAAGGATATGATACAGAGAACATAGCAAACCGACAGTCTTGAAGCTTCCTTCAGGGGGTACAAACAGCAAACCTGAAACTTACTGGTTTAGGCAACAGAGGATAGAGACACTGACAGAATTTCACCAAAATGACATACTAAAATTATTAGCAATCCTACTGAAGGAAGCACAAAGTTTCTAATATTTACTGTGCGAAAATAAACACGTGAAGATACATATTCTGTCTGTGACTAGCCTTTTACTTTCACCACCCACTATGGTGCAACAATATGAATTTCCCCCTCTTAGAGTCTATGAGCAATAGAAAGTGCAATTTCACTATAATAAGAATTTTTAAAGTATCCCAGATTCAAGCAAGAGCAGCACATTTGTTAAAGATATACTTACGAAGATCAAAAAGATTTACTTTTAGGACGGTAAATGCCTGCTCAGACATTCTTTTAGCACACAATTCGTGATTTAATCCTGAGGCATTCTACTCTGACCTCTAGGAAAAGATAGAAGAGGACAGTCGTCGTACTGCGTAAGCTGCTGGCTGAAGCACTGCTCTAGCTTGAGGATGTCACATGTACACTGCACACCTCGCAGGAGCCATTTGGCCACCTTGGGGTCCACACGAGCTGAAATATATACCTCTAGTTTATAAACTTTGCATTACATTAGTGACTCTCTACCTATGCAGGAATGTTGAATTGGGGATTTTTGATTCATTAGTTTGTTTTACTTACACATTAAACTACATTTCCACCGCACAGTGGAATGCAGTTCCTCCTCTGATCCAAGTCAAGTTTCATAACTTCATTGCTGGGTCAAAGGAAAGCTCTGATTGCATCATTCACATTTCAATAAAAATGGCAATTCATCAAACATTTCAAAGATGTGACACTGACCCAAAACAATCCCTTCAAAATTTTGTAAGCATTTGCATGACCCTGATTTGCCAGCATTTGTGAGTTGCTAAATCAGGGAGCAGCTGCGGGTAGATGCTTGGAGGATTAGGCTGTACTTTGCTAATAAGAACTGACTATAGCATCTCGGAAAACAGTGAAAGTCATTCTATAAATAGAGAAGGTTTCTGCTACAAAAGGCTTTTACATATATTAAATCAAGATGCCATAATTAAAACAACCATTTCAGAGGAATGTATAATAAAGAGAAAGCCATTAATGATCTCTCACTACATGCAGTTCTGAGGAAATACTCTGACTGAGACAAACTAACAATTTTTTACATCTGGAGATAAACTGTTATATTCTCATTGGTTTGCTATAAATAACTAGTAGTGAAAATGATAAGTAAAACATAAAAGTATTTATAATATATGCTGTCACAGGTCTTCTAAGGCTTTACTAAGTATATCTCGGTGTTTTCATAATTACAATCAGCTAAATAGCTAGTTCAGTGAGTTGCAATTTAAATTACAGAATTAAAATGTTTGAACTATTTTCCTGCAGATTTGGAATGGCTCCTTAAAGGATCTAAAGTGCCAGTGGAGTGCCAGGATTCTCTACAGTCAGTGATTGTCTGCTGTTTGCTATCAGTCTCCAATTTGTAATACTGCTTCCAATAAAATATTAATGTAATCAGATAAAATTATTTTCCTTCCAGCCCCACACTTGGTTTGGAGTCAGTGTAGTGTTTGCTATTGTTCTAAATAAGTATGTGGTCCTCCAAGGAAGTAAGAGATGGTAAGAGAACAAAAGGTGACAATTTAAAAATGATATTTGAAGTAGCATTATAAAGTACTACACAATCTGGCCTAGGCCACCATAGCCCAGAAACACCACCCCTGAGATCCCAGAAGCTTCCTAGTAGAGGGGAATATTTGATATCACTACCACACCATCGCTTTTGTCCAAACATTAGCAGTGCTTTAATTAACAGCCATAAAGCTTAAACTATGAACATCAAAAATCTGTAAAGAAATTAAGTTAACTTAACAACACAGTGGCACAATTAGTCACAATTAGCAGAGCTATAGATTGTAAATGATTGAAAACAAGTCTGAGATAAAAAGGATGAATTTGACTAAAATCGTTTCCATTAGAAAGATTTGACCTTCTTACCTATTAAACCCAAACATTAATCTGGAGATGAAAATCAAGTTACAATTGAACAGAGACAATTACATTTCAATTTTAGTTGACAGTAAGCTCAGGTTTCAAATCTAATAAAGCTATTTTGTGACCTCAAGCACCTCATCTAAAGTTCTTTCCATCTCTAAATGAAGATAATACTTTCCTGCCTTTGTAAAGAGCTTTTGAACCTTTGCTGAATTGTTATTATTTATGTCTACATCCTTGAAAGCCTAACTCAACAGGATGGCTGCGTTTGCACATCTGAGCCTGGATGGTGTTGTGAACAAAATATTTACTCTATCTGTACCCAAATAAATTTGCTAGAAATATCACACCAGATGACTTAACACTTTGCTTGCTTGCTTTTCAAACAGAATCCTAAATAAGGATCATAAATCTGGGTCCTACCAAAATGTATGTACTTGACTTTCTTCACTGAAATCTATCCACTGAAATCCATCAGACTGGTCACATGCCTTAGTTCAGGCTTAAGCACACCCTTATACAATCAGAATTTAAGAGAACATAAAATACAAAACCAGGCCTATTCAATACATGCAAAGGCAAGGCATCCTGCATCAACCTTACCTCACTGCCTTTGTCCTCATGGATCCGGTCTTGTCACCCTCCCACTGAAGTCTGGGAATCAATGTCCTATTAACTTCAATGACAGATGAACTACGTGCTTTTTTCATTCATTACAAGTTATTGCCATCATCTAAGGGGTTGTCTGACCTCATTCTCTGTGTTTTTGAAATGTTAAACTTAATAAATAGGAAAAGGAACTACAGTGTTGACTGATGGCAGGGTTTGATAGACTCAGATTAGTAGTGATGACACCAGTGAATATATTGTCTCATTTAAAAAAAATAAAAAAGAAAGAAAGATTGGAAATGTGTAAGTATGAAAGAAGTAGCTGTCTTTTAGCCTTTACCCTAACAAGTTATCAAGTGATCTCCCCCTTAAGCTCTGTAAGCATTGCCCTGTTTCCAAGGGACAGCTATATTCTAATTACTGTACGTGAGTTAGGAAAGATGATGGTATTTAGCAGTAAAGTACAGGGCAAAAGGACAAACTGAATTTTTTGCTAAGCAGTATGACAGCACAGCCACTGATATCGAATACATTTGTGTAGCTGCAGAAATGCCCTTATAGGCCTCTCAGTGAGGCGCATTCCAGCGACAGAAGACAGACAGATCACTCCTTTTCTCTCGTGCAGGAGATGGTGTGAGTAACAGTTCCAACAATCTCAGGAATGAACTGTGCCAAGCTGAAATATGGGGGTTCTTTTCCTTTTGAATTTTCCACTTGCACAGTCCAGGTGCTGCTTCCCACTCCAGCCTCAGACATGGCTCACACGTAAAACAACCATTCAAAGTACCCTGCCAGATACACTGACTCAGCCGTTGTCAGAAAGCCAGACATCTAAATTTATTGCATAAATTTGCAAGTAGAGGAAGAGGGAATTTTTGTAAGTATCAAGCCCCTAACTCCCACTGATGCCAGGGAGGACAGCCCTAGTACTGGAGTCCAAAACCACCTCTCTGGGTTTGTGTGTCAGTCCATACCTGCCTGAGGTTGTTGCAGGCTGGCCTCCACTGCAGAGGTCTGTGACAAGAAAATAGTCTCAGCAATTATCAGGTTTCACACTTGGGAAAGATTTCCCCTTCTCCTGAACTGCCTATGCAATTCTGAAAACAGGGGTGAGAAGGTGGACCTACACTATATCCTGCACCATCACTGTTTGCTTGATGTGACATAAGGTAGTTGGATTGGCACACAAGTATCAGTCAACTCTGGGAATAAGGTATCTCTCTGACATCACTAACTCCTCAGAAGGTGATGGAATATCCTCTCCTCTAAAGAAAGCGATTGTTCTTTCTTATTCTTAAGCCTTCTATGTTGTATTTCTTACCTAGCAGCCAAAAAATTCAGGAGTTTTCAGGAGTCTAATGAAAGCAAACATGTCCATGAAGGTCATGTGCACGGTCACCATAAGCAGCTGTATTTCTGCACTGTGGCTGAAATCAGCCATCGTTAAGATCATGTTTTAGGATTTTTTCCACAAATCCCAATGAAGAATATTGCCCACAGAGATGCAAAACTAAAAGTACAAATAGATTATTTTTTTTTTTCATCTGGTACGAAGGCCACAAACATGACTACACTTGCATAAAATAAATAAAAATGTTTTGATTTATCTATGACTCTGCTGTGACTAAGAATACCTTAAAAGCTTCCAAGGTATATTTGCAAGATTCCTTCTTTTGCTCTACTATGAACAAAAAGCAATGTAGAGCAACTCAGTATCTGGCTGCCCCTCAGAATGAGCATCAAACACCGTCTCCAACTGGACCTTTTATCATTTACACAAAATGAATCAAACATAAGCAAAATCAAAAGTATTATCTAGGGGGAAAAGTCCTAAAAAGTACCCCAGGGCAACAGATAAAGCCATAACTGTGTCAAAACAACAAGCCTGAAATACAATCCATCTTTTAAAGAAAAAGAATAGATTAAAAGCCATATGAAAGCTGTTATGGACATATTTTCTTACTTATTATCTTTTGGTTTTATGGTGCTTTTTTTCTTTGCTTAGCAACACTGGCCTTTTGTAGAAAAGCTAAAGATTGATTTGTATTTATGATCCCTGATATGTCAATGCACTGAGATATCTCATGCAAGACAGGGCGAAGCTTAGAAGCCAACCAAAGTGAGGTTCAAAAAAGTTTGGGTTTATTTTCCTTTATTTTGGCTTCTGACCTAACATGCAAAAGAAGCCCAGCTTTAAAACTTGATTTGTCTGAGTTTTCTCACTTTCTTGAACTTCTCTGAAAGTCAGAGGCGCGCTGGTAGTGAAAGACTTGATGCATCTCCAGCTTTCAGTTTGAACTGTTTGCAAATATATCTCCTACTGAATCGCCCATGTTGATCTACAACTGCAATTCTAAACTCTTGACAAAGATTGGATTATTATATTATGAGTCACATGGAAAATCATCAATTGTGTTCCAGAGGAACATACATATATATGTATGTGTAAAAATAACCCAATACACAAAGGCCGATACTTGGTGGTTTTGTTGGTTGTGTTGTTTTGTGGGGTTTTTTTTCTTTAAATATGTATATACGTCCATGTGTCAATATATGAGGAAATAAATGACATAGTCAATTTCTTTCACAGCCATGGCAGAAGTTCCTATATAGCAATTGTTCAGCTTCTAATTTTGCTTATCTGGAATTTATAGCCACACATGTAACACAATATTCAAAGTTCAGTAACCTGGGCCAGATGCCAGCTTTTCTTACACTTTTACAATCTTTATCAGAGATTATAATTTTCAGAAATTTCCTATGGTACTATTTTAAACTTACTCTTTGGAGGTTACTGTAATTTTAAGTCTACAGGCCTGTCGTGGGTTACATACCCTGTATTAATAAGAAGTCCATTGTGATGGCAAAGGTAAAGAGGACTTAAGGTGAAGCAATATATATGATCGGTTAAAGGATGTAATGTAAACTTCTCTTCTGGTGTTTGTTCAACAGGAAATATGATGAGAAGAGGTAGGGAACATGGGTAGAGATTGAGGCTGATTTCTTTTTCACAGGAAAAATGTATTAACAAATATGCAACCTGAATTGTATGACTCAAATTGTTTGATACCTAAAAACTCATCCATTTTCTTCTGTAGAATCACTGAATTGAGAAACAACTCACCTGGGGTCATTAACAGACTGTGCAAATGTCTCTTTTTATCTCACAAAAGAGCACTTAAGCAGGCAAAGTGGCAATTAGGTGGACTGTTGTCAGACCAAGCATCCAAGTGCCTCATTCTGGCATCCTCTTAAGATGCCCATATCTAAAGTTAAACCTGTGGCATTAAGTACTTTCGAGTCTAGGACAAGCAATGCTTTTGAGTCTGATGGAGCTGTAGGACAATGACCTGACACTTCTCTCTACTGCTACTTCTCTGCGAGATCTGTACACTATGGGCCATAAGAAGCAGAAATATTTCACTTCTAGGTATTTAGCAATAAACTAGATTTAATACTTTTTATCTGTGTAAGGCAGACATTTACTTTGCAGTTGCTAATTACACTACTGTATTTTCCACTTGCGCAGCATATGAATTACCTGTGAAACCAACCCAGACCAGCTCACTTCATGTGAGCCCAAGTCATGTCTATGCAAGTAATATGCAGATACTTACCCCTTGTTTTTCTCCATTAAGACATCCAATGCCTCTCATACTTGTCTCCCATCTCAGAAAATGCCTTTTAATTTTATTTCTCTCAACAGCTTTCTTTTTCTCCAATTGCTCCTGCCTCTATCCCTTCCCTGCACAGACTATTTGAAAACATATTTCTACTTTAAACAGGAAAACATACATCCAAGGTACATGTTACCTGAGTATACCTCATGTGCTCCCAGTTGCTAATAGATTCCAGCTACTCTCTTGCAAAACGTAAAGAAAATATCCCACACAGGTTACAATGAGGAGCTTTTATGACTTTGTTTCAGTGACTCTTCTTCACAAATGTTAGTGTTAAGTCTTTATTTATAACTAATCTCAAGTAACATTAAATTATTCCACTAGAGAGACATTTTCCTAAATAATAGATCTACAAATTGTCCCACTTCATCCCTAAAAGGGAGTTAGTAATGTATAAAAACCCCAAAAGATAACATCATAACAGATTATCTGCAAATTGTCAAAAAAAAAAAAAAAAAAAGCTAAGGCTGGCTGGTGGCACACGTAAAAACCTGTCTAAGATTTATTGTATAGTGAAAGATTTCTGCAATACTTCAACAAGTACCAATGTTATTTGAGACAAATGAAAATGAAACACTGTCTTGTTTTCTTTGAAATTGCACTATTTGTCTTAGTGGTGGTACATCTTTTTCTTCAAAGAAATCTGTATTCACATCCATTTTTGTCTGATTCTGTGCATGCCATCAAAGGAATGGTGGTTTATACAGGGCACTACTGATACTGGTCTGTTGTAAAGCCTCTGATAGAAATGTAAGACTGGATTTAGGAGACAGAAAGTGAATTTGCACATTTATGCACTTACTTTGAAATCTCCCAACATTAATGTTAGTTTCAAAGCAAACTAATGTTAGGCCAGGCCCTCCTCTATGAAGCTGGCAAGGAAAAGGTAAACTCAGACTGAGCAAACCATTTCTGCAGAAGACTGCTTTATGCCTCACAAGCATTAGGATTCACTCACAAGGGATATCACAATGGGGCCATATGTTTAAATATAAAGGCATATGTTTGACACTTAGAATCCCTTAGCTGTGCCTCACAAGAAAGGTTGCAATGGCCCAAGAAACACATCCTGAGATACACTGAAGTTACACATTCATCATGCCTTTTGGTTGAACCAAATTCACTCAAAAAGAAATAGCAAACGGTAGTGAATAAGACAAAACCGTATTACTACAAACTGATTTTAAGACACTGGTTCATAGCCTCTGCTATTAAGGAGATGCCCTGTTAAGGCTGTAGATATAATCTCCATGGAATGATTAACTGGTAGAAGGAAGATAAAGAGCTGATTCAGACTCAGAAGTTGCTAGATAGCACTAGATATTTGTCTGGCCAAAAATAAGTTAAAATGAAAAAAAACCGCTAAAATAACTGAGAGAGAGAACTCCTGTTCAATATAGATTCAGTGTTTTACCACCCCAGCAAATCTCACCCTCAGTTTTCCCAGCCCCACTGTACATAGCTATTCCATTACACACAAATAACAATCAACTCAGGGGGCTTAAAATGACTATGCACAGCTTGAAAATCCCTTTTTCTAGCATATTCTTTGTCAATTTTCACCCTTAAGACATATTTGACCTGACAGTCAGACTACCCACTGACCCAGACTCATCAAGATGAGAGAAAACAGACCACTGTCAATCAAGGGCTCAGCTGGTTTGCTCCCTGAAAGTGTTTCTTGAAGGAATTACTAAATCTGTCTACAAGTATCTTTTTCCAAGAAATAACTGTTTGCTTGTTGTGCTGAACTAAATATCTTTTATCACCTATGTGCAACTACTGGTTTTACAGAGAGACAGGAAGATAAAAGATTAATGACACCATGCCTGGCACTCACTTTGGAAAAAACTAAGCCTTCAAAAAAAACCCCAAAACCACAACAACAAACAAAAAAGCGAACACTGTGGATTTCATTCCCTGCTCCCTTCCACTTGCCATTACATTTGCTCTTATGTTTCAAGAGGGCCAAGCAGAGCTGCTATGTGCAGGACTTAACAGTTCCTATCGCAGAGATACTGCAAATCATGAACCAGCACCCCAGCTATTTGCATACGGTGTATGACCTGCACAGGAGCACAAAGCATAGGAATGCCACATGAACAGGCTAGCCACTGAGAATTTCTAGTCCGGATTTGTAGGCACAAGAGGTTTAGATAAGGTTAGCAAAAGCACCAGCACTTTACATTGCACACAAGGGCTCAAAATTGAATAGCCCTGTCCAAGGAGACTTAAATAGAATGGATATTACAAAACAATAGGGTTTTTTCTGCAGACATACAAATCTAGTTTTTCTGTGTTTGATTTATTTGAAAAAGGTTGTCATATAATCTTCATAATAGGGTTTTATGGAATTACGTTTACCAACACCACAATGCTGTTAAACTCTGCTCCCCTGAATGCAAATTGAGTTTTACCATTAAGTTTAGTGTGACCATGACTTCATATTTGGGTCATTTTTTATCCTTAAAAAAAATATTAAAGCTTACCAACTAAAGTTCTGATTTTACTACTCTCCATCTTTTCAGTGCCAGTTCATTCTATGTCTATGATAAGCTGATCAAAGACAGGCCATTTACAAAGCAATGCAAGACCCGTAATTTTTGAAACTGAGCCTACATTATGAATGTTCTTATGGTTTACACTAAAGATTGATCAGGAATATATTTATTTGTGCAGTTCTATGTACTTTAACTAATGGCGCTCTAGATCTTCAGACTAATGTTTTCTTCATATGTTTTCACGGAGAAGTATTTGCCATTAACTTAATAGAAAATTAGGTTCACTGAAATAAACGTGTATTACACTGAAAAAGAAAAATCAATGAGAAAAAAACAACAGCATGATGTAAAGGTCTCCACTGATATGGAAACAACTGCTTTATACAAATAGGTAAATGGCTATGATTTCAGAAAAAAAGCTGGATTTCTAACATTTTTGGATGTTTTATACATCAGAAATCTATTAACTATTTTGAGTCACAACCCATTTCTCTTTTATTTTTATTTCCAGGTAATCTGGTAACAGTCAGACCCTTATTGTTTCATCCTCATCCTCTCTGGTTCCCCAAGTGGGCAGACATATTAAAGTGCATTATTTGCTGCACCAAGAAATGTGGCCCTGAGTATATAAGCTAAACTACAACAGTTAACTTAAACCTCCATCACACCATTATGGTGGTATTTTATTCCTGATTCATAGAGGTCCAGATGATTGTATCCAAGTGATGACGATGGATCATTACGAAGGTAGTGTGTGATACTAAGTGTCACTTACAGTGGTGTTTACTGATATGCAAGTTTTTAATTACTTACGTTTAAGCAATTTAACTAAAAGCAGCCAGTATATTAAACTTCTAAATACATTTAGGATGTGAACACCTATTCATTTTTATCTCAGTGTGCACAACAACTTAATAAAATCATTACAGTATAAATACATCACTGCACATGATAAGCATGCTGTGGTACATAAGAAAATTGGATTGCACTTTTACCCTAATTATCTGATGAGGCATCCGTACACCAATTAACTATATTATTTATCTTTCCACTGAACTGTTCTTGCAATCACAAAAACTTAGTATCTTTACCATCTAAACCTAACTTTCAACCAAGAGAACAAAGACAATTCCAGTATAGTTTAGAAAAAAGCACAATTAACTAGGAGTCTTACAGAGAAAGTGGGCTGGGATGACATGCAACTTTTCTGTACCTATGTAAATCGGTCATGAAAAGTCATTCAGATACTGATAGAATCCCATCCCTTATTTTGATGAGACTCATGTCTCTGGATTGTCCTTTTATGAGTTTTGTGAGGGAGAAATCCATCCAGTTTTTCCCTTTTTCTAACTCCAGAGTCCCAAAATGCTCAGGGTGAAGGCCAGTAGACATTCCCATTCACCCTCCACTATCAGTCAGGTTTAACTTCCTTACCATAAAAATGCTGTCCTGGTTGCCCTTGAATATGAAAGCAGTTTGCTTAGAAGCTCATAGGAGCTCCAGTGCAACCACAGCTCTTAAAGCAAGGGGGGTTGCACTTGCCAACACGGCTGGCTGTAAAAGGTAAAACAAAATGGGAGGTCAGCCACCGGACAAAATCTGTATTTCTGAGCAATTTAGTATCATGCAGACCTCAAGGCTGCCTGGTTACATGGGGCAAAAGAGGTTTCAAAATTGTTACGGAGTTTTTTGCTGTCCAGATCATCACTAATGTAACATTTTTTTTCTTTTATTTAAGCTGCAAACTAAATTTACTCAATATGACAATTGTTAATCTATGAAATGTGAAACCTCACAATACTATTTTTAAAAACCAAGGTAGGCTCAAAGCCTGTCTATAAGAACAAGCAGAAACAGTGAAGACCCTGTATCTAAAGTATCATATAGGTATCTCAGCTGGGGCTTCTGGATCTCACACCGCTCTCCTGGGGCCCCTGAGCTCTACTAAAGCCCCCTGGTTTAACATGAAAATATGCTCCATTCTGCTTTTGCACAACTCAGTGAGTAATTTGCATTTAACCCTATAGAGAACACACAGAGAGAAATTATATTTTTCATGGCAGAAGCACAAGGCAAGTAATTTAATGATTGCCTGTTACAATCAGTCAAAAACAAACAGGAGACAGAAACCTATGGTTTTGGTCTTATAGACATCTTTACACATTTCTTTAACACATTTAAGTATCTTCTCTCATTTTCAGTATAACTTAATTTCTTCACTTTCCTACTTTTTCCATTCTTTGCCTATAATCATCCTTGTATTGCTAAGTGGAAGCCTCATCTTCCTCAGCAAAACTACCAACTAAAATCCCTTAAACTCAATCAATAAAAGTGAGTTTTACAGAACATTTGAATTAATGAGGCACCAATAAAAACTCAGTGGTTTTACTTTACATGCAAATGGGCTCTAATATGCTGTACTCAAGGTACAATCCTTATGGCACTAACAAGTAGTGGGCTGAATGCTAAACGGTCACATTGTGCATTCAGGTGGTAGCTATCACCTTTGACAACTGACTGTCAGAATTATTGCAAATGGCCAATCACATCTTCCAAAAACTAGGTAAATATAGACATTCTCAGCAAAACTGACCTTCAAGCCCTGTTTACTATTGACTGCTTAATAAGCTTTGGTAGTGATAGCAACAAATACATCTAAGAAGTCTCCTCTGGTACTTTCCACTGTAAGTTATATATAGCTGCAAGGAACAGAAGACAGAACTTTTGCTTCCCAAACTATGCTATCCTTTATTCATTAATGCCGTGGAAACGTAACAGCATATAAAACCAGTTACTTTACCTGACAACACACAATGGCCCTACAGAATAAAATGGCCTTACCCACCGAAACTACCGCCTAACGGTTACTCTCTTCTCTAGCAAAGCTTGTGTATAGGTTTGCACAGCCTAGATTAATCCATGGATTAATAGAACACACATGCCTTTGCCTTGCTCCTTCATCTATCATTCAAGTATGGCTTTGACCCTGGCTGCAGTGAGGTTGGTGCCAGGAGCGTTCGGACTTCCTCAAGTGTCTCTAAATATCTGAAGCCCAAACCCAAATGCAGATCTCTGCCTGCCTTTTGACATGTGCTATTATACAAGAGCAGTGTGAAGTATTAATATTCATTGATGACAGAAAAAATAATTTAACTAAAAAAAATATTTCAAACACCACCTTTCATCAGAGCAGAATCAACTGTGAACCCAACTTATCAAAACCATTTACCCTACAGGTCACTTCTTATTAATAAGAGATATACGTGACTGATATTTAATAGGAGTCCTGGCAATGCTGTTTGAAGGATGTTTTTGCCCCTAGTTGTTTTTGCATTTAGAAACACGCTGCTGTCAAACTCTTCAGTTTGATAGTCACTGGTGAAATAAATATTTTGAAATTCTCTTTTTGTCCCCTAGTTAGATGGAAATAGAAACAGGATGATGGCTGTGCGCAGCTCAGCTTTACTTGCAGTCTTTTGATCTTGCACTTTGGTTGAGATTTTTGATCTTTGTTTCCCAAGTCTGTTTTCTTGCCTGACTGCTTGTTAACAGCAGCGCCCGGGACAGTTCTCGCTGGAGGAATTTGCCGAGACCTAACACTGCCTCTCTAGCTGTGCTTTCCCTCCCTTGATCCTACCTTTTCACGTATCATGCTACATTGAGCACGTTGCCAGAACTGGCCTTCCAAAACTTGAAATAACTTAACATAGTATACAAACTGTCATCTACACAATTATATTTAAAATGGGGAAAATATGCAAGCACAGAGAATTATTCTTGGAAAATGTCCAATGAAAGATTTTTCTTTTTAAAATTACAGGCTTTATTGCACCCAGGGGAAGTACTAGGGGAATTTTGGCTTTCAATTTCTTTATTCTTATGAGGCATGAGCACTTCACATTGGGCCTCTGAGTTTCTGCAAGACACTTGATAAAGCAGCTGATGAAGAAAGAAAAGAGAAAGTCTGAGGCTTCTGGGGTGAATTTTATGCTAAAGTGTCTAGGAGTGGCTTTTTCCTTCCCTATTTTACTGTATGTGCCTGCAGCCTAATCTGGACCATAGCATCACAGATACAGCCCAAATACTAACAAGACAATTCAGCTAGGGAAAAAAATATCCACCAGAATTAGATAACTATAAGTAAAATCATATATGTAAAAATGTATGCAGGCATGTATATCGTGTATATATTTTTTAGTCAATGTTTTTGGGTTTTTTTGTTGTTTTTTTTTTAAGACTGTATCTATAATGCCTTGAGAAACAGCAGCCTGCTAAGAAGAAACTGGATAAACCAGGTATTCACATATTTGGGAAAAGGAGAAGACGTTCTAGGTAGTTGCTGTTTCCTTCACAGCCATTTCCTATTTGTGATTTGCTCACCAGGCAATATTTGAGAGGGTAGTAAAAAAAAAGTCACTGCTCTAAACATTTTTCAAAACATCTGCCAATCATCTGCTTTGTGTTATGTTGTCATGTTAACCACAAATCTGAATGACATCATGAAGCTGACTGCCCCCAGAGAACTAAAAAGATGAAGGCTTAGCAGCGTATTTGACGGGCTACGCAAGGCTCAGGCCAGTCAGACCCAGAAGAACAAGAACTATTCTCTGTGCACTGAGAGCACGGTTCTCTCTGAGCCACCCTCCCAGTGCCAGCAGCACCATGAGCCTGGATAATCGCAATCTACTAACATCTTCAACTGCTACTGTAAAAGGTAATCTGTTTGCCAAATAGATAAGGAGATGAAGGCAACCGTCAGACAAAAATTCTGTGTGACACTTCCTCTTCAGAGAAATATATGAAAAGGAATGTTACAGATGTTTAAACATTACCAAAAGTTATAACGCAGCAGAGGATTGCTTATTCAAGTATAAGCAAATGAACTAATACTTTAAAAGGATTCAGAATAGGCTTATGAGTCGTTAAGAAGCTAAAATTTCAAAAAATTCTGGGTTTGTTTTTTTTTAATGTCGCTTGATGAAAGCTCACCCTTTTCTGTCTTAGTCTTACTAAGGAAAGACACTTTAGCTTTCTTCCAGGGGTCCTTCATCTTTCAGTGACTGAAGGAGCCAGAAAAGAAAGAGGAATGGGAAGGATTACAAAAAGGAGGAATCCTGGACTTGGCATATAAAACCTTGCCATCAACACAGCACCTGCCATCACAGTGCTAATCCATGTGTCAGACCATGTCCTGCCGCCTGCTCTTTCCCCCAGGTGACAACTATCTTTATCAGCACAGGTTTATAGCCATCTGTTAATTGGGCCAGCAACACCACCCTGCACTCCCATTAAAACCTCCACCTGGGTATTTAAGGCCAAAGGATAATTAAGATGCTATTTGAAAGACATACCCAAAACAACATGGGTATGAGAAGGGTGAGCCATTCTGAGGTCAATTCCCACAAACAGCACTAATGATCTTCTGAATAATGAATTAGGGAAGAGCAGCAGCTGGTGCAGGAGAACCAGGAGTTAGTGTGACTACGGTCAGTCTGCTTGCCAAATTAAGAACAACAAAAACAAATTAACCAGTACCTTAAAAGGGTATCTTCTGATTAAATGGCAATGCTGAGCTGATAGATCTTAATCCCAAAAGCTGTTTCAGTTGCATCTAGTAATTGCCTTGTGTAAAATAATCCTTCTCTCATTTCACTTTTTAATGGCTGAAATATCATCATAATCTGAAAATCTGAAACAGCAATTAGTATTGGCTTTTGCTAGGTTCTTGTTAACTGTGATTAACAATTGATAGTATCACACAAAGATCAGAGAATGATGAAACACCCAGTCCAGCTTTTCCCAGATCTTGTAGCACGGATGAAGCAAAGACAGAGTTGGATAAATCCACCAGGAGAAGGTGTGGGGGACAATCTTTTGCATCAAATGTCAATGAATTTTTGTCTGAGGAAGTCTTCTCTGGAACAAACGAGGAGCACTTTCATTATTTATTTCCCCAGGCAAGATACCCTAAAAGCTAAGCACTGGGTGGGGAGGTGGGTGCCATTTGGTGTTTTTCTTAAAGCTTCAGTTAAGGAAGGCATCTCTGTTCAAGTTTTAACACATTTAAATCCATCACTTGCCTAAAAGGGATTCTGGGATTAATGCCTACTGGGCTGCATGCTATCAGTACAGACTGTGACTTTAAGTCATAAAACACAGAAAAGAGCAATGAGGAAGAGCACAATGCTGCAAAAGCTCTCCGATTACTGGTACTGTGCAGCCACATGCTCTTTTTTTCTACTGCTGTCTGAGCAGAAGCATCACAGGAATTACATGAAAGAGATTCACCTTTTGTACTCAGAGAAATGTTGTTTTTTAAAAAAGGCAGAAGGTATCCTTTGGAGTCCAGTGCCCCTCTGAAGTTCTGTGAAGGCAGGAAAGGTGAGCAAGCAATCCCCTGCTTCTTCAGCGCTGGGTTCACCGAGAAACCCAGAGCAGTGCTTAAGCAGGTACAGATGTACGTGCTGTTCTTCAATAGGCCAGATGAAGCTTGCCAGAACGTTTTACAAGTAGAAAACCCACCCTCAGTGAGAAAATCCAGGCTTTTAGTAACCAACAAACAAAACACAGATTAAAATTCATTAAGATTTGGTAAAAATCACTACTTTGATATATCTTTTCCTATTTTTTCATAATAAACCACTGGAAGTCTAAGTTGGCAGAAGGAGTATATTTAGCATGACATCTCCTGGAGACAAATTCCTACTTCATAATTCAGGAGTACAGGATCTTTAACCAAAGTCCTTATAACCAGTGAGGTTGTGTGAGCTGTCCAACATGCCACTTTGGACTTACTAGTCTTTCAATTTGGGCAGCTTCTACTAAATTTTGAATTGCCTAGGCTGCAAGAATTCAAAGGGAAGCCACATTGATAGAGCCAGATGAAGCTATAAAGCAGTGACACATTTTACAGCATAGGAAAAATATATATAATTGTTAGCAAAGCAATCACCTAAAGTCCAACCCCTCAATTTAAGGTATTCAGGCCTTTGCAAACCGAACTTTACAAACATATGCAGGTAGAAGTGCAATTTGCCACTATAGCACAAGAAAAAAGGAAAACACAAACAGAAATAAAAATATATAATTTCTCTTCTCCCTCACGTCCATATTGTAACAAGAAATGAGCTTACAGCAAAGCCTTATCTCCTCTCATTTATGAAGTTTGAAAACCTCAAAAATTCAGATTTGCACTTTCTGTTTCCAAATACAAAAATGTATCTGCCTGGTACAACCCCAACTCTGTGAGCCGAGTAAGAAGTTTCTTTAAATCAGGCAAGGTAAACAGAGTTTTTGTTGCCCATTAATTTCTTCAGTTCTTATCTCTTAGGACTAAACTATACCATCTCTCTTCTGTACATGGCTCTGCTTCTCATTTTAGCAATTTGCTTATCTTTAGGCACTGTATTAAGTTTACTGTTGGAAATCTGGAATTTTAGAACTCGAAAGGTGCAATCATTCATTATCTTTGGTATCATGCACTAATCCAAATCGTATGTCTCATCTGCTTACAGGATAGTTTAATACCACTCCATCACACCTTATCTACGTGAGTCTTATTTCTACTCTTACTGCAGTCAAAAGAACTGTACCTGTGCTGCAGATAATGCCCTTTTTTCATTAAGAAGCATGAAAAATAAGATGAAGTAGAGGATGCAGATGCAGAAAGTAGGAGTTTGTGCTCTTCCTTACTGCACCTTAGAGATTATGGGTGAGGTTTGAATCTTCAGGTAATATATGTGGAAGTGTCAAATGTTTGACACTCTTCCCTTTTAGAAGTAAGATATGAAGCACATTTGTCATATCCCATTATGACAAGAACCTAATTTAACTGATGTGATAGAATGCAAATTGTTTAAGTGGCCACGGTCTCCCTGGGGTGTAGAAATAGCACTGCAGGGAGCTGATTACTGAGGCTTCTTTTATGTTATGCATGGTGCCCAGGAGAGCTCTGCTAAGGGGGGGGGGGGGGGGGGGAGAAGGGGGGTTTGCCTCCCTGTCAGGTGCTGTGTTGAGCTGACTTTTGAGTTAACATAAATTATTCCTGTCCCTTTTATCAGTTGTTACCCTTACTTTGTCCTCTGCTTGATTTTGGTTCCAGCTGCCAAATTCCCTGGTGCCTTTCAAGTATAAATGCTCAAGTGATATTCGAGGCACATTTGTAGTTATTTGACTTTTTCTAACTTCTTCATACATTTCAGCACTTTAATATTAATATATCATAGGGTTAAATTACAGGAATTATGGTGGTTGGTTTATCAGCACAAAGAACACTCTAAATTCCTTCTGCTCTATTGGATTTCTGAAATTATTTTGGTACTTTTAATTCCCAAGAGTTATTTCTAAGGTACAATGGAATTGTTCAGTAGCTTCCTTCTGCCTTTTCTTTAACATTTTAGTTTGTATTAATGTTCTTTACTAAGTAGTGCCTATTAGCTACATGTATATCCTATTGTAAAACATCTAAAAATGAGTATAATCTACTATTCTAATCCTATCACAGCAAAAATATTTGGGATTTCCTTTGCAAAATGCTTTATAAAAATTGTGTGCATAAAAATGTTCTATCAACAGCTGAGAGGTTTTAAGCAAAAAAACTCAAAGCTTTCAACTCTTTTTAAAAAAATATAAATTCATGCAAATTCATAGTACTTAAATTTATAAGGCACAAAATCTAAACATAAAAGAACCATTTTCCAGGGAACTATAGAGACCACAATCCATTCCTTTTTGGACTTTCCCTAACATAAAGGAAGTCATTCAGCATTGACAGAGCTGTGACACTTGTACTACCTGAGGATCTGTCCCCACAACCTTATGAGTGAGTCTCCAACCCGTACAGTTGTGTGTCAGCTGTAGTTAAATATACCACATCAACTGCTTCTTCTGCTAAAGATTTTAAATACCCAGAGAAAATACCCATGGCATATATTCATCCCTCTGCTGCTTTCTAATCCCATTACAGCTGCATTGTAATGTTGGAGTGGTTAATTGAGCAGTTACAGAGCATGAAGTACAGTAAAAAGAATAGGAGATGAAGAGATGTGAGTCCACAGGTGCTTTAAAAAAAAAAAAAAAAAAAAAAAAAAAGATTGATTGAAAGACATTCAGAGCTGCTGTGGTAAAGATTCATAAATATTTCAAATTTAGGCTGAGACTTTGTTTCTAAGGAAAGGGTAACCCCAAAATTAGAGACTTCATATCCTGAGTATTTTACCTCACTGTCACATCTGGTTGAAAGAGTGCATCAGCCCAAAAAATCTTCTGAGAAGGTGAGGGGCAAGCACCAAGATACAGAAGAATCAATTGTGCAGACCGTCATTCCTTAAGGCACCAAGTTTGAAATTGCCATCTCCAGTAAAACTAAATTAGACAGCTTTCTGTATGCTGTCTTGGAGCTCTTGACTGACAGGGTGATGTTGGGAAAGCTTGACAAGGCCAAACAGTTGAGAAGCACAGATTTCAAAGCAGAAGGTGGCAACTGGAGGTGTCAGAAAAGAAGAACAGAGAAAGATGATAAGTGCCCAAGTCAGCAAAGCACTCTCAAGAGAGAAGACTTTGGAGAAATTAGCCATGGCTGATTTTTGGTAATGAAGGCAGGTAACATGTGGAAACAAAGCTGGAGACTACCTCTTTTTTGGGGGGCATCTGACCCTTTCAGTTTGCACATGTTTTGCTAGGCTGCACAGCAGCAATGATCTCACCAGATTCCACTGACTCTTCTGCTGGAGAACTGCATCTGCGGAGGAGCAGAAACGTGGAAGAAAAAGCAACTAAGACCTGGAAAGTAAAAAGGTACTGGCATCAGCCGTGATGAAAAGCTTCAGTAAAACAGAAAAAATGGAAGTGAAAGCCTTCTTACAGAAGTAACTACAAGAGATTAAATTACCTTGTTTCTTCTGCTGTCAGTCTGCTGTATATTTCTCATTTAACACTTGACACTTGAGCAATAGTGAATCTAGTAACTAGTTTTCTTTGGTTATAGCTATATCAGTCCAGTTTAGATATGTAAATAATGCATCACAATATTGAAATGGTTGCAACATTTATTACAACAAATAGTCAGTCAAGTGATGACAGGTAAGTGTTCAACAGCTACCTGAAATGAGAATATGCGACCACAGGCAGCACTGCTTAAGTAAACAAAACAGTGAAAAGTCACGTACAAGTGCCTGTTTCTAAAACGGTACAGCTTTCTGTTAAGTACTTACTCTTCTGTGTTTGCTGGTGCTTACAGAATTGCCTGAGCAGTCACACTTTCTTTCAGGGAGATTATACTGGGATTCAGGAATTGAGTGTTCCTTCCCCTTGGCCTCTAAGCAAGCCTGATGTTAGACACGTACTCCTTACACATATCAAGAACCTCACAAAAAGTAAAACAAAAGTGTCAGAGCAAGATTCAGGAAAACTATGCATTTTTGTGCTCTTTAATCCTATGGAGGCTTAGACCTTGAATCTTTACTGCTCAGGAGACTGGCAGTGTCTACCCCACAAGTTAAGGTATCTCCCACCTCTTATGATGAAGCTCGACCATATGTGCAAGACTGAATAAGAGATTTATGTCTCCTCAAAAAGTGTGCACAAGAGATAACACAGCTCTATTGCCTATAGAGAGCATGTAACTCTATAGGGCACAAGTACTCAACAGGGAGCAGAGGGATGCAGCGGTTCTGATCTTTGCTCCCTAGTATGTTCACACAGCCACTTCTGGAAATATTAGATAAAAATTATTCTGAGAGTAAAGGCTCTAGGACTTTGCTCTAATTCCTTGGTTACAGGCTATTTATCCATCTCTTTTCTGTCCCCAAGTGAGTAAACCTCTCACTGCTTTCTAAAGGGTAGCTAGCTACAACAGGCCAATAGAAGGATCAACTTCTAAGAAAAAAAAGGAAAAAAATCATTAAATTTCCCCCCCCAAATCAAAAAAATCCATAAATAAAAAATACAGAACAGAAGCATGTGATTAATCCTTACAGTAGGTGCAAACCTCCAGCCCTTTAAGACCAGATGTGAAAATACTCAAAAAAGGACAAACAAATCCTTGTAGGCATAGTCTTTCTTATAATACATTGCACAAAATACTGCCTTTGCCAGCTTTCATTTGTGTTTCTAAGTGGAAAAAGTGTCTCTTGAGTACATGTCAAAGTGTTTCTATCTGAACAGATGTCCTCCCTTTTCTATTATAAAGCAAACACAGTCTTGCATGACTCAAGACACAAACATGATAAACTTACCGGAAACAAAATAATTGTGTTTTTCCTTTCTTATATTATTGTATGTGTCAGACAGATGATCCTTTTGAATGCAATGCTTTATTAATCAAAGATGAGGTGGTTGCCTTTCTCAAAGTCATTAACATTTAATGTTTGCAGCTGTTGATCACCTAGCACTTTATCTTGGATGCTTCACATTTTTCCTTATATGTGACGATTCATAGGCCATTTGCTTATGCTATTCCCCCAAGAAAGTTATGCAGTAAGTTTTAAAGCAATAAAGACATGTAAGTGTATACAAGGAAAGTTTCTTGCCTGAGTGATCTTGTTTTGATGGATATATTAAGATATTTTTACATCTACAGAGCTGTGTACACCAGAATTTCTCATGTCACAGATAAACTCTTATCACTCTGGGAAACACTACCTGCATGATACAGTATGTACTTCAAACTTAATACAGATACAAGAAGTGGTCACTAACATCCTCTTCTCAACTGATTGAACAACTCCAAAAGATTCAAAGCTGTTATCAAGGCTACAAACCAAAAGTTTTCCTAATGGAGAAATACTCTGATTTCTTTCACAAAATAAGCTATATTCAGAGGGCAGGTTTTAAAGCAATCTCAGGAATCCAGGCACAAGTGCTCCACCAGTGCCACACACAGCTCTTAACTGCAGAATTGTACAATTCTACCCATACACTCTTCAGCAGAAATTCCTATCACTTCCACATCAGATATATCCTAAAGCTTCCCTGCAAAACTAATTTGAATTTTAAAACTACATTTTTGCTTTTTATTACTTATTCTAATTTGATGGGATTGATGATGGGTAGGGGGGTGAAGAATAAGCTTTTGTGAAGCTGCCACATCTAAATAATTATTACCAAGATCCCATTTACAACAAATTCTACAAGCAAAGGTGATTAGAAAGTATGAAAAAAAAATAAATTGAACCTAACTCTCATGCCAGATCATTGGTAGCATGGTATTAGCACAGATTCATTGTCTAACACCTAGAGTGCCAGAAGAAATAAGAGCAATAATTACCTCTACAAGACAAGCTGGTAGAACTCCTTTTGCACATGCTTGAGAGGCAGATGTGTTGAGCCACAATGTGCTATTTCCACATAGCTGCTGTGCAAAGGAATACAATTTAAATTCCACCAAATGCTCATTTTTCAAAAACAGTTAATGATTTTCAAATACAGTTGAAGGTACCCTTACCCATCTGTGATATATTTATGGAGCAACTGTCTCTTCTTTGGCTTATACCAATATTCAAAGCTGCACCTATAGATGGGCTGTGTAGTAATAGAAAGTACAGGAGACCAGCAATGTCTCCTGACACTGTGGTTAAAAATTAATCTTTCTACACCAACTTTGGACAAGCAGAGTTTTCAGAAGGACCATGCTGATGCAGAAACTCAGCTCTGAAAGCAAAACATAGTAATTCTTTCCCCATCTGTGTGGCCCCAGAAAGTCTACGTTCCAGATTCTTTTCTTCTAAAAAGAACATATTTTCTTACACAAAACTGTGTTGTCTTGGTTAGTCTCTGCCTTAAAACTTAATCACTTGTACATATATGAATAGAGCAGGCTTTGCTCAAAGAAATAGGGCATCCTTGAGAACGACAAATTAACTTAGACCTCTAAGAAAAGTTGTTTTCCAGGAAAAGCCACTAAAGCTGAAGCAACATTAAATTTACCAAGCACAACCAACGAGCCCTGTAGGAAAGAAGCAGTACACTGGATAAAAGAATCAAATATTAACCAGGTGACAGTCCTTGTTTTCTTCTTGTGCTCTTCAAGATATTTGACAAAATAACTATTATTCCTGCTGGAAATTTGCTGAAGGTACAGTTAAAAGCCAGCTAGGACTATTCTCAAATGCCTTTCCAAGAATAATCCTATTTACATCTAGTACTTGAGTAAGTACAGACCTTAAATTAGTTTGTCATCCATACAGTTGGTGGTGAGGGGTTTCAGCCCCTATGTTTTAGGGGGGCACACGTGCCTGGGAATTACCTAACAAGGATGCCGTGCCCTGTTTGACATTGAGCACCGTCTAGTGGGCATTACATAGACTGTGTACACAAGATCTTTCTGAGTGACTGAAGAATTTCTTATGGAATCAAACATCAAAATACAGAATTGAAAGGAATCTTATCTGAAAGGAATCTGGGGCTTGTGGATTTAGTGTGCTGCTACCACAGACAATCTCACCACATCATTTTTCTCCTAAGGGTATCACATTAAAAATTACAAGAAGCATCTTTGAATCTAAAACATTTTCTGAATATTAAGTCATTTTAATATTTGTTTCAAAGATCAGTATAAATATATATATATATTAATCAGCTTGTTAGTATCTGAGTGTTAAAAGCCAGAACTCCACAAGCAATTTAAGCTCTTAAATAACTTGAAACGTTCTGCTATTAAATATTGAAAAATGCTTCCAAAATATAAAATTACGGACCTTGTTAATTAGGATGATAGAAGTAACACCCTCTCTTTCCAAATTATCCTATTTCCCCTGTTCAGATTGTGTAAATTATTATGCAGTGAATAATTCATAGGTACTGTGAGACCTTGGCCAACACTGCACAAAAATCAGCTGTGAACAACACACTGTTTGAACTTTAAGCCACTTTGCTGTAGGTGTGTTCACTATCCCAGCATCTATGCTTTACTGGCTGGCACGTTCTTCTCAAACCTGAAATCACCAGTATTTGCACAAGAACCTGCCTCCACACTTATCCAGCAAAATAAAAATAAATAACACATGTTAAAATCTATGAATGTAAACACATACTCTGAACTTTCAGAAGGAACTATAGCTATTTTTTCAAATACCTCAAAAGCACAAGGAGAATCATTGTATCATTGGAAATCTTAGATATAGACATTCACTTAGAGGTTTTGTGCTTCCCTCCACCCTCCCTGAAATGGGATGGTAACAGACACCTTGCAAAAAATGCCTTAATTTCCAGAAAAATATTAAATACCTGAAAAAAACCCCAAACCTTATACTCTGGTTTTCATTAACTCAGACTACACTGAATTTAGCTGCTTAGGAGAAAACAGCCAACTCAAAGATATTCAGCATTCTCTACACCTCAATATTCCATATAGTCCAGAAGAGACAGGGAGAAGGCAAAAAGGTGCTGAAGAATTTAACACATTACAGCAGCAACACCACGAGTTCTGCTCTAAGAAATCTCAACTACACCACATGTTTCTGATGCATGATGGCTTGAAGCAGGTTAGATATTGATAGAGGAACAAAAGGCATATTACTAAAGAAGTACAGATTCATTTCAGACAGTGGTCTGAAATCTGTAAGGGAGCTAATCTATACATCCATCACTGTCTGTTTTTATTTATAACATTTTACAGTGAGTTTGGGATTAATTTTTCCTCTTTTCCATACTCTGAACTCCAACAATGAAAAGCTGTAGCTATAGTAACCCTGATGCCATTATTAGGGAGAATTGCTCACATCCACTCAAAAAAAAAAAAAAAAAAAAAGTGTTTTTAAACTGAAACATCAGCACTGAAATAGCAAGGGCTGGAGCAAGGTATTTGCTACTGTGATATAAAAGTAAATACATCCAAGGACCAATTCAGCATAAGTTGCCAGTAAAATGGGCAGGTTGTGACATTCTGTGCTGTTATTGCCTTTCGGTGTTTTTGTTTTGGTGTGGTTTGTAGTTTTGTTTTGGGTTTGTTTTTTAACAATTCAGGCAGTTATGTCAAAGAGACCAAAAGGTAAAGAACGCAATCATGACATCCTTGCCCCACTGATGTCAATGGTCCATCTCACAGTAGGGGCAGGATTTGACCCACAGTTTACATCTGTGGAGAGTTTCTGAGCAAGATAAAAGTAGTACACTGAAAATAATAATCTACAGCAGCAGAAACTTCCCGTACCTCCATCCTGAATATATCTTGAATGTAGGAGAGGCATTTGTGCCACAGTTATAATTCCAAATGTAAAAACATCCTAAATTCATTGTAGCAGTTCCAATCAGGAACCTTTCAAAACCACCTGGTAATAACAGCATGGGTAAAGATAAACATCAAAATTTCTCTCCCTCCATACAATCCTTTGTAATACCAATATCTGTGCATTTGGCATGTTAGCTGACTATTTTCTCATTTCCTCACTGTAGTCTTAACAGCACTCTAACCCCAATTATATAGTTGACAGCAACATCAGGCATTTATTAGACATGACATCCTCTATCCTCCTTCAACGTGACCACATCCCACAGAGAAGATGCAAAAGAGAGGCCCCAGATATGCAAGTAAGCTACCGTTATTCACACCATTTCCCACAACAGTCCTGTAACTTAGTTACTTTCTTAAACTCTGGGAAGATCCGAATTGGCAACAACAGCTAACACCAATGTCCTGCTGGGGAAGGCAGCTCAAGCCAACAAGAGGCAGAGGTGCAGAGTCATTCTGCAGCTTCCCCAGTGACACCAGTGGCCTGACAAGAACAGGTCTGGGAGACGATCCATGCCTGGCACACTCAAGTAGCCACAGTTTGAACCTGGTTTGTCAGTACTACTGTGAAGATGGAACTTCTCACAGCTCCCGTCCAAATTTAGCAAGGCTTTTTAATCAGCAAAACCAAATAGCAAAGCCCAGGAACACCTGCAGTGATGCCCAGCACAGTACTGCCATTTCCCTGCCTTCATTAAAGTGTTCATGAGAATATGACCTGATTTCTTTTAAAGCAGTTCTTTTGCATATTCCCTGCTGGAGCAAATGGTAGATCTATAAATGCCTCAAAAAAACATTTAATTGAGATTTAATAGGGCAATAAAAAAATCTATGGGTTCTAAAAGAACACTTAGAGCAGTTTAACAAGTACATGGGATACATTTGGGCCAGAAATATTCCAGCAAGACAACACAGTGCCTGGTTTGGAGTTCATTATCCTAGGAGATATACTTGCTTAGTTTACATTTGTGATTAAATTTCTGATAAAAGTTGCAACCCAACTGAACCTCTAAACCCTAGTTTTCAACATGAATTAGCAAATGCAGAAGCAAAAAACCCACCAGCATTTCATCAATTTGTACTCATTGTGGGCGTTTACGAAAAACAGGCCCCTAGAAGCTCACACACTTGTAACAGCCAGATACTACCTCTTGCTCGCCAAATTAATTTGCAGTAGTTGTCCCATTGAGGATGTGCTTTAATCACCAATCCAAACACGCAAAACCTACCAGTGCCTCTATGTCTCTCTCTCCACCTCCCTCCATTTGTTGGTTGTTTTTGGTTGATTGTTTTTTTTTTAAGTATTCTTCCTTTTTAACCCATCTGCAGTAACCATTGGTCTATGTCAATTCCTGGCTTTTGTTCATGCTTTCAATTCTCTTCAATCCCTGTTTTTGGATCCTGGAGGCTAATTCTGGGCCTAATCCTGTAACTTCCCTGCATACAGGGCTACAGCAAAGTCTACCTTCTCTGCAACAGAACTGAGCAAACAAGTGCAGTAACAAAATTACTCCTTATCTGTGCAGACCCAAACAAACAAAAAAACCCCCACAAAACCCCAAAAAAACCCAAAAAAACAAACAAAAAACCCAACCAACCCCAAAACCAAAAATCTGTCTAAACGGCCCACAGACTCAATCACTGAAGGAAAGAAAAATATATGGATCAGCACAAAAAGATGATGTAGCAGTGTCAGAGAACCTCTTCACGAACTGTAACACACTGGATCTTGGGGCTGGCTGCTGTTATCCATTTAGAGCCAGTTGCTGCCACTTCTTCTACATGGCTTGGATCCTGTTCCGTACATAGCTCCACCGACTGCGACTCTGTGAGCAATAGTCGGGCTTTAAGCACCTAATGAGCTTTTTTGCTGGAAGACCCCTCAGTGACTCTCCCAAGAGCCACTGATGATTGCTTTGCTTCATCGGAGAGAGCATTTGAGATTGCACTGTTTAAGATGACAGTCCTCAGTGAGCACAGGCTTGATTTTTCACTCCTGAATTTATTGGATACAAAAGACATTTGTCTCGTGTCTCCTTCCACGAAGCTTAGCAAGGCGGTGCCACTGCAGTCACCCAGTGGCATGCTCACGCTTCAGGGCTACGTGGGAGACAAGCAGCAGCTGAGGGCTCGTTTGCTTTGTGCAACAGCTTGAAAAAATCACGTTCAGGATTGACCACAAATATTTCTGTGAACAAGTTGTCTTCTTTCACAGCCCTTCAAGCAGGGCACCAATGGGCCCTCTCTGAAGAGTGCACTTGAAAATTCTTGTATTGCGTTTTCTGATAATAGCTAATAAATGCATGAAAGGACTTATCAGGGAAGATGGGTCTTGAAATATATACCTTTGCAATTTGGTTGTTTTGTCTATGAAGTTCAATTAACAGTACCTACTTCAGAAAGATTGGGGAAGGTGCATTTATAATTATGTCCTGCATTTTAAGGCACTCAGAGGAAAAGCACCCTAAGTGCACAGCATTACTATTACTAGTGTGTTTTTGCACTGGCTCATAAATACTTGCCCTGCTTCTTCTCTACTTTTCCTCCATTTTCAGGAAAACTAGCATATTTTAGAAAAAACAAATGCTAATCAGATTAAACCCTCAGGAAAGAAAATGCTCAAATAACCTTGGAAATTATGGATTTTCTTTTATGATTGAGTATGTTTATTTTGGGTAGTAGTACGAGTAAACTAGGAAAAAATGGGAATATAAAAATATATAGGATGTCTACTACATAATGATTCCTTGCAGGAGGAGGAAAAATAAGTATTTAATAAAAATGGAAATATCAAGCCATATGAGGAGCAACTTCTGCCATAATTTCACATGGAGAGACCATGTGCAGCTCGGTAACACCCTGAACTTCCTTCAAGAGCTGGGCCTTCAGCAAGTCATTCTTCTTCACCTACAAATGACTGAGCTGAATTATTTATGTTTTGGAAATCTTTGGCAGTCTATATCCATCACTTCAACACAGGAGATGCAGTTACTGCATATTGTTCTAGCTGGTGTTGCTTGACAAGCTCTCCTCACACATAAAATGCAGCAGCAGAATGAAGCCTGCTTCCAGCTCACTGAATTATCTCCTTGGCCCCACCTGGGAGCAGGCAGGTGAAAGCAGAGCTGGTGCCGAGGAGGCAGCATGAGCAAGGACAGAGAAATGGGTTGCTGGCTTAGACTCTAGGCAGAAACTGTTGAGGAGCCTTGTGCCCAGCAGCAGATCAAAGGACCTAAAGACTATTTATGGTATGTTGTTTTCTTATTTCTTGGGTGTCTTTCAATATGCATGATCCAAATGAATGAGTTCTCTCTAATAATTAAATACTGAAACCTATTTAACTGATCATATCATCCAGCAGCTAACAGGAAACATAAATCATTTTACTATTTGCTTTTTTAGTATGACCAATGTTGTTTAGATCAGTAGAGAAACTTCAGTTATGGAAATACTGCACAAAGCATCAGTTATGATTTCTACTGGGTTTGTGGATGATGTCCAGTCCTCCTGGGCTGCAGGCAGCACCTTTACTTTTAGAAATGAAGATTAATACAAATGTAATTTGGTAGGCAAAGCTAGAGCCATTAGTCTACAGTCAGACCTGATCACGAATGCAGGTTTAAAATGAAAAGAATGACTTAAACACACCTGGCTGGGAGCACTGCAGGCTGCTTGTCAGCGCTCTGGCTGCTCAGCTCTGAGCCAGCTTTCTGAGGAACAAAGGTGCGGGGCTCATCCACATGCACAAAGCAACTACAGGGTACACTAAGCACATTACTTAGTTTTCTCCCCAGGAATGCCTGGAAAAAAAAAATCTGGGATGAAGTTAAAACTCCAGCATTTTGTGGCACCACATTTCTGCCAAAGCACTGCAGCTCAGAGTACCATGTGGAAGTCCAACACATTTACACACATCTACCACAACTCCTTTGGTAGTATTTGAAATACAGTAGCCACAAACTTGTATTGGGACTTGATGTCGCTTTCCCTATTTGTCCTCAGTTCCTCCACCTGCCATGGAAATAGAAAATGCCCAAACTTGTAAGCAGGGTAATCTCATCAGACAAAGGTGTTTGACAGTGACAGCGACACACAGCCCAAACTAGTGTCAGCTTGTGTGAATTCACAAGGAGGCAGAGAACTTAGCCCAGCTTTCACCGTTGAAAGTGGAGCTTTTGTAGTACATTTTTTTTTCTCTGAAAAGTAACACAAATGACAGCAGTCTTTTTCTCTCTGTACCTTGGAAAGAAAAGGTGACTCCTCTAACAGTCAGCTCTGCAAACTCAGTCTGACACCTGAAAACAAAGCTGTGATATTTCTGGCTGTTATACTATCGACAGCAAATAAATGCAGCATCTTACACTATGGTGGATAGCCATGAAGTCGAACTTAAGCCTGAGGAGACTGGTATCCTTGGACATCCCCCACCAGAACAGCATGCTTGCCCACCTGCAGAGAAAGAAGGGCTTTTCCAAGAAGGAATTCAGACTCTGTGTTGTCCCTTGCTCCCAGCCTGCTGCAGGCAAAGCAGTCTGCTCACACCAGCTGCAGAGCGCCAGTCCCACTTCTTAGCCTCTGCGTAACAAGTTTCCACTTCCTGGTGAACTGTTACATGCTGGGGCCTGAGCAACCCCAGAGGCCACACCCTTTGCCCGAGATTGCCTTTTCCAGGGGGATAGAATGCCACCTAAGCAGAAGCTGCAAAATGTGTATTTTATCCTTTCTGTTCATTTGCGTGGCTTTTGGTATTAACTCCTGTTCTCTGTTTGAGCCCTGTCCCCCAGGCAGCAGGAAGCTTCCTCATGGGCATTCCTGGGAAGATCACTGCTGTCTTACTGATGTTCACAACTCAGTGAAGAATTTAATATGCACAGCATTGCTTCATTCACCTTATCATACTTTAATGAACCCCTCTTTGGTTTTGCTCCTGATATGTCTTGTGGTGCAGGACCATGGCATAGCCCCATTTCTCTGTGCCTCTAAATCATGCTTTTCCCTTTGAGCACGCTCCTGTCGGAGAGCATAAAATCTCCCATCTGTTTACCCGGCTCTGAGCAGCACCAAAAAATCAACCCCTCTACCTCAGGAACAAAAACATTGGGGCTTTTCTGTAGCTTGTATTCTTGTTTGCCCAATGCAAAAAGAGTTGGTTAAACTCAGGATGCCAGGCAAAAAAAGACATCTTGCTACTTTTCTCCTTCTCTCTTCTACTTATGTTGGAGCAGCCCCAGGGAATGGCTTTGCTCTTTTTCTAAGCTGAAAGAAAGCTGAGCCTGATCCATCAACCATAAATTTCTGCAGTGCAAAGGTACTTAAAGCCCACTATTTTCCTTCCTGGGCACGCCATAGCCTAGCCACAGTGGTGGGAAAGCAGCCAATAGAGCAACGCCAGGCACTTCTGCTAGTAGCAGGAGTTTCCTTTATACCTGTTTCTTTACACCTATGAAACAGTGCAAAGAAATAATAGTGCCACTAGAGGTATATTTGCATTCAGCCTTCCTCTGTTAACAGCCTTGCTTTGATAGCACAGCAGTACATGTTAACAGGCTGTCAACTAAATGTCTGCATTTTTCTCTTTCTCTTGTTCACTGCTCAATACATAATATTTTGTTTTCTTTGACTTAAATTTAAATATTCAGAGATGTTTTCCAAAAACTTGTATTTGTGAGTAGTTTCCCACAAGGCCAAACTTTTCTTTTCAGAGGGATTTGGTAACAAGTTGAGTGGGATGGCTGATTCCCAGCCAATTATTTATTCAGAGAAACAACAACTGCTTGTGAGCAGACTGCAAAGTCCTCAGGTCTGTTTCTGATTCAGAATTATTCAGGGGTTTTCTCAGTGACAGATAGCTGGTCTGCAAAAATGTGCATTTCACATTTTTTCACCTGAAGAAGCTTAGTCAGTCAGGGATCTGGGAACGTGACAATCCATACAACAAGAAATACAACACTGCACTGCACTTGATATGCTGATACAATGCAATACACTGTCCTGTAAAAATAACTAAAGACACTCGGATTCTGGGAAAAATGCTGTAGTTTTTTAGTTAGCCTTTACCTGGACAGCTTCATCCTGTATATCTGTAAGGAGAATGCCAGGTCTACTTTAAAGCGTCTCAAGTAGCTTGATGTGGAACTGAATTGTGCTTCATGCACATAACTTTTGTGATCAAAATGGAGAGAGAGGCAAAAGGCAAGAGAACCCGACAGAAGCAAACTACCAAGTAATGTGCCTCCAAAGGTTACAGGTTGAGGGAGAAGCAGAGGCATCCACATACTACAATGAGCAAGGAACCTGTATTTAGTACAAGACTACATGTAGAGACAGGATTTTCAACCGTCTTGAGGGCCAAACAGTCCTCATGAGCAACTTCAGACTAAGCACAGATAAAAATAGGCAAGGAACAGCATGCTCTGTTTTACTGGGGTAAAATATCAAATATCAACAGAAAATTGGACCAGAATGCACATTTAGGTGACAAAAATCATGACTGGTGCTGATGAAAATGTTAGAATCGGTAATGTGGTTTCATCTGGAGCTATAGGGATCAAAATCACCTTCTCATACCTCGGGGGACATGAAAAAGAAAAATTTCCAAAGAAATCATGATCTTAAGAGTTTTCTCACCACAAAGAAAGTATTCTTAAGGTAAGTTTGTGCCTGAAACTAAAGATGATACATCCTAATTTGATGTTAATCTAAACACTGAAAGGCAAGATCCTGAATGCACGCGCATCATCATGCTTGCTGGAAAAACACGTAAGGGTTTCAAACTAACAAATTAAGGCACAAAAAGTCAGAAGGTAAGGACAGGCAGAAGGGAAATTGTAGCTCTGTGCCAAACTGTGGCATCCTTGAGTGAGAGGAGAGTTGCGTTCATTAGCTTTACTTTTAAAGGTACCTATAGATGGAGATTTTCCATTAGCTAAGAAAAAGCAGCCTGTCCAGGCTATATCTCACTTGTTTTGAGCATTGTCTAAATTAAAACTGGCTTTTATTCAGGGAAAGGAGTTAAAACAAAACAGTCAAAACATTGTAAGGAATAAGCAGAACTCTTCACTTACTAGAGGATGAGTTATCAACTATGCCGAACAGCCAATACCCAAATAGAGGTAACCCGCAAAGAACTGACACAATTTTGGATTTACATATGCTTGAAGACAATTTATGTGTTAACAGATCCATCCTATACATGATGCACAGAACCAATGATCTGCATGGATACTTCATGCACCAGTAACGTGACCAGATCCTCCAAGTAAGACATCATGAGCTAAAACGCCAGGATGTGTTGGTATCTTCTCACCAATGCTCCTTAAGGTTGGGAGACAGCACTTAATGTACTATAGTTTTATTTATTAAAAAGCTTATACCACAATCTGATCTACTCAAATGCTGATATATCCTACTCTAAATTTTTTGATGAATCCCACAAAAATCTTGTTCTAACAACTAGAGTCTTCAGATTTAAATAGTTAATCCCAGCAGTGCAGAATAGAAAATCCGACACATATTTTTGTCTGTGGAGGGCGATTAACTGTTAAGGGGAAGGCTGGATTTTTTTCTCCAAAGGCAACCTCTGATTCAAGACTCAATGCTTCCTTCAGCCATGTCATCTTACTACATTGTTCTTTTCCTTAAAAACATAGAGCAAGGTCCCTATCCCAGTGAAGTCGGCTGGAAGTTTGCCATATACTCCATCAAGGCAATCATCTCTCTCTCATTCAGTATCATAAGGGGACTCGAGTAGTGACCATAAGCAATATCATTCCTGATGCAACACCTCTTATACAAATTTACCCTGCAAATTTTTATTTCTCAGGAATAAACATTTTGGAGAGTTAGTTTTTATAAACCGTTATTTTACCAAGCTGTGTATTTACACAGACATAATTTGCCAGTCCCTTTGTTCACTCGACAGCATCCAATTATCCCCTGAACTCCTTCACAGAACACTTAATTTCCCACTTTGGCAATTCCTACTGCATTTCAGCTAACCTTTCCGTTAAGACTGTCTCTCCACTCTGTTAATAGCTCTGGCCTTTAGGACCTGCAGACCCACTGACAATTCCACCAAGTCCTTTTACCATGGCACTAGGGCCTTCCTCCCCAGGTGTGCAATTGCATCTTCCTCACCTGGTTCCACTACACCCCCATCTTTCCTAACTCAAGAATTTTTCTTTGTCCCTGACTAATGTTTTGTCACACAGGCAAGATCTGATTGAGTCATATTTAGCGCAGCCTAATGCACTCAGTAAACCTTTACATATTCCTTCCTACAAATTATAGACTATAGTAATATACACCCTGTAACCATGCATTAACTTTCAGTCTATTTTTACACTGCATAAATGCTGGCACTGACTTGGAATTGCTCTTGCTTCAGCATCAGGGGAGGAAGGAGAAACAGGATGATTTTGCAATTAGTGATGCCCAGCTATGCTCCTCCAGAAGAGGACTTCAGCTGCTGCAGAATCAGGCCAATGCTGAATGTTTTAAAAACCTCCTTGAATCTTCAGTGTCCTTAAAGCAGCTGTAACTAGATCTAGAATGATCTCCAGACATCTTAATCGTGTGAACCCTGAGAAAACAAGAAATATTTCAGATAGTAATCACTATTTTGGAGAGGGAAAAAAACAACCAAAAAAAACCACTGCAAAAAAACCCCCATTATACCACCCACCCCCCACCCGCCCAGATAGGGGGAGTTTAAATTTATTTGAGGCACCAAGAACTTTTGAAATTGTCCTTAATAAAATATCTTCATTTTTAAGTACTAATTCACTTTTAAAAATACACCTTGAGTGTTTTCAGTTTCTTTTAAAAATGCTTCTCTCTGGCCTCCCTAGCAGATAGCACTTCAAACTGGCTGTGATGGAAATAATGTAAAGCAACGGTCTATATATTAAATGCGAGGGTACCCTCTAGTGGTGAGAGGGCGCGATCTTCTCCATGGGACGCAAGCGCTCCATTAGAAAAGGACCCAGCAGGTCTGTTCCCTGTACACTAATTGCCAAGCCAAATGCAGGCGTTTGCTCTTTGTGCAACGTTTTCATTTTCTTCTTGCACCTTTTTCATTTAATTGCGTTCCTACTTTCTGCTTCCATACCTCCTGTGTGATTTTTTTTTTCCACTTTACAACATTCATAAAGAAATTCAAACTCCGACTCTCCCTAAACATGATAGCAGGTTTAGGGAATCAGTGGAGTCATTTGAAAGCACCAAGATGTTTAGGAAGTGCCTTAATAGCCAAACTGGAATAATTTGATTTTCAAATCTAATGCCAATTTTACCAGAATATCTGCATTTTTATTTTCATCAGTGCAGATGAACTAATTAATTAGCAAGAGGAACAAACACAAATCTGGAACACCAAGCAATCACTCCTCTCTAGCTGTGACTGCATACAACAAAAGCCTAACATCCCTTCTGCTACTGCTTTTACTAACCTCAACAGTGAAGAAAACTGGGTAATGAGTAAAGAGAGCCAAAGAGCTAGCAGAAAACAGAACCTCACCATTGCAAAAATGAGAGCTCAGCAGCAACTGAGTATCTTCACTCAAAGAGTACAGTGGCTTCTGTGCAGCCAACAGTGTTAGGTACCAGGCTGCAAACTATGCAGCTTTCAGTTCTTTCCTCAACTTTGGCTACAGGTCAGAAATGCAACACTGGGGCTCCAAAAAACACCATACTCAAATTCCTTATCAGCATTTAAAAAAAAATAATGCCTAAGCTTTCCTGAAAATAATTTCATACTGCAGGTGGCAGTAGGTTGTTCCACTCAATTTTTGTTGATAATTAAATTATTATTTTTAATATAATTAATTATGGCTCAGTAGCATGGATTTGATTCTGTTCTGAAATGATTTATCTTGTGAAAAATCAAGCAGCCATTCTCATGAAGATTCATGCCTCTGTTTGTGTGTATGTATAGGAATATAAAGGGACCTGTCAGCTGCTATTTTTGTGTTCTGACATCCTGTGGATTTGCTGGCATTTAATCAAAATGAGAAAATTTCATTCTATACGTTGCTACAGAATAGCAAGGGGTGGTACATGGTAATCACAGACAAGACTGAGCAGAGCAAAAAGAGAGAGAAATCCATCTCAGTTCTTTACCTTGTTCCACTTTTTCTTCCAGTGAGAGTTAAGGGGAAAATTGACATGGTTCCTTTGGATAATAAAGACACAAATACGGCACACAAATCAAGATGGAAATTTGCTAGTCAGTTTTGGTGTGCTCCCAGGGAATGGTACCGCAGTACAGAAAGGAAAATTAAAACATCGTAGTACCTGGCAGAATGAGAGGAATGTTACTGAAGGTAACCCTTTCAGTCAACACAAGAGATCGAGTTTAGGTTGCCCACACACCCTCAGGCAAACACACCAATCCATATCCCATGGAAATTTTTGTTTTGTGAAGTTGGTCTGAAAATGTCCTGGGAACCATGACAGTCTGAGAAATTTTACATCCTGCCATTTTTCTCCTAGCAGTTTAATGCTCTGGCTGCCAATCCAGGCTGTCAACAGAAAATACATTTGTTTTAACCTAAAACTGGTTTTCAAACTGCTGAGTGACTTCGGGTCATCTGAATGAACTATGACTTTTTTGTGAAGTTTCATTTTTCTTACTCAAAAATAACTGATAGAAAATATTAAGGTGGTTACAAGCAGGCACAGAGGCTGATGGACACCAGCCATTGTCTGATGAAAGCTCTGTAATGTGGGAACAAGACTATGAAGAAACGAGTTTGAATAACGCATTTAGGTGTCAGCCTCCAGCAAATTGCAAAGTTCCATACTAAGTGTGATTCCTTTCACTTCTGACAGTTTAGGGAAAACAAAGCTCAGAAGCTACCTGCTATGTGGGATACCAGAATAGTTTGACAGTAGAAAAATCAGATATTAATGATATTAGTGTTTTAATCTGATTTAAGTCTTCCACACCTGCTAAGGAAGGATCTGTGGATATTGTAAGTGTAACTTATTTTATTGATCTGTCTCTGAATTGTGGAACAGCATGATCTTCCCACCACCCTTTCCCAGGCTTGCAGGCTATTTCAGAGGTAATGGCTCCAGCATCGCACTTTTTCTCCCAGAAAATGCTGCTAGCCTGCCCAAGGCTGATGCAAGCAGGGAACTGCCCAGCTGTGCTGTCTGATTCATACTGGCTTTCTAATCTCTGCAAATTTTTATCTATGACTTAAGCCTTACCGGCACAGTGATGTCCCCTTGCCAGCACGTCTAACTCAGTCTACATGTTCAGACTTCCATTCTGATTATTTCCAGGTTCTCTGGGACTATTTTCAACTGATATAACTGTTAGTATTACATGTTAGTCTTGAACATATATTGTTCTTCCCAGTTTTCTCAGTGCTAAATGGATGTCCTTAAGATGTAGGGTATTTAAAAGAGAAGAAATACAGTTTGGACATCTATATTCTTCTATTCAGGGCCCTTCTAGAAAATTTGTTATTTCTCAACTCTCATGATCGTGTGCAGGGAGTAAAACACACAGTACTTTCCTAATATAACAGTAATAAATATTTCAATGGTAACTCCTTTATTTAGGATTTAGTTACATCTTTTTTAAAAACACAACCCTGAAATTACCTCTATTATATCAGTTTTTAGGTAAAATCCATGAGTAAATGTTTTGATAGCCAGGTTTTACAGTGCAAGCCAAGAAAATGTTATATATAAACAGAGATATGGAAAATATTTATTACTGTCACTGGAAAATGTTACATGAACCTTTCTGCATTCTTCGTACCATCTAAGAACAAGCACAATTCTCCTTTTGCCTTATACCAAGTGATCTCATGTGGTAGACATGCTGAATTATGAACCTAAACAGACATCAATCACCGTGGAATTCCACAACTCATTAGCTTAAAGGTTGGTAAAATGTGAAGGAAAAAAGAAAAAAAACAGAGGGAAGAAAAGGAGAACAAGTGACAAACGTGATGTTATATAATTAACATCAAAATTGTTAATATATATCTTGTTATAGCTCAACATCAGCAAGACTGGCAGAACCATCCTTTCTAAAAAAAATAAAATGTTTATACTTAATAGTTCTCATTCATTAATGCTAAGTAGCTTGAACTCATTCCCAGTATCCAGTACAGCATTGTTGGCAAAGCAGCTTCCAATCCTGTGAAAATGTTCTATTTCTGTAATTCAGCTTAATCAGTTTTAATACACTTCTTATTCACTGAAGGGCAGTAATCACTATAAAGACACTTGGTATTTATACAGGAGCAACATGTGTAATTCCATCAGAAATACACCGTGCTTCAGTATTCAGGATAACATGGCTAAAGGCTTCAAAAAATTGTCCCATTATGTATGTATGTCTGTCTTCCAGAGTTTTCTAACTAATCTAAACATATCTGGTTTGTGTTTAAGGTAAAACCTAAGGAAACATCATTTTTATTATTAAATAAGTAAAAGCTCAATTTTTTCAGTATAATACCAACAACCAATATACTTATTTCTCTGTCACTAAAGGAAATGTTCAACTTAATTAACAAAATTATCAGGGAAAATCTGATTTCTTTTGAGCCAATGGCAGGCACACAGGCTCAAAAGAAAATAGCTGCTCTTTAACAAAAATTAGGGCATTTTGAAAGCATTAGACTGTAGTTGTATACTTTGTTTTGCTATAGCAATCTATGTTTGGTCAAAAACGCAAGTAGAGATATATCCAGGCAATTAATCGAGGCATGAACTAAACTTGGGTAATAACAGAGAGCAGGATTGAATATGTTTTTGTCTCAATGCAATTCCTTGAAGGGCTCCTTCTATGTACTAGAAATTTTCTTTGGTTTTGTTAAACCCAGTGGCCTCTGCTCGCTTGAAAGCTGCCAATGTTTTCTGCAGAAAACCTATTGAACTTTGATCTTAAACAAGGCCTTCCTCAGACACCCATGAAAAACGTGGGCAACGTTTTTTCCTGACAAACAACCTAATTTCGGTTTAATTTTACCTAGGAAAGAGAATGTCTTCATAGGAAGTGCAACATTTACAACTAATCTTCATTACAACTTTCCACTGGGAAATACAGAAGAAATTTTGCATCTGAACATATAATTGGTTACTGCCACTTCTGTTTTCCTCCCCAAACTTTCTTTCATTAATAGTAAAGTTGCCCTTGTTTTCATGCCATACTCTGTTTCCAGGTGTGTGGACAGCACAGCAAAACCCAAAGCTCTCACCTAGGCACCATCATCCCCCCAAAAAAGCAACAGGAGAACTTTACACTGTGCCAGGATGGCTCCAAGGTGATCCATGCGATGCACAGCTTGCCACCTGAGGCCAGGCAGACCAGGGGCCCTGTGAAGTAACCTGCACAGGTGTCTGAAACACTGTCACCATTTAGCTGTTAGCACCTTGCCTGGGACTGGACAGAGCTGTCTTCCATACTATTACAGCTGGGTGTGTCAAAGCCATCCAACGCTCACCCCCAGACACTTCTTTTGTTTTGTTTTTCTATTTTTGACTCTAAGCATTTCTTTCAAAACATTGCTTCTGGCACCTTCGTTCTTATGTGACAGCTCTGTGATAAAGCTACCATGAAGCTAACGAAGAAATGAAAGTTTTTGCAACTCCCTACCCAGTTTAAGAGGTTTCAGCTCCATTTTTTCACCTCCAAGGGAAGTGCCTGAATGTCATCTGCCTGAGGAAAGGGGGAAGAGGAGACTTGGAGCCCAGAAATCCACTCCACCCTGTAAAAACAAAACCAAAACAAACCATCCTGTAAGTGTATAAAGAGCAGAGCATATGTACATAAAACTCCCTAACCTAGTGATTAGGACATTTTCCTAAGAGGAGAATTTATGTCTTTTATAGAAAGCTAATGCTGGATAAAATAAACTAGACCTTGGAGATGGCAGTGAAAAGTCGGTGTTTCCTGCCAGATGGTACAGCACACACAGAGGGCCTGCAGGAGCTCCCCCAGCTTTCAGCAGCAGCTCAGTGCCCCAAGGAAACAGAAAATACCAGAAAAGAGCACACAAGCAAAGCAGGTACTTCTGTGTTGGATAGCACTTGAACTGATCACAGAACTGTCTTTATCACAAATACTTCTTGATGCAAAACCAGAAGTCCAGATAGCTACATGTAACCCGCAACCTTCAGAAAGACAAGGATAAGAATCTGATTTTGTTTTTATTTTTATAGGCCAGCACAAATAAAGTGTGAGGAGCCTGAGATAAATGCAAAGAGCATGGTGCCATGGTTACCAGTGACATTAGATCCCTGACAGCAAAACTAGCTGCAGGAATGATTTCTGTATAAACAGAATTACTCAATTATGTTAGCTGTGTGTCTATAAAACGTGATACAATTTGATTTCACAGATGCAGGATGCAGTTTGTGTTTGCTCTGTCTGTGTGTAGACTCTTCAATAAATACTCTTTTGCTCTCCTTAGCAGTCACGCTGCTTTCATACTGACTTCAGTGACTACACGAGCTTTGCGCTATGAAGAAATGGATCAACACTAAGCTGGCTGCAATTATGACTCGTTCTTAAGTCCACTCCCATATTGTTCCAGGCAAAATAAAATATGCCAAAAAAAGATTAATACACACACACACACACACCCCCCCTTGGAAAAATATATCTTTACCTTGCATCACATAGTAGAGACCAAAAAAAGCACTAGGATTCTGGAAATCTGAGTGTCACTCCTGTCTCTGAAATCAAAAGCATAGCATGATACTAGTTGCAGTTTATCTGGTCTAACTGTGGACTAACCAGGGCTGCCTTCAAAGTTAGAGCAGGCTGCTGAGGGCTGGTCCAGGCAAGTTTTGAATACATCCAAGGATGGAGATTTCACATCTGCTCTGGGCCCCTATTCAGTGTTTTATGAAGCTCAATGAAACATTTCTCTATTGGCTAGGTTTGTAACATGAAGCAAGCCTCATCATCTTGCTTTGCCTCTATTTTCACAACTGCAAAGTAGGAATAATATTATAATCATTTTTTCTTAAAGTTGTCCAAGATCTGCTGATGAGAAGCATGGTGATTGTCAGTTACTCATTTCTACTTACAAGATGCAAGCTTGAGTCTAAGAACAGCAACAGTTTTAAATGTAAGCAGACGAAAGCTAACAGTTTTTTCCTAGAAGTAGGAGGAAGAGGAATTAGTCATATTCCCAGACCAGTGCTGTGTGCAGCTGCTGCTTGCAGAGGTGAGACACCAGTTTGGAAATCAGATTTTGTACTGGTGACATGATAACAGAAATGCAAATCCCAGAGACTGACCCATTCCCCCTCATGTTTGATAACCCAGCAACAAAGCAAATCCCTGGGGCTCCAAGGAAGAGGCAAGATCCTGCTGTGAGTCACGCACTTACTCTCGTCTTGGATGCAGAATGATATGAAGTGAACTGCAAACTAGTCACAGTTACTTGAACATTATTGACTTAAGGCAGGAATATAACAGAGCAGAATAACTTACAACACCAGGACAAAGCAGAGGCTTGACTTTGGCTCTCAGCAAAGATTTCTACAGGACAAGAGGACAAACTGTGCCCTTGGAAAATACCATCCTAAATAGGAAGCATTCATCTACTGTGTGCTTGTGTTGAAATTAGACAACACACACACTTGGAACTATCTGAGGATCCACTTCCTTGGCGTCCAATTTGAGGCACAAAATTGCCTTCAGGAGAGGAGAAGGTGCATTTGACATGTTTATTCAGTTTGTATCACAAGCAAATTGATTATATATCATACTCAAACAGCAGCACTGCTGCGAGTGCTTATTGACAGTTGTTGTTACCTAGCACTGTAGTGACATGGATTTTATATTCATAAAATAAATTACTAAACTAATACCCCCATGGCATCACAAATTAAAGGAGCTACACCCGTCAACAGCTTGTCACCAGCAGAGTCAAGCAAACAATTTCTCCCAGTCTTTGAGATGATGACAAAAATAGCATTTAAACATGGGGGTAAAAAAACCCCTAATTTTGAGTTTCTGCCTTAGGGAAGTAATCCTTGATGGTCTTGGACTAATGCAAATGGAGGCTAATCCAAATATAGCTGATAAGTGTCCTTTCATAGGTTTTTATAAACAGTACTCTTATATCTCACTTCACATCTCTATGATCCTTATCCCTTCAAAACCTTCGATCAATGCTATGAAAGAAAAACTCTAGAATCCCAACCTTCTCCTGTGCTACTTTCAGCCACTTCACTGTCAGATAGCTGCTGCAGACAATACTTTTTCAAGCTTCCGATGCTGGTCACAAATTTTGGAGAGGCAGGTTATGGTATTCCCCCCCCCCGCTGCCAACACACAGAAGTTCCAAGTACTTCACAATTCCCTTGGCATACACATATAAATACAACTTCTTCTTATTCCTTCCTTGCCCCATAGCCACAGCAAAGAACCTCTGCATTACCTTTGCCCTGGGACAGCTAGATACAGTGAACGGTAGATTATTGGATGATTTTTTGAGAAAACAATATTTGCATGTTTTTGACATTTTCTTTTGGCCTTTTAATCACTGAGCTAAATGTGGTGGTCTAAGAAAGAGGGTAAGTTAGCTCATGAGTAAGAGAGGCTGCTGGATATAGGTAGACTTCTCACTGTACTCATCTCAGTCTTTGATAGGAATTATAAGGAAGGTATCAAGGGGAAGGTGTAAATTTGGAGCCCAATATCCTTCCAGTAAGTTATATCTATTTAAACTCAATTTAATGTCTGTGGAGTGGATGTCAGGGAAGCATAATAGAGCATAATGGGACTTATGGGAGCGCAGGTGGTCTAACTTGAACAATCTCACACACCACTGCCACACCAAGAAATTATATAGAAGCACTTGGATCTTAAGCAAAAATGGTTCATAGCCCATTTGCAATACTGAGGTGAGACTTTGAAACCAAACCAGACAATTATTCCCTTCATGCTTTGATCATCCTTTTATAAGCCATTCCCACTGCCTCAAAACATAGATAAAGGAGGAGGGGATTAAAGACGGAAAAATAATAAAGGATGAAAAAATACAAAACATGGAAGGATAACAACGGCACAAATACTCTAATTTCACCTCCCAGTAATGACTTCTGCTTTTAATCCTTCACTGTCTGAGAAAGGACTATATGGATCTACCAAAGCGATTATTATATAGAATTTGTGACTATACTGAATAAATTTAAAACAACAACAATGAGGATCTTCTGTCAAAGCAATACTGAATGTGCAAATAAAATGAAGACAACTCAAAGTCTTATTATGCACACTTCATTATCTGGTTTCTCAAATGAAGGAAAAAAGTTGCAATTAATCCCTCAATTATTTTTGTTTCCCATCTGTATCTCCCAGTAGCAACCCTAATAGCAGGAATTATGACAGTAACAGCTTAGTTTTATTGGCATACACATCCTCTCCACTATAAAAACATTCCTAACCTGCTAAAAATGCATGTTCCTTAGTGAGCAAAATGCTTACTCCAACAGATGTTACCCCAAAAGACAGAACTCGTGATAAAGTTTGAGGCTGTTCTTGTGGAATACTAAGAGTTGAAAGCCAGCCCTGTTTGGGTGGTATACCCTCTCTCCTTTTAGACAGATTTTGCCTGGATATAAGACGAGACTACAAGATTAGTATCTTGCATTATGATAAGGTCTCACATTGCTACCTGGGAAAAATTCTGACCTGGAAAATTACACCTGAAGTGTATTTACAGATGATGCTTGGGCTCAAAATCTATTGTAACACATTGAAAGCATGCAAAAAGCTACTTACGTTGTCAGCAGCACTGTACAATAATAATGAAAGAAATGTACAGAAGACATCCATCACACTGCTGTTATTTTTTGAGTGGGTTTTTTTTTAAGTTTTTGCTCTTCTCTATATTGTTTTTCTTACCTTTCAAAATTCTTTCCTTTGCTGCTTCCCTCAGTCCTAGCAAAGGTGTGCTTGGATTTACTAGTTATTATCTGCACAACACCTGTGTCTCACAACCACTGAGATGTCCCCATCATTTGGGTCAAATCTTACAGAATATAAGGCTGACCCATGTATGAAAGTCTGTAGACTTTGGTATGGGTAACAAAGACACAGGGGAGGGAAGCCCTTCTGTCTTTCTAATAAATGTTACTGACAAGCAAAATACATTATGACAGCAGACAGTACAAGTTTCTTCTTCCTGGAGAAGAGCACAGACAGGAAGGTCTGAAGCATGAGGAGGGCATGTACACACCCTGCAGCTCCAAAAGTGTTGAGTTTTCAGTAGGTGTCCTTGGTAACCCCCAGAACTGATTTCTGAACAAAACTGTAATGCAAACAGCTGGCAAGTATTTTTCATCTTCCTGTCAAGTCAGAAACATGCAAGGAAAGGTCTGACCAACTGTGTCAAAAAGAATATCTCAGTTTAAAATTTCTCCTCTGACGGAGGAAGCAGCCCATCACCAGGATTAGCTCCCTGACCACTGTGACTTTGGATATCCCAAACAAGACAAAAAAACCCCACCCAAACAAATCCGAACTTCCTCACTTTATTTTTAGCATGCATCTTCTGATTTAAATGAGCTAAGTACCTATTAACATGGACACACATTAAAATGTTGCATATGGAAATGTATTTAGAAAAATACACACAGTGTTTTACCTTCCCAAAGATAGAACACAATGTGGGCATGTATACAAATTCATCTACATTTACATACTTCTTGCTTTATGCCTACCCTACACCATCTAGAGAGAGGGAGAACTACATGTATTGCTTTATCTTTCATTCAGTATGTGATGTAGTTCATACATTTTTCAAAGTATCTTTTGTTTAAAATAAATATACCATATACTAGCATCAGTGTCTTAGAAAATAGCCATTTTAGCAAACAAGTTTAAGATGTTCTTCCCTGTGAGGGTGGTGAAGTGCTGGCACAGGTTGCCCAGAGAAGCTGTGGATGGCCCACCCCTGGAAGTGTTCAAGACCAGGTTGGATGGAGCTTTGAGCCTAGTGGAAGGTGACCCTCCCATGGCAGAGGAACTAGATGATCTGGAAGGTCCCTTCCAACCCAAACCATTCTATGCCTTTTTTTTTCTAATAAGAGCAGTAATAATAGGATTTGATCTGTCAAGACTCAGGATAATCTCTTGGCCAAACACCAGGAGGCAGGTGTAGCAGAGATGTTAAGACATTTTAAATTGTCAACTTTCAGCAAGTACAAATAAATCTACTTTATCAAAATAGCGATTGTGTCATCTCTTTTCATCTCTGCTTATTTTGGGTATTTCTAATGCACTTGCATAGCTGGACTTAAGTGCTAGACGGTAATTATATATATAGACCTGAGTGTGAAGAACAATATTTTAACAATCACTTCCAATGCAAATATTTAGTTTTTACACCTTTTCTGGAGTGGTTTCCCTCCCTCCCATTTTCTTCCTCTATTTTTTTTTTTTTTTTAATATCCACTGTCTTTTCATGGTTGCAGATAGATTTCCTGGGACTTCACAGAATGTAAGGACACCCACAATGTGACTTTAGATGGTTACCTTGGGAATCTAGAATGATTTCTACTAGGACCTGTTTTTTTCTGGAAAATGGGAGACTTGTTCCCATCTCTGCTGAGCTTCAATCGAACTTTCTGATTCCTTACCACACTCTACTCAATAACTATAGTAGGAAAGCCCTGTTAGCTGCATACAATATTGCGACATAAATATATATATATCCCAGTGCATCTGAAAATACCGTTGCTTTTCACCAGTTGCATAATGCACCATCTATAAGCTGCACATTAAAAAAAAGCAGCAACATAAATGTTTAAAGACTTTAACATAGTTCAATAAAGAAAAGGAAAAAAACCATCAGAGATCTGTGAAACAAAACAGAATCAGAAATAAAAGCAGCCAACTAAGTATTAGTTTGAGGGCATTGTGGAGGCACCAAAACATTGCACAGCATATAGTTAACACAGCAGAGCACAGGGACCAGAGAGAGGAGACACTTTCTCACTCATATTTTACAACTAAAACAAAATAACAGCTCCTACCTGACCAAGCCATACCTAAAAAGGGAGACCTACATGAGCTACACACACACTTATACAAGAACAATGAATGAGAGAAGCAGATCTTTTTAGGCTGCTAAAAACCTGAGTTTGAAACAGGACACTTACACAGCAACTCCTTAGTTCAGAAGAACGGATAAGATGTGCTGCCTTTAATCCTCCCCCTCATCTCCCCAGCAGTAACATTTCAGAGCTCTCATGTACCAGTGTGGGAAAAAGGTGGTTCATTACTCCCACCATTCCACAGATAGCATGGAGAAAGTTCCAGTAATGGAAAAATTAGGATTTCAATTTAACATTTAACATCAATTTAACATGTCTCTTAAACCACATTTAAGATGACTTCTTTTCCTGGGAAAAAGAGAGGATTTGTTTCTATAGGACTTGCTGCATTTCTTTGGGGAAGCTGTTCATTGTCCCACTTCAGCACACATTTGGCACTCCCTCTGGACTCTTCTCCAGAACTGCATCATGGCAGCTCACAAAGGAAGAAAGCTACGGTGTGTTGTAGGTCTCGATAACTGGAGACATCCAAATTCCCTCTTTGTTCTCCATTTCTTTTCTATCCTATCCAAAACTTCACAATTCTCCACAAATAAAGCACAGAAATGAACCACTAGCTTTTGAAAAGACAAAGTCGAGGTTTACTCCTATAACACTCAGACACTGAGCAGAGATAACATAGCTGTGATGCTTCGGAGACTTGAGCATTGCGCTCTGCCAGCTTGACCCATGTCCTGACTAATGGGTCTAAGTTTGGTTATATTGATCTTACCTACACTACAAAAAGGTCAACAGCCTGATCAAAGCCTCCCTTACAAGATAGTGTGTGTGAAAGGAAGAGTCGGGGACATACACACCATCACAGATCTGCTAATGGAAATGTATCTGTGCATGGGGGACTGGAAGGCCACTGGAAAATCGTTTGATGTGATGGGAATGTACAGTTATGTTGATCTCTACAGTACACTGCATACAGAAGTGAAATGAACTATTAAAAAAAGCACATACAGGTTGCATAAATAATATATATTTCAAATCAAAGCTGATGCTCACATGAAAATTTACTCAGGAAGTTCTGACTCCAGGATTCCGTATGTCTGATATGGGGTTAGCTATTCACAGCTTCACTAGAATAGAAGCAATCTGACAAAAAGCTTCGCTCTGTGGTCTGAGCAGAAATAGAGCCCATGGGGGAACAAAAGATTTCTCTTTAAATGCCAAAATATTTCCCAGCTGGTAAAGATTTGCAATTGCAGCTTTAGATTTCAGCTCGCATGCAGTTTTTCTGCAACATAGCCACAACGCAGGTAAATACAGTCATCACCACTTTTACATTCTCACTGCTTTAACTCAGTAGGAGTGCCCCTAAGTACACCACCACCTGTACCACTCAGAAGAATTTTCAAAGTTGATACACAATGAGATTTTCTCTAGCTTTAAATTCAACTCTTTGTTAAAAAGAAAGATTACTTTTAACCAAGAATAGTCAGGATTCTCATGGAAAACCTAATAAAAGTTTTTCTGTGTTTAGACTTCTATTCATCTTTTCCCAATATAAATTTATTTTCTATAACATTTTGGGCATCTCAGTATGTTTTCCTCTGTTTTTTTCAGTGCTAAAAAGCCAAACTAATTACTTAACAATCTCTAAGCCTCAAGATCATGTTTCCTTGCACATGCACAATAAAAAAAATAAAATTGAATTAAATCTCTAAGGAATCTCATACTTGGCAGTTGATTAAAATTCAGATCTGCCGCCCAGTAGTGAATTTTGATAATGCAGTATGTATTTTCATCCCAAATCAAGATAAAAAAATTAAACATTCATAGAGTCTGTAGAACAAAATGCACTTGATTTTGCCATAAAGAGAACTGACTTTTCAAAGTAATTTAAAGGCTGTTTTCCCTTTCTTGGACATACCTTCTCCAGGAAGTTAGTGTGGGACTTGTAGCCCTTGTTTTCCCTAGTGAGATATTACAACCAATTGAAGTTTTTTCCCCTCACTAATTCTCTGCTATCTTTATCAAAAGAAAAAACAAAACAAAACAAAACACCAAACAAAACCCCAGTTACTTAAATCCAGAGCTTTTTCTGTCAGCATACTGCTACTCTTTTAATTTAAACCTTTAGGTATCAAAAGGATTTTGAGGAAAACAAAAATATTTACACACCAAAATAGCTAAGTGGCCCCTAATTGTTAAAGTCAAGATCATCTCAAGACCCAAATTTAAGTTATTATACCAGAAACCTGAAGCTAAATCTTTCCTCTCATGACAGCACTATTGCTTACTGCAGGTTCACTTTTTAGTTCATTTCCTATTAAAAAAAAACAAAGCAAACTTAATTTTTGACCCAAAGCAAAACAAGACCAAATACAAGTCACATGTGATTCATGGAACAGAAAAATCCTTTTTAAAATACATTTTTAAACCAAGTCCACTGGGACAAGCTGCAAGCTCCAGTAAGTATCTAAGCGCCTTCACAGTCCTGTATTTCCCACAACAGTTCACGTATCCACATTGTCCAAATGAAGCCTGCACCATGTAAAATTATACACCATCCTCAGGTAACCAAAATAACAGGAGAAAAGAAGGAGCTGACCAACACCTCACGTGAACCTTGAGCTAAGAAGTGTAATTTATTATTAAGTTTAATTGAAGTTTGATTAACACTTGGTGTTAACAGAGTAAAATGTCCTGGTTTCACTGTTGAGTTGATATGCATTGCCCAGCACACAGGTTTGTGACATACTGATTATTTTTTTTTTTTTAATTATTATTTTTATCCCTGGGTCTTCTGGGCACTGTGCCAAGCAAAGTTTAGTGAGATGCTATCGAGGGGCCATTAGAGACAATGCATACTGATTTGTTACTGGCAGTTTTGTCACTTTTCTGATAGCAGAATTAACTCACAAAGACTGGCTCACCACAAACGATTTCATGGGAAAAACTGCCAGAGTCTCACAAGAGTGTCATCTTGACCCTCTAACATTCTCCACATTACGTTCTGAATGTGCACATGTACATTAATTATAGCCAGTAAATGAGTCACAAACCCTAAGTGTTTGTAGCTATATCTCATGGCTACAGAGAGCAAGCCATGCATGGCAAGACGAAGGCTGTGTCCTCGCATGCACAGCAACAGCTTTTAAACACTGTACGCAAATTTGCCTGTTTGGAATGCCAGTTTCAATCAGAAAAAAAGGAGCAAAAAGAATGTAAGGCTCTTCAAGGAGGATTTTTTTCTTTTTTTTCTAAAGGGATATCAAAGAATTGGGTGTACAATGAGCTTCAGAGCTTACAGATACACACCTTTAGCCAAGCAGAATTAATCACTATAATTAACAGTGTCCAGGTCAGCAATATAAAGTAGACATTTATATATAAGGGAAAGTTCAATTGTGCTAGAGTTTCTCCCAGTCAGAAAACAGGAAGTTACTTGTAATAACCACACTGTACTAGCAACTTATCATCAGAGATATTTTATATTAACAGCAAGCAATAATTCTTATAATAGGGTCACTTTTTAAACTATTTGAAAATGTGTTATGATTAAGAGCACATTAACAGATTTAACATAAGTGACTATTAGGATATGCCTAGGACAAACAAGATGGAAATCAGTCACTCCAAGCTGATTACCATCATATCTGGTCTTCATCAAGAGTCAGTAATTACCTACATTTATCCCAAAGGCATCGACGTCATACATGTCTGTCAATGTATATCAATGTATAAATAGATATGAGTGGTACAGTCTTATGCTTAATTACATCAGTGACTCACCAAAGAGGGGAATGAATATTTTTTTTCTTGCCTGTAAAGGCAAGGTACTATTTATTAGCAAGTTAAAAGCAAGATAGCAACATAGAAAATTCTGATTAGAGAGATAAACCTTTTTCACCATGAGGATGGTCAAACACAGGCAGGGGCCCAGATAAGCCATGAGACTTCCTTAAGTTCTGCTGGACAAGGCGCTAAGCAATCTGGCTGAACTTAAAGCTGGCTCTGATTTAAGCAAAGGGTTGGACTAGAGGCCTCTGGAGTTCTTTCAGATTTGAGTGTCCTGTGATTCTAAGAGCCAACATGGCTCAAAACAGTGAGGCATCTCTGGGAACCTACAGTATCTGAGAATCTACCTGAAACTGTGCTCAGACTCTGTTTGCCTCTTTTGAGGCCAAGCAACCTTTGTTTTCTTGCTGATAGATTGATTTAAAGTTGCTCTGGGTGATAAGAGTACATAGCTATAAATATTTCTTAGACTTTAGAAAGTTGTATTGTACAGAAACTGTAGGATATTGTACTAAAAGCATTATACGAGGGAGTTTAGGGAAAGGGAAAATGTCGTTACACTTGTAACAGCATCATTTATATCCAATTCTGATGCTTGCATTTATCTCCACAGTGTTTCCTAACAAACCAGATATTATTTTCCTTCTGCACAGCAATAAACAATATCAACAGCAACATCTGGGCTCTGCTGTTCTTAATAGCACTTTCATACAGTTATAGCGTAAAGTACAAGAACTGAAATTGGAAATAAAACAGAAATGTTAATTTGACACTTGGAACTTTACTACAGCTGTGCAATTTTAAGTCATTTTAACTGTAGACTTCTGCTGTTAGGTTGTACTTTACAATAACACTTCCTTTATCCAGAGTCATTTTCTTAGTCATCATCATTTGTGTTTTGGGGGATTTAAACTCACTTTTCCTATTCTTCTTTACAGAAGGCTATGGAACTGAAGTCACTTTGAATCAAGATTTCCATGTACGCAGCGAGTATCCCCACCCACTGTTCCCTGCCATGCACGGACATTTTACCTAGCATTACCTTCTACTTACCTGACTGATTTCAGAAAGAGCACGTGCTGAAAACCCTCAGTGAATGATTTAAAACATCCCTCCCAATGTTTCTGTCACTGGTGGTAGCATATCAGTGTCTGTGCAATACAAAGTAACACACTTCAGGGAATTGCCTTTCAGTAACAAAAAGGCAACAGCATACAAAACTTTAAGGGGGAAAAGTATAATCCTGTCCTGATGCCAGCCTTGTCACAGAGTTTTTGTAAAGCCATAAAGCAAAAGACACTGTTTAAAAGGTGCTTTACCTGATCTGTAGCTTAACTGCAAATGCACAATAGTGCTTATAGCGTTCCTTCCAGAGAAAATTCTTTCTTTGCACATCAGTTTATACAACTTGTACCCCTGGGAACATCAACAAATGTCTTATTTCCTTTACTTCAACATAATATTGATTCACAAAGACTTCTGGGATTGTTCCCCCTTCTTATACTAACAAGGAGTTTGGGTTGTGGGGGGTTTTTTTGTTTGGTTGGTTTTTGGTTGGTTTTTTTTTTCCTGGGGGAAGGGAAGGGTTTATAGTATTAAATAAATCCTCTATTGAGTTTCCCTTCAAATATCACCTTAGCACTCTGAAAATACCTTCAAACACTAACACAGTTGATGCAGCTGAAGTGCAAAAGCCACTGTCCAGCATTTACTCAACTGAGGTAAACGCTGGACATAGTCCAGCACTGGCTGCTGTCTCATCATCCATTTGTCACTCCTGCATCTTCAGTCAGGCTTAAAGAAAAGCCTTGGGGGTTTTGTTCTTGTTTAATTTGCCATCCTTCTCCAAGAGACTCTTTTTTGTGTTCCCTGGTAGCACCTTGAAACTCTCATCCTGGTATCACAGTGGCTACAATAATACAATTCATAGTAATTCAGGAAGCAAGCTAATTAGCTATAAATGTATGCAGTATTCACAAGCACTTACCACATAGCTGAGATTAGCAAATTGTTTTCATCAAGTCTCCTATTTTGTTATTCTTTGTTCTGCCTGATTAACACATGATGCATTTCCTTCTATCTTGAGGTTAGACATCTGAATCTTTTCAGCAGGGAATTACAAACAATGCACATTTATTGACTTAATATTCATTATTTCATTAGAAAAAAAATCAAAATGTACTAAGTCTCAGGATTTTTATTTCCCATGATATCAAATAATCACCAGTCCAGGCTGATCCCAAAATCTCATTTACATCCATGGGTTTGAAAAAAACTATGTAATAAACTTGTGTCAAATACTGCATTAAGATTAATAAGATATTTACTGTTGACTTTGGGTAACCAGAATTCCACTTAATATCTCACTAACTTCACAAATTTGAAACAATCCCCATCTGCCCTACACGAGCTAATTATCAGTCTTTTTGCTAGCACCAGGCAATAGTAACTATAAATTGGACAGATGTCCATTTAGGCTTATTTACATAGCAACTTCATAGTAGAACTATATATACTAACAAGCACATTGTGAAATAACTTAGGCAGGAAGATACTGTAAAATTACAGAGGTTACTTTCTGTAATTACCAAGTTCACGTCATCAGTTATAGAATATGAGGGCCTTCAGGTTGAAATGATAAATTTCAGCATGAGGTTGCAGGCTTGGTAAATTGCTAAAATGAATACAGAAAACATAAAAAGCTACCTGGAGTGAGCCTCAAAAGTATAATTTGGAAAAAATGATTTGTAACAGAGAAATAAAAACAGAAAGGGACCAAAGAAACAAGGAAGTAACAGGAGGAATTCATTGCATGTCATCAATAGCTGGACCATTTCATTATACAACTGGCCACCTTCACAGCACCAATCCATACACCAGTAACTAATTGGATCTAATGTTGCTTACGAATAGAGATTGACAACACTGAGCGTTGTATCAGGGGTGAAAAAGAATAGGTTTGTCATGTCAACATGTGCATTATACAGATTGATGAATTCTTAAACACCACTGTTTGAAGTGCAGATGGACATTCTGGAAGCACTGCATCAAAGAAATTAAACAGCTTTGCACAAAACCAAGCACAAGCACGCAAGCCACAGTAATGACACGTGTTTCTAAACTCTGATTATGAACTGTACCTGAAATATTGCCTGTACATTACTTATTTGCAAAGTGCTTCCAGCAAAAGGAGATTACATAGTTTAACAGAGCTTTTCTCAATATACCTGTGGAGCAGACAAAATAAGTAGCTGCAGTGTGCATGGGTGGAGGCAAAGGGGAGAGAGAAATGGAAAGAGGGAGGGAGGAAGACAAGCAAGAGGTCTACAAGTGATTCACCCTGCAGCATCCCCCATCTTTTTTCTTTTTAAGGGAGTTCTTGAATGTGGAAACCCAGTTTAATTTGACTGTCATTAAATGCCAGGCTGTGCCAGTAACTACAACACAGCAGGTGATCAACTTTCAATAATTTCTACAATAAAAGGCAAAAATGTTAATCATAGTATCTCCTAGACCTCCCTCACATCATTTTTAAACTGCTCATTTTCTGTTCCAGTCCATTATGGCACTCCTTGAACAACAGGCAGGTGGGAAGCCATTGTGGCACTTAATTCATGGTGGAATTACAACAGTTTAAAACCAGCGAAGGTTGGTTTTATGTCATTAAAGGGGAGGAAAAATAGCACACAAAACTCCACAAAAAACCCAAAATGATTTCTATGAATAACTGCCCAAAATTCAAATTCCACAGCTGGCAATTGCAGAGAAGCTCCTCTGACTCCCTGCAGATTTCTTTTCAGCAGGAAGTTTAATTAAAGTGCGTTGTTTTTTTTCTTTCCACAGAGGAAATTCCCTCTGCATCTGCTACAGAGCGATTCTTTCATTTTTAGGGATGGGAATTCAAAGGAATCCCTGAAGCATATCTGAGTTAGGCTTGTGCAAAGTATCAGCCATACTTATCTTTTTAAATATTTTATTTACCTTGTTTAAAATGTGAACATTAATGAAGGACTAGCCATTGTCTTGCCTCTGCACTGCTAACTGAAGAAGTTAGTGGAATACATAAAATACTGCAATAAACCAAAGTTTGCCTTACAGCACTTAAAGTTCCCTTTCAAAATTAATTCAGGGAAATAGCCATTGGGTCACTCCCATTTTAGATCTTCCAACAGCAAAAAGGCTGATTGTACTGAAATTGGTTAAGAAGCCTAAATTGTTGTTAATTAACATAGCCATTTAACTTCAGAAAATTAATCAGGTCCTAGAACTGAATTGTCAAGGTTACTTAGAGTCAAGAGCATTGTAAAAAGAGTAAGCCAAGGTTTTATCAATATCACTATGCCACAATGTATCATGAAAATAAAACATGTAGAAGACTCCTATTCCACCTAAAATGCAGTGCTCTACCCAAAACATGTACGAAAGTACAAACTCCAGTGACTAAAAGTAGAAAGCAGTAGCAGCAATACTTTCAGGCAATTCTGTAATGATCAGGGACACAGAGATTTTTTTTTTAATTTATTTTCAAAACATGCAGGAGAAACTAAAATACACCACTGGTTTGTTTATTTACTTATTTTTTAATAGGAAAGGCTCATTCAGATTTAAAGCTATATAGCTGTTCAGAAATAGCACTACCATTACCAACAAAGCATGACAAGTTTAAATAGAGTATCTAGAACAGTAACGCAAATAAACTCTCTGCTCTGTAGCATCCAGGAGAATGAAAACAACCAGATGTCAGAGGCAATAATGCATGCTCCCAGACCTGGTAATAGAGGAGGGCTTTGGGAACAGATCAACACAACAGTTCTGCCTAGTAAAGGTGATGATTTCATGCACTCACTCATATAGGTCAGAGATGCACCAATGAAGTCAAAACTATGATGCCGTATCAGCCCACATCATCCCTCCAAGGCAGCCAAACAGTTCCCTGCAGACTAATTCAGCCTGCTCAGGGGAATGAAATTCAGCTACACTACCTACAGCTTCTGAGCTGGCTCATTTATAGCCAATTCCTTATGTGGCTTTACTGCTTTCCACTGCTCCTGGCACCAAAAAGAGCTTCCTCAGCTCTGTCCTGCCTCACATACTCTCAGAAGAGCATGAATTTCAGAAAGCTCAGCTCAATCCCTGCCAGAGACACAGAATGGAACAGCAGCCTGACTCAGTGCAGGACTGAACAGCTTCCAGCAAGGGGCCACCCACAGCAGGAATGGATAAAATCCAGCAGCGAACAGGAGTGTGCAAGGAAGGGGGTCCTGAGCAAGACACAAACCCACTGTGGGAAACTGCTGGGGCTGCAGAGCTGAGGGTCTGTGAGCCTCAACTGCCTCACAAGAGTGCTGTTCTTCCCTGGAGAATCTTTAGCAAAAATGCTGATACTGAAAAGGAAAAGGAAAAGTTGAAAGGAAAGTCCACATGTGTAGCTCATCGGCACAATCTACTCAACCATATGCTAAAGGACTGTATGAACATCACGATCTGAGTGATAATGAACAGTAACTTAAAGCTGGAAAGGGAAAGAAATTATAGAACAGTGATGGAAAAACAAATTGAGATTCAGGAAAACTATATGAAATACACATCAGCTTTTCTACACAATACTTCTGGATTTGTGAAAGACAAATTTGTCTAAAATTATTCCATATGCACTAGTGCTCCTCTAAGTATGCAAGTCACACCCACAACACAGAAAAGACTTTCAGATTAGGAGGCACAATTCTGCCAGTCCATCAGAAAACAGAAAAACCAGCTACAGCCTTACTCCACAACACGATGTCCAAGGGGTAATGATGCATCTGCTCCGTATGTCACCAAAAAACTTGTACAGTTAAATGTGCCATATTAAATCATACCAAAAGTCAGATTTTGTTCGGGCAAAACCTACAGAAATTAGTCTAATTATGAATTAAGAGAAAGCCACTTTTAAGATCCCCAAAGCCAAGAAATTATTTCACACAGTGAACTTAATTATCTTTCTTTGTCCAAAATGTTATGCGTCTTCTAATGCCTATCACACATTATTTTTGCTTCCTGGGTTGTCTTTAGCAGTCACCATCACCCATGCTGTTCTCCCTACAGCTGAATCAAGGCCTCCCCTTCCTATGGATTTACCTTCTTTACAACTGTAGCCAGAAAACTGGATTTTTACAGTGCTACATAGTCAGCTTCAGAAAAACATTCCTTTTGTTTGTGGATGCTGCAATTCGCAACAAGACAGGCATTCATGGGATTTTGGGTGGTTTGTGTTTTGTTTAGTTTGTGTGGGTTTTGATGGTTTGTTTTTTCTGGTTAGTTGGGGTTTTTTGTTTTGTTTGGGTGGGTGTTTGGTTTTGGGGGGGGTGGTGGTGTTTTTTGGTTTGTTTGTGGGGGTTTGGGTTTTGGTTTTTTTTCTTCTTTTTTCACACACACAACCCCTCAGAGGCATGGCCACACACACTCTCAGCCTATCCAGTAGGTATGCTCAAGTAATTAAAAATAAATATTGACATGTTAACTATTAGGACAACAAAAACTTACACATGCTATCAAATACCCATGTATTTTATCACTTTGACAGGCAAAAGGCTATAAATAGACCAAACTCACCTGACAACAGTCCAGGACACTTTTACCATCACTCACCAGCCAGTCTGCAGGCAAGGTTTCCTTGTGTCTCTGAGGGAATCAAACACAGCGCAGGTGCCAGAGCCCATGGAAAGCCATGGGAGAAGCCTCATGGTGTGAGGACCAAGCTCAATTGCAAAAGTTTTTGCAGTACAAACTGTCACAAGCGTGTTGGCAAGTGCCAGGTAATGACTGGCCCCTCCACCCCACGAGTGTCACCTCAGGGGAGGCAGCTTTGAGAGCAGACAAAATGGCGGCCAGGTACTTCTGTCCTTCAGAACACCAAACACATACTGTCTGTTGTGGTAGCAGAGGAGTGTTATATAGGGTTTTATATATATATATATATATATATGTTCGGGTAGTGTGTGCTACCTCTCCAACAGGAGCACCATTCCCAGCAGCACAGTTGAAGCTTCCAGTACCTACTGAGAGCTCAGGCCTGAGCCACCCTGTGTGTGGGTTTACATATAAAAATTAATATATATATATGTATATAAAAACGTAGGAATGTTGTTAAACTAAAGAAAAACTGTGGATGCTGAGACAAAGGACAGGGAGGGAAAGAGCTCTTTCAATCAAGCCTTCCCCTGTAGCCCCTTACTGCCATTTCTCAGTTCTCACTTGCTCCTGCTGCTGATAAAGTCACTGGTGAGAATACAGAAATGAAACGAAAGCACAGGCTAAATAAACTCAGCCTGGCCCTTGCCAGCACGTACACCTTCTGGGGTTTCAGCATATCTTTAAACTCACAAAAGCCTAAAACCAAAAAATCTCACTGCAGCTGATTTACTATTTAACTGCTCAAAACACAGGTAATGAGGGGTGGATTTTGAAGCCAGAGTGAAATAATGGGGGTCTCTTCTTTAAATGATATTACAGTGCTGCAGATATAATTTTTTGGTATCTTTCTTTCTTTGGTTGGTTTTCCCCCTCCTTTCCCATTGTGCACTGTCAAATAATGCCTGCAAGCCAAGACCCACGACCACAGCATGGCCAGGGTAGGAAGGGCCCTCTGGAGACTGCCATGTCCAACCCCCTGCTAGACCAGGATCTCCCGGAGCAGGCTGCACGGAGCCAGGTCCAGGAGGGTTTTGAATGCCCCCAGAGGAGGAGACTCCACAGCTTCTCTGGGCAGCCTGTTCCAGTGCTCTGTTACCCTCACAGTAAAGAGATTTTTCCTTATATTCAGATGGAACCTCTTGTGTTTCAGTTTGTGCTCAGTGCCCATTGCCCCTTGTCCTGTCACTGGGTGCCACTGAAAAGAGCCTGGCCCCATCCTCTTGGCACCCACCCTTAATATGTTTGTAGACATCAGTAAGACCCCCTCTCAGTTTTCTCCAGGTTAAACAGTCCCAGCTCTCTCAGCCTTTCCTCATCAGGGAGATGCTCTGGTCCCCTTCTTCATCTTTTTAGCTCTGTACTAGACTGTACCCCGTAGTTCCCTGTCTCACTTGAACTGGGGAGCACAGAACTGGATACAGCGCTCCAGACCATGGCCTCACAAGGACAGGTGGAGACGATAACCCTCTTCGACCTGGTGGTCACCCTCCTCCTAATACACCCCAGGATCCCACCAGCCTTCTTGGCACACTGCTGGCTCATGGGCAACTTGCTTTACACCAGAACTCTCAGATACTTCACAGATTTGCCTTGGAGCAGGCCAGCGACAGCCTGTACTGGTGCATGGCATTGTTCCTCCCCAGATGCAGGACCTGACATTTGCTTTTGTTGAACTTCATTAGGTTCCTCTTCCTCCAACTCTGTAGCCTGTCCAGGTCTTGCTGAATGGCAGTGCAGCCTTCTGGCATATCCATCGCTCCTCCCAAGCATTTTTGAAGACAAGGAATAGGTATGTGTGAGATTCTTTGTCTTGATCAACATTGGGCTGGGGAGCCACTCCCTCCTATTAACAGTATTTATGAAAAGGTTTCGAGGAGGTTTAGCTGCAACCATTAAAACCCAGCCAATTATGTTAGATGAAATTACATGGGACTAGGAAGAATTGTGGGAATTTTTGATGGCCAAGAAAAATGAAACATTCAAGTTGATACAAAAGGAGAAGTTTTTTGTGTTTTATTCAGTGAACCTGAAGAAAAGCTGCCAATTTATAATAGGAATTTATAAAATGTACTCTTTTCTAGGGTAAGCACATTTCCCAGGGATTTGACAGCAAAACCAAACTAGTTGATATGATTTTGAAAGACAAGATAGCTTGTCTGTTTTTGTCATCCTTGCAGCACTGAGGACTAGAGCCCACTCACCTTGAAGTCCCTCCTTTCCAAAAAGGCTTCCACCTTAGAAAGCAGCTGAGCCAAAATTCAGTAACCAACAAATTCAGATACTTAAGGAATGTGGGCAATTTTAAACAAGTAACTCAAGTAACTTGGGGGGGGGGGGGGGTAGAGGTGGCAGGACAGAAGAGAAATCTCAGACCCCTTGCTACGATATTGACAAGCACTTTGGCTCACATTCTACAGATCCTTCTGATAAGACAGTCACATCTTCAGCAGTATCAGGATATTATTTAAAATGTGCATTGTTTACGCTTTCTGATACATTATACACACAGCTCAGCTGTCTCATAATGCAGAAGCAATCCAAGCACAGTAGTTCCAATACAAAACTTCATTATAAAACAGCCTCTCTGGTCTCAATCATAACAGACCAGTTTTTCTTCCTTTTATAGCTTTCAGAAATAACCTTATGCAAAAAGTTATTAGTTGTAATGATAAAAAATGAGAGGAAAGTGACAACAAATAATGCATCTTTTCTGAGCACATCAAGGGCTTTTAAACTTTGAAGAAGGGTCTTTTTTACCTCAGTGAGCTGGCTACTATAAGGTGTCTAAACAAAAAGAAAAAGAAAAAGAAAATATCATCTGTCACTGCTTTAACAGCAAAAAGACAAAATGATTTATATAGGCTGCATACGAAAGTGGTCCTGTAAGAAATATTTTTGGATGAACAGTATTCGTCAATACTTTCAAGGGGGAAAAGAAAAAAGTGTGTATTGAGGAAAAGAAGCTTAACAATTGAAATTAAATATTTCATATGCTTACTGTAATATAATTTTTAAGTTTACTGGAATGAATTTACAGTTATTCCCCGCTCCGCCCTGCCCCCTGCCAGCCCTGTCCCCTTTTATTTGGATGGACACAGCCTAGGGATGCTGCAGAAAGCAGGTCAGTACTCCAGACTTGAAAATCCAACCCCAGACAAAAGCAGCCATACTAGCCATTTCTCTTACAGTTGTTTCCTATCCTGTCACCAAAATATGTAGAGGGGATATTCCCTTTCACCTTCTCTAATCTATTTCTGTAATATGTAGTCAGGATGGACTGGGAAACCTGGGTACTATGCTGGCTTAAGCTTAGAACACCACAACTTCTTTTGAACCCACTGTGGATGGCCTGCCCTATCCCACACAGCACAAATACCTATGCAACACATACGTTGCCAAAAGAGTCAAACTGGACAGAGTAAACTTTAAATTTCTATTTAGCAGTTCAGTGAAGCACTGATTCTGCAAACAGTATATTGAAGAGAGAGTCTCACCACAAACTAAGGAAGAATAGCACAGGAAGCTGTTTTAAGAAATTATATGCAATTAAATGGCCATATGTTTTTCGTTTTCCCTGTTGGGTGGTTTACACATAAAACATACAAACAATATACAGGAATAGAAGTGTTATGCAGACTGATATTGGTTCTTTTATTTATTTATTTATTTATTTAATGCCATGTAAATCAAGGCTTGAAATCTACATAGAAAACTTAGGGCCAGAAGACATACTGGTAAGACAATATTTATGATCAAGGCATACAAAAAGACTTGATGGAGTTTTTGCTTGTTTTGTGAAAAGCAGTAGTGCTGCTATTTTGTCCATTTTATACCTTCTTTCCCTTACTGCTCAGGAATGCAATTTTGGGCAATTTAGAATAGAGGATCTGATCAAAGCATTCACCAAATCTGCAAGATGTCTATATGAAATCTGGAAGTGTATGAGAGATGGTGTGGAGAATTTTATTCAGCTTTCTGAAAGCAATCAAGATATCTGTCTTCTGATCAGGTTTCTTTTTTTCAGGTTTAAGAAGTGATTCTGCGTTTTCTGCTTGCTGCAGATTTTTATAAAGGAGAAATCTTATTATTTTAAAGGTTATTTATTTTTCTTCCAATTAAGACTTGTTAATTTTCACTTTTACACCCCCAGTCTCCTTTACTAAAACACTGTTGGTCCAAAGAAAACGACCACATTTTTCAGCAGCTAGAAAACCTTTCTTGCTTTAAATCCTTTCACTGAAGAAAGGATTGAAGTAATTTTGTTTAATTTTTCCAAGAATATTACATCAGGTTGAAGTCAAATAGGAGAGATTTCATCTCCAACAATGAACACTGAATATGCAAAGCATATATTAATCATTAATGACTTGTAATCAGTTCTGCTTTGACAAAAATGCACCTGCATGCACCAGACACTCAGAACACCCTCTTCTCTGCCAGCAGACCACACTGTGGGATAGGAAACAGCATACCGTGCTCTCAAAGAGGAGGAGAAACACTGGATATCTTGAATGTCAATGTGATCAAAGGGATCAGCTAAAATACTCATTGTATGTTCTTTCCACTTAAATACTTTTTCTCAGGAGGCAATGTATAACTCTCAGACAGGATTTCATCTAAATTTGCAGAGATTTTGTATGTCTAGCTTGTTACTGCAGATATTGAGAGAAATGCAATAATACTTTGTCATCATCCTGACAAATCCCAAGGGAACATAAATGCCTTGAGACAAATCCTTTCAGATTAAACCAAAGGTAGGTCACTAAAGAAATATGGCTGAATGCTCAAGCTCTTGACACTACCAAAACTTGTAGCAACTACCTGGTGAACAGCAGCATGGCATTCCCTGATAAACAAAGACCTTAGTCTCATCCCAACAAGTTATCTGTTCTATGAAAGCTGCCAAACCCAAAACATCATCACTGGAGATCTCGAGGATTTGGCCACAAATCAGCAAGTATTTTGACTGTCTTGTTCTGCTGCTTGACATAGGACAGCAAAGAAGGATGGCAAGCACCACAGTCTGTTGACTCACTGCTTTTCTGCCTTTCTAAGCATACTTCTCCTTGTGCTATGAAGTTGCTGTAGTACTGGAGATGTGAATTAATATACAAAGCTTGATGAGGTGCTTGCAGTCCCCACAGACATCATTAAGAGGCCAAAAATACAGTGAAGGCAGAGAAATGCCTGTGCAGCAGCAGACACCGCTCCATTACAATCTGTATTCCCTTCTAAGCATAACAGCTGCCTCTTCTGACTCCATCCCTACAGGCTGGCTAATCTGACGTAGGATGGAAACATTTTTTTAATAAGTTTCAAATCCTACCTGATATTGAGAATCGATTTTCTAAGACAGGTTTATTAATTGCTTACCTAGACAGTCCTCTGGAAGTTTAAGATGAGTGTGAAAAGGAAGGCAAGTCAAAGAAAAGGGGATGGAGGGGGAACAAAGCCCAGAAAACAAAAAATCCAACCCCCTCCCCTGCCAGAAGTCCTGAACCAACAAAATATGTGCACTTCATATTCAGTTTGTTCTTCATCGTTACTATTTTAAATCAGTCTCTGTGTTCGTATTAACAGCCAGGGTGCAAAACATGACATAGGATTGAGGTGGAAAAATCCAAGATCAACAACTCTCTGAAACCACGTGGCTTTGGTATGCTTTCCTGAAGCAGCCCCTAAGAAAAGTTCTATCATCAGCACCAACTACTTCCCTCTAGCAATAAGAGACAGATGATAGATAAACATTCTCTTCTCACTGGGTCCCTCCTTCTGCACGGACTCATTTTGTGTTTCCTTGCACCTACTTTTGAGTACTGAATAGAATCATGACTGCACCCGTTTCAGAGTCTGAGCATGCAGATGGCAGTGATCCTCTGCATTTTCTCAGCTACAGAAATGTTCAAGGAATTTAAAAATGAAATAAATAAATAATAATAAAAAATACCAAAAAACTGTTGTCTCATCAATAAATACAAAGGTTTTTCTTTCAGCAATGTGTTTTTACTTGAAACAGGAAATCACTGGGACTGCTACATTTAGCATCAACAGAAATTGAAACTGGCAACAGCAGGGTTTTACAGCACCTTCTTAAAGAAGATTGACACTAGAGACCAAAAAGAGTTTCAGTTACTAAACCCACACAAATTATTTCATTCATGTCAGGACTCCTTTTCAGCAGAGGATCACTCAAGTATTTATTTTCTGATAATATCTATGGATAACAGGAACCTGCACTCTCCCACGCTGCCCTGATCTCATAGACTAGACTGGGCTGTAAGACTTGTACAAGACAAGTTTCTATTTGTAGGCAGTATTTTACCTTGTCTGCCCTTTATTTTGCATGCCCTCTTCCCACATGTATTTCCTTGCTTATTCTCAATGTTTTTCTAAAACCAACTCAAAACACTTCAGATTTCTCTCTTCTCTAAGTCTGCCACACCTGGAATTGCCATTTGCAAATTGAAACACCACTTCAAGTAAGGAATTGTCATTGATTTTTATCCATGCTCCAGGAGGATTTCAGAAATTGTCATAATTCTGAGTTTAAAAAAAAATAATTACTGATATGCTCATAAACCAACCCAAACTAGGAAAGAGATAAGAAAGAAAGTTCTGTTTTATTCTAGCTGTGGGGTTTTGTGGGTTTTGGGTTTGGTTTTTTGGGGGGGTTGGGTGGTCTGGGTTTTTTTTTGAGGCTGCTGATGCTATTACCTTAGATTTTACGCCTGGGTTGTCCACACACATCAGCGTGGTGTATTTCAAAAAGGAATAAAGTGCTCACCACCACATTTGCACCATCTGAACTCCCCTTTTCATTCTGGAAGTGCTGAGACTCTAGGCTGGAGGGGCATCAGTAAGTGCCGCTGTCAGCAGTTCTGCATGCAAGGGTGTAAAATTCATTTTTCTCTGAGACAAAAGAGATTCAGCTCCAGAAGTGAAACTCACAATGTAAACTATTACCACTTCAAGAGGAGTCTTACTCAATTAAAGCCTGCAGCATTAGCTTCAAGTGAAGAGATCAGACAGAGGTCCCTAAGCAATTACGTGAAACAAAGTCACCCTTACAGCAGCTTCTCTAATAAAACCAGGACTCTATTTTATGCTATTTTATTCCCAAGAGATTTTCTAACTAGGTTTCAAAAGGAATTCAACTTTTGCAATTTGCAACCCCAGATTAAGAAATCCAGTCCATAGGTCAAAGACACAATTACCTCTTATTTCACATAAATCTCCTTCCCTAACAGAAAAGTTGGCCTGCTTTGTTCTTGAGATTAAGTTAAAAAATTCTAAGCCTCTTCAATCCTTCTACCTGACCCCTTCACTTCCACTCAAACAAAGCTTGTTATAGCCTTTGCTATGGTCCTCTCTCACCATTCACACACATACTCATACCTACTTCACAGCAAATTCCTTGGACTGTAGATTTGCAAAGGTGGAGGGGGTAGGCAGGAAGCTTCCTCCGTTTCTTTCAGGTACTAGCGGGGTGTGTCTTAGGAGCTCTGATGTAAGAGGTCAAAGGTACCTTTATCTTTTCTTTGACTATACAAAAAAACTTTATGCCTAATTTTGATCCTCTGAATTGCATCAAATTTAGATAACTAAAGTATGAGTATTTTCTCAGTGTCTGTGACTCCTCTCCTAATTTGCTTGAAGCTTCAGTTTTCTGCAACTTAATAACGTTGCTTACTGAAAAAACCCAACTGTGAAGTAGTTATTTCTGTATAGTTTGATAAAAGTAATAGATATCAAAATGATGTTTTCAAGAAATAATTGTTAAAATTGATTTTTAAAATCTCATTTTTTTCTAGTGCTCCAATCAGAGGAAAAGCAGTAGGGAAGTCACATCTTGTGTGACTACTCATGATTGCAGCTCAGTATTTGTTTTATACCAATAGACCTATATTTGCTTGATTTTCTTTGCCATCAAAATGCCTGACAGAATATTTATTAAAATAGTCACAAAAGGAAAACTGGAGTACCTGAAGAAGTATAAACCAGAGCTATTTGCAAGATCTACAGAGTGATTTTGTTTTACTTACATTTTCAAACTACACCACAGAGAGCTTCTTCCCTTCCAGGAAACTGTTCTGAGTCAGAAATATTTTCTACGTTTAACATGAGCCTATGGAATGATTTCATTTTAACAGAGGGGGCATAAAAAATTACCCCAGGTGTGATTGAAGTAATCTTCAAAGACGTAGACAAGGAACACAAAAAAGGGTTTCCAAATGCCTTAAGAAAAGCTCCTACAACTAGTGCTGAAAAAAACAGAAATTCACCCCTGTATTCTTGCCTCTGTTACTCTGTCCAGTGGCATTTACTATGTTCTGCAGTGGTCTAATAAAGTCCTTCAGCAGCTTTACAGACCAATGTCCTGCAGTGAATTTACTCAGCTGCATGTGGACTATTACCTTACTCTGCTACTTACTCTAACAGATTTAAACCAAATTTGTTGCCTTGTCTGCAGCCATATCCTGTATTTTTTGCTGAATTTTACAGTCATCATCAACTTATCTCTGCACTGAGTAAGGATTCATCCAGATATAAATCATAAACATACAAAATATTGTACTGCAGGTGAGGCTGAATAATATTTTTCTTAACACATATTGCGTTAGCTAACTTGTTGCACATTTATTTAAAACTATCATTTGTCTTTTTGTTGCAAGGGAATAAGGGGACGAATTGAGCAACTTGCCCTTTGCAAGTTGTGTGTTGGAGCTGACATGCAGAACACTACAGGAATTACAGGCAAAATTTTGGTTATAATTAAAACAAATTTAAAACTCCCACTGGCCACAAAAAAAAATAAAAAAAATCACCTTTTTGTTATAAACCAGAACTACAATCGGCAAGAAAAAAAGGCAGGCTCCTTATCCAACTTTATTACTGAAGTAACCACTGAAATACTGGTAAAGTTCTAGTTCTTGCATAGGCATCCAGAAAATCCAAATTATACAATTGCTTAATATCAAAAGCTATTTTGTTGTCTAACAGTAACACAATGGAAATGCCTTTCTGTAGCCTTTTACACACACCTTGTAGTACAGCAAACCCATGGCTAGCAACTGTGGTATTAATTCAGAAAAATCTATCAAGCAGATTCGAGGCAAATGGAACATTACATCCAGAAATCAAAACCTTGGGTATGCACTTGGGAGAGGCAAGGGATCTGTGCTGAAGTCTAACACTAACATCTTTATGTCCTGTGCTTATATAACATCTAGCATATGGACCCAAACAACTGTAACTGAACTTCTGAAACACTAATGTGCTAAATAATAAAATAAGGACCTGAATGCCTCCAAAATCCATCACTCCATTTGAAGAATGCATTTAAGAGCTATGGTTAAAATAGCAAAAAATAGATGAATAGCACAGAAAGTCTGACTCACTCCTGAAGCTTTGATTTTCAAAGTATCATAGCTACAAGCTGATGGCACGGTGACAAGGGATGAGCACGAACCCCAAAAGGCAAACCTGGAAACTGGTCAAAACATACCAGAGGCAAATATATTTCCTAGATTAAAAGCAACTTTTAATTATCTGCTATTTAATAAGCACAATGTGTAAAAAAATGCAGCAAGGCTACACTGCAATGATCGTTCAAAAACACAAAGCAAATAATTGGCTGTTTTTTGGATAAACTGGAGGGAAAGAGAGAAAGTGATCTTGGTGAAGTATAGGCATTTTTTAATTAGCACTACTGCTCTTGGCAGGGATTGGCAACGATGTTTTAAGGCACACCCTGAGTAATGTCAACTGAAAGCATCACACTCTCACTAGTGACTTCTCCATAAAGAGGACAAATCTGGAGGAGCATCTGAAGTCAAGAGCATGCATCCTGGCAAGGAGCTTGGCCCACAGATGCCTGGCAGTGCTAATTGAACCCTTTCCACTGACAACCCTGCCCTGCAAAAGTCAAGGCATTGTTTAGCAGCAAGTTTGGTCTCTTTAAAATAATGCTATCAAATCCTTCTGCTCTTTAAAGCCACTGCAGTGTTACGTTCTGAGGTCAAGCTCCACAGAATTGCTTAGTACTTGGGTTCAGCAAGAAATAATTCCTTCTGTGTGCTAAAGTTGGAAAAAAAAAAAAATAAAAAAGGAGAGAAGCGTGCTCACCCACAGATCTAATCAATCACCTGCAGAAATCAACTTCAAACATCTCCAAATGTTAAAAGCAAGTACTGTCTGTATTCTATGCATAACCTTTCAACACCTATAAAATCCCAACTGCCAAGAAGCAAATTGCATTTCAAATGGTATTTTTGGTCACAATAGCATCACTTCAGATTTCTCACTGTAAGCAGAACTTGCTCACTATAGGTAAGACAAGCTTGCTGCTGGCACCAAGGGGAAGCAATGGGAGTGCCATCCTTTTTGCTCTGCAGATAACCACCTGCTTTTGCCTAGTCTAGGCTTGGAAGTACAACAAATTGACTTCTAAACATAACAAGAGGAACCAGGGAACACAGAGCATTCAGCCATCACACACCAAGTGACCACCCAAGGGTCTGTGCACGTAACCAGCTTTCCTCCAGCCTCCCCACATCAGAATCAGGGGCAGACAGAAGGGTGGCTTTAGGAGGGAATATGACAAAATCCAACTAACACAGGTTTGCATGAGCTGAGTCCTACCTGCCTTTTAGCCCTGTGCTTTTTGGAACAGCATGGATGTGCACAGGGAACTTACCACTTCAAGTCTTACAGAAGGAAAAATGCTAAATAAATTATTATCTCCCAAAATGCTTCAGATAATCACTGACGTTATTTTTTACATTGTCAGATTATGTAATGACATGTTACACTGACAGATTATGAAAACATCTAGCATTACTTTTTTGAGCAGGCACAATTCATTAATTACCAATGCATCAAAACTGAAATAACTGACAGAAGCCTCCTGCCTCTTCCCAGTGTTATGCAACCTTTCCCTAGAGGTGTATCACTTCCACTTATAGGTAGTTTGGAAAATATGTGAAGAAAGGATGCAAGAAGAATTGTTATCCTAGTGACATTCTCAGTCCTAAATAAGCTAAGAAATTGTGTGGATATAACCAGAAGAGGTAGGCACCCCATTTCTAATAAGACAGGAATAGTCTAACAGTGGGAGTACTAGATTGTAACACTTACTCGTAGGAGCACTAAACAAAAAACCTACTATGTTATGGGAAACATTGAGATGTGCTTACACAATTAGGAGTAATTAAGCACATAGCATTCTGGTAAGTAGACTAAAACATGCATTGTAATTTTTTCTATTCAGCTAGTCAGTATTTGCTGTGGTACAATCATGAACAATGCTCATGTGAGAGGGGGCATGCTGCCTGCCACTGCACCTGCCCTACTGTTCTCGTTCCCCTCACCCCTATATGCGCCTCTGTCTATATCAGAAATCTCTGTGAGATTTGCCTTTGTTTTAAAACACAGAGGGAAAAAGAAATATCTACACCAAATCCAACGGCTTGCAGGAGCAAAAGAAGGATTAAACCCAGAGTTGCAGTGAGTCTGTTTCATATGCTATAGTTTCCACGGCTGTCACGTTCCGCAGAAGCATAGCTATTACTTGGGTGTCCGTGTAGGACTATCATGAAAGAACACCGGGTGAAGCTGCGCTTTCAGTCAAATCAGTGTTCCCCAGCAAGCCACAAGGGTCACATGAGTATAAGTAAAGCTACAGTTTATAACTTTTCAAATAAATCAGGCCAGAAAGCTGAATTTAGATAAAAAAGAATATTTTCCAAACATTTGGCATTGAAAGTGAGGAAAGGAGTGTGCGTTGCCAAAACCAGTCCAATCCATGTGAGGAATACCATGCTTGTGCATTCAGTGCTAGAACAGATATTTAGTGGAATTATGAGGCTCTCTGACGCATTCATTTTTTTCCCTGACATGGTTTGGTTCAACTGCAAAACTGTTTTGGATACAATTCTTATTAATGTGCCTACTGGTAAGAATAACTGAAATCATTCTTTATTTGGAGTTACAGAGAGTTCAACTGTCTTGATAAAATAATATATAAATATCATTATTAAATGTGGCCTTTTTTAACACATTTAAGGAACCAAATGCTTTCACGCCAAGTTATCTGAACTTGTTATGTGCTGCAGGGAATCAAAACTCATATTAATAAGAATCCCCAGGGCCAGGGGGAAATTTTTTAATAGATTTAAATCCATCAAGACTTTTTTTTTTTTGTGTGTCCTCAATACACAAATACACTAATGTACTTCTAAAAATATAGACAAGATTTTTTGAGAGAAAGGACATGCTACTATTTTCACAAAAGCCTTTGTGGGCACTCAGTCATGAGCATCTTTTCTTTGATGTTACATTGTCTGCTTCACCCATCCAGTAAGCATCAATTTGACCAAGGTAATCAAGCTTGAAATAACAGAAAACAAAAGACACAGGGTAAAGACATTTAAAAAGCTACCATCAACAAATTAAAATTTGGCCTTCTGCAGGGCACCAACTGTTCAGCAGCGGCTGATTGCCTAAATAGATGAATTTATTTTAAAGGCAGTCAGCTTTCCACATACCTCTATATAAAATCAAGCCTGATACTACTTACCCATTACCGATACCACTGGCATATGAATTTAGAATTATTCCTTATTTATCACCACTGCTATCTATATTTTATATCAAATATTTCATCACCTGCTGTTATTCTGGTTAAGTAAAATGACCTTGGAAAAACAGACCATCCAGAAATACTTAATGCAGCCCTGCTGATCCCCAAATAAGGGAAGTACAGTGACTGCTTGATCTATCATAAGCAGATATCAACTTAATTAACATCGTCTTTCAGCAATACTACCTGAAATTCTGTAACAGCTCCCAGCATCATTTCTATTGTGAATATTACCATATACTATTACAAATTGAAAGATTTAAATTTATTATTATTTCCCAGCTTGGGTCTACAGAGTTAATACTGTTAAGTTTAAACACATAAAAAACCACCTTGTGCTTATTCTCAAGTGCTTTGATGCCTCTCTTACAACTTCTGGAGTTCAGAGAAGCATTTCTAATTCATGGGACATCTGAGTAGCTATTGGTCTGGGATTTTTTGTTTCCCCAGTAAACTTTGAAACTACTGCCACGTGCTGACCCCTCATCCCTCTCACTGCGCCTTGACGGAGGATGGTCTGGTCTATTTTCTTAACTCCAGGAGCTTAACTGAAAGGCCAAGATCTGACTGGAGGAAGAAGTTAAGCTAAGTAGGCTCTAGTGGAAAAAGATAAATTACTTCAGCTGGATCACTGTCCCATATGTGCTCAGCGAGATCAGTAGCAAACTAGAACACCAATGTTTGCCACAACATTTGCAAAGAGAAAGACACAGCGGTTATGCCCACCAACAACATAGTTGTTTCTTCTAAAACAAATAACTTGTCCTAAAATTCAATTGGAAAACCTAGAAATATTGCTAGGAGTACACTCCTAGTCACAGAGCATTCAAATTATTACCAAGAAAATGTTGCCCAAACCCTGAAGGGCTACATCAAAAAATAAGACTTTTGAGCAATTATACTTCCAGCAGAGGTCCTGATCCTGCAGCACAGTGTTTGGGAGAAGACCCAGGACCCCAGCAACACCACACTTGCTGCACAACACACAAAAAAAGCCAGATGTATCTCACAATAAAAGGTAAAAGATTACAGATTATTGTTGAGTATAAAGAACTGTTATACGTCTTGAACTAGGCTAACGAGTACTCACCTCACATGGCAGAGGAAGGCAAGCATACTACAGGCCATGACAGAGAAAGCTGCTTTTCACATGACTCCTTCTCTTTCCTCTTCAAGAAATGAGGACGTATCATGCTTCCCTCCTCAAATTTCTTACTTTCTCCTTTGACTTATTTTCCTCTTCCATGCTACCTTGCTAAAAGCAAGCAGAAATCAAGAAACTGGGAAGAAGTTTTGCTACAGACCAACCAGTGTGCTCCACCTGAAACTGCTGTAAGGGGGCAATGGAGGAGGAAGGAGTTGACCCACCTGCAGATGATTGGTTTCTTCAGGGCTTGGGGGGTGGATAACCAAGTTTGCTTCCCAAAATAGTTACCACCAAACTAGCTAGCCTGCTGGCCAGCAGAAAGGACTGCTGACTCGTGCAGCTCAAGGTTCTGCTCGCCTTTCTTACTTCTGGATTGAGGTAGAACACTTACATTTTGTAAAAGCGTTCACTTCTTGAAGTTGCAGAATTGTTTCATAAGTAACTGTAAGGCTTCTGACCTGAAAAACCTGGATTCACTATCTCGGTCTTAACGAGGCAAAAAAAAGGATTTAAGTCTGTGCCTTTATCTGAAGTCAGGCTTCAGTGTTTGATGCATTCAAGTGATCTTTTATGCCTTGTTAAATATTCAGTTTCCATCACAAAGGTGAGCACACAGCTTTCAACTCCTGTTTGTGGTACACCTACAGGTAATTACCGTGTAGACTGGCGCTGTGATAGCCTTGTGGGTGTTTCTAGGCCATTACATCATTATGTTATTAGTCCACATGTAATGATGCAGTCTCTCCGGGTAATTGGAGCTATGTTGAGATCACATGTTTGTAATGTAACGGCAGAAAGGTGATAATGTCCTTACTATTCAAATGCAATGTGAAAGGGACAATTGCAAAATGTACCAACAAATAAAGCAAAATGAAAAGAGGAAATACTGAATAATGTTATTTTCCATGAAAAGTATATCTAATCTTCTGAAAAATAGCACAAGAAATTCCAGATAATGACAGAGCTATAGCTTTTATTCTATCTGGATACTGGAGCTGAAGCACTGATACAACTGTAGAAAAGGTAAATGAGTCCACATAAGATCTTAAATATGGAAAAGGATGTGGATTTTAGTGATTTTGGCACTGAATTTCAAAATTAAGTATGACTTTGTTTTTCTTCCTAGTGTGTTTTAGTAACAAACAGAAGATTATATTTCCTTTTTGTAATTTGACAAATGTTCAAACTTTTTTTTTCCTGATAATTCTTTTGGAAATTGATTGTAGGCAAAAAAAAAAAAAAAAAAAAAAAAAATATCAATAAGCATTTCCACCTCAGAAATGTATTGAGGACTGTATGTATACAACCTAATCAACTTTGGAACTGAAGATTTTAATAATTGCTTAGAAATAAACTTATCACAGAAATTACTTTGATTTCATTTTTTTTAAATTGGCTTAGTTAATTAATTGTAAGGTTTTTAACAAATATTTATACTTCTCCAATAGCAGAGACTGAATGTGACAGCATAGAGGTCTCCCAAAAAAAGGCAGAGCTATTCAGCAAGATATAAAGCAAGTATGAAGGCCCAGTTTCCAGGGGCTACTTCATTGTTTTATAACAATAGAAATATTTCAGAACTTTCCTCAGGACCATGTACCCCTTGCATTACGTACAAAGAATAACTGACAGGATAAAAGGAAATGTCCTTTTATCATGTCCAAATGTCAGCACATGGGGAAACAGAGTATCTGTATCACAAGGCAATTTTGCGATGGGAATCAAAGGAAATTAAAGTCTGAAGCAGGGGTCCTCAAACTACAGCCCACGGGCTGGATATGGCCCCCAGGGTCCTCAATCTGGCCCCCAGTATTTACAGACCCCCCCCCACCGGGGGTTGGAGGGGGAAACCAAGCAGCCGTAGATGACTGTCTGCCACTTCATCTGCCTGCCGGCCCCCTGGTTAAAAAGTTTGAGGACCCCTGATCTAAAGTGTACAATACAGAATGGTTGGCAGGGGCTTACAGCAGTTCCTTACATATGAAATAACGTTAGGAAAGCCTGGAACTGGGGGATAAAGGCTGCACCATCAGCAACAGGAAGGCCGGAGATGATGTCACTACAAAATGTTGATCAAAATTCACTAAATAGCTCCTATAGAACATGATTCATCTTGGGGTCCCAGCAGGACATCAGCGTTAAGAAATGCAGAGAGGAGCTGAAAACACCTCTTGAACAAGTGTGAGAAAGCCTCCATTGATGTGAGGGATAAAGAGAAGTCAGGGAAGAGGTGCAGAAAGGAGAACATGCTCAGATTGATGAGTTAGGGAGGCAGGTCTGGAAGCAGGTTTGTGGAATGGTAAAAGGCTAGAGGTGAAAAGACAGTGTGGAGATTAGATGCTGGCATTGCTTTCATGATTATGACCCCTCATGTTACACCTATTTGCTGTTATTAGTTTAAGTCAGGTACAGCAAACAATGAAGAGAAATTTCTAATAGGGAAACCACTCATAGCACTGTCCATCTTGTGTACTGTGCGCAGCAAGAGACATAAAAATACAGTACAGTGTGCAATTTTATAATGAAACTGTCTTGTCATTTGTTTGCATGTCTGAGCTAACAAAATCACACAATCCATCATATCTGGTATTTGATGTCTTGACGATGCAAGATGTTCTTAGAATAGAAGCCTGCCTGGTATGTACATATGCTCATTTTTTTAATGATCTCTCATTTAATTTCATCTTCCCTGAAGTGCAGCAGGAAGGCAGACCATTATGAATAAGAATCACAAATTGACATTGACAAGCTGTAATGTCAGAAGGTCTGAGCCCAAACAGACTGTAGGGTGAAACTAACACATACCAGGTAGTTAGTATTTTTATTTACAGTTTTAAATATTAACGTGAATTTGCCCTTTGAGCCAGAGAGGATTCAGGCAGGTGGCAGAAGCGCTCTATGCAATCCACTGCCATTAATTCTTCCTCCAAGACAGAACCTTTTTCTTGAAGCAAATAAAGTAATGAGTAGGAAGCATGATTGTAACATGAGGAAACAAGCTTGCAAGAGCAAAACTTGGGCATTTCTATTTCTGCACTAAGTAGACCAGAAGCTTTGTTAGCAGGTGACTCTACTCCCAAAAATGAAACATCACTGCCCCCTTCTGTAATCCAAGACAGCTGTATCCTTCAGCTCCCACCAACGTCTATACGGAAAAGTAGGTTGTTACATACTAGCTGACACTGACAGTGATATACTGAACTTGCCCAAAATATTAAACAAAAGTATTAGTTCATTATTCCATAACTATTTTCATGCTTATATTAGTTCTGAAGAGCCTGATAAAGATCTAGCCTCAAAGAGAACAAATAAGGAATAAATACACTGATATTTATTCATTAACAGTTTGTGTACGAGACAGAATCATGCCAATTTCTGAATTAATTAAAAAGCTTTCAGAAATTTCCAACATTCATTGAAATGCCATCTGGTTGTGTTTTTTTTTCTAAAATGAACTAGCTCTTTCCCAAAAATTGCAAATAAATTATATACAAGGTTGTAAAACTGGCATACACTCCAGGGAAAATGGAAAATCACTGACTGGATAACATTTTTAGAAGGAACCTGAAAACACTCACCCACCTCTTCACATCAACTGCGTATCTCAATCTCCCAGCCCATGGAATTCTGGTGTAGCCTCCTTTTTTTGCAATGATTAGAAATTCAATGCATAGTCAAACTCCTCTTGCACATCCACCTTGTAAACAAGCAATTCCCTTGTTCTGCCCACATTATCATATCCTTCACCCATGACCTTTGCATTTCTCACTCTTGCTCAACTTAAGCCTTCTTTGGGAACGTGTCTGTAAACTGCTGTGATCTGGTGTACCCTGGCCGTGGTATACAAAGAGAGCGTGTCAGAGCATAGAACATGAGACTTAGCTATATGGAGTTGAAAGCAACAGTTAATGGTTTAATTGCATTTGTAGCTTTTAAGCTCTTCTAGTGTCCAAACCCCTATATTTTTTCCAGTTCCTGCAACCTGAATCTACTGACTTTCCTATAATCTTTTCCAGAGCCTTTCCTAGGACCTTTTCGATACAGTAACATCTCTGGGCAACCACCGCTGCTTTAAGCCTCGTCTTAAGTACTTTCTCAGCTACAGCCAACACACTTTCAAGCCTCCCTTCCTCTGAAAGCAAAAAAAAAGTGAGCTCAACAAACTGAAGGCTCCCTCGTGCAAATTTATAATAGACTTGAAATCTAAAAATATTTTATTTATTGAAAGGACGCAGCAGCAGCAGCTGCCTTTAACTATGCAGGCTGAACTCTGGATTGTGGATTTCCCTGCAGTGTCAAGGCTGATTATTTCTTCGGGAATAAACTGACCTAATCCTGTATTTGAAAAGAATAGATCTATCTTTTTTCTTACAATGCTATAAAGCTCACTGTCTTTCCCACCATTGGGGCAATGCTGCTGGAAAAGGTATGTGTGAGAAAAGCAGCATTACGCTAAATGATTAATAATAGGTAGTTGAATATGAAAAGGCAAGAGAAAGTAAACTTCATGTGCCCACAGCTGGCCAGAAAGTAGAAAGAGCTCCTCCTAATCTCATGATTGTCCCCATGGGGAAAGGGTACAAGCCAGCACACTGTTGAATCGTACACAAATACAGATATCCTGCGTAACATGGGCAAGTTTCTTAATCTGCTCGCTTGCCCTCTCAGGGGGAAGTGTTCTTTATATCACAGTAACGCAGTGAAGGGAAATCGCCATTAGTGTTTGTGAATTGCTAAGCCAAGATAGAGAAACCAGGTGAATGACAAGACTGCTATACATAAAAATACAGAGTTACAGATTCCTTTTGCCACATTTAAATAAACATGCCGGGACTGCAACAGTCTCTCTTAAGAGACAGTCCTTATCTAGAGCAGTTCTCCAAGCCAGAGCTGATTTATGCTGGAGGGAAGATAAACATATAGGTATATTTTGAAAGCTGAGTCATACTTTCATTGCTTTGAACTGGTTATTTCATTTCAGTCTACAACACTGACATATAGAGACACTGAAAGTATAATACAAATACAATTATCTTAGTGTCAGCTTGATTCAGTAGGGTATGAGTAACTCAGTTTCTCTCTTTACTGATGGCAAGGCCACAGATACTGTAATTTTTAAGAATACATCTGTCTTCTGATTCTGGAAATATGGCCAACCGAATGTGTGCATCTCAAACTAGTAGCACTGGGGAAGTGCTCAGAAGTCTGACTGTTGTACTGGGACTAGGAAAAAAAGTGAAATGTGAGGTAAGTAATCATCAGGAAAGTAAAACTGAAACAGGAGTGGAGTCTGAACGGCACATGAATGGCTCCAACCATGTGGTGCCTGCAAAGGCAGAAAATGAAAGTCGATAACCCCAGAAGCTCTTTCCATCCCTACATATGGTGATGGGAGATTAATAGTAGTAATGTCTGTCGGTGGATGAAGTCAGGCGCAGAGTCCTTTTCTCCACTTACAGTGACCACAGAACCACCAAAGGAGTACAGCATTGACACATGCAAGCCCACACATTGAAGCATGATGCCGTGCCCAAGCTGACAAACCCCACTGAAATCATACTAACACTCAAAGAACAAATCATTCAGTACTGTAAAGCACTTTTCAATCCTGTTTAAAAGAGAAAGACAACATATCTGCTGTAATGCATAACAAAATATTTAATTTTTAGACATCAAATTTAAATTCATGAAGGTGGTCATCTTGGATTAACTGCATGACTGCTACCAAAATCTGCACTGGTTTTGGCTAACTTCTCACACCCACTTTGACACCATACTCCTGAAGCCATTTTTCCTGAATGTTAATATGATACTACAAGATGAGGACTATGTAATGATAGGAAACATTTTCTCTGCAACCAGTGCTGCAGTTGATTTCAAGTGATATGACAAGGCAGCTGCTCACAGGCACCTCAGAACTGCTTAATTTAGAGCAAAGAGTGAGATCATAGCACAGTCCATAACTGATGGATGGTGAGTTATGCATCTCAGATTCCCCCAATACAGTCCAACAGCAGCTCTGTGGCTCATTTCCCCCATCTTTTTATGAAATTGTCTCAGAAATTTTTCCCTAGGTATCCCACTGTGTCATTAGGACACAGTGTCATTAGACTGTGAAAAAATGCAGTCCCAGTAAAGTCAACTACTGCTCCATCTCTGTGCGAGAACCATGGCTCAAAGGGGTTTTAGTAAAGAGTAGTTTCTGCAGTGCCAGAATGGCACCAGTCCATGGCTACATAAGCAGTTATGGTTATCCATGTGCCGACGTGGTGGCTAGTCAAATGAGCATCTGATGGTAGGCATGAATCATAAATCTTCCCATTTAAATCTAGGCCAGCATTTGCTGTAACTTCCAATAATCTAAGCAGCCGTAACAAGGAAGCTGGTGCATGGACAGAGAATCATTCCCATATACAATGCAGAGCATTTTGAATTTCCCACCTGAAGGAGTGATGCATGTAAATTAAAATGAGCTGTTCTGCTGTGGCGCTGGCCAATTTATTAGGCAATCAAATAATATGCTATCAGTCACATTTGCAGTATGTGCGAGTAGCTTTCATGGTAATTTTACCATGCTGTAGTATGCACATGATAAACTACTAAACAAACAAGTTCCACTCCCCAGGGAAGTTACAAAACAAGCAGAGACAAAGTCAAAGCAAGTAGCTGCAGCCCAAGACCCACAGGACGTCAGGAAGTGGTCCTTTAGAAAATAAGCCTGTTTAGACCATAATTAACCACATGCCTCACTTTAGTGTAATATTAAACACCAGTAAAGTGTATGAAAATACCTCTTTATGGGATGACTGAAATCACTTTATCAGTGTGTTTGAATGAAACACTGTTTCATGAAAGCTGAGAGATTTTACAGGAACTAAGGTTGTTAACATGTTGATGGGTGCAGGCCAAACTCCCTTCTAGGTAAAGCACTTGGTATTTTTGATCTGAAGAAACCCAGACAGTTTCATGTCACTACTTAAAAAAAGAATAGCCTTGTTTTTATTTTAGTCTGAAATAAAAATAAATCTGGAAATCATGAAAGTTGTTGCAAAACAGAATTGTTATTTTTCCTGCCAACTATGATATCAAAGGCAAGCAGCCAAGTAACACGGATCACTGAGTAGTTTTCACATCTTCCATAAATCCTTATTACACTGATCTACTCACAGATATTGACTCTGATTCAGGAATGCAGTTAAATATGTTCTTTTGAAGTCAGCATCACAAAGCTGAACTCCTTCAGGGAGGTGCAAACAGCTGGTTGAAGAAGTGTGAAGGGTAGTCACTGGGGGCTGCCAAAGCTGGCAAAACATCTTTGTCAGCCAGATGATCTAGTTCCCCCTCACAAAGGATTATACATGTCATACATATATATATATGTATATACGTATATGTCAGGAATCCACAGATTTGAAAGCAGTCATTGCACTTTCTGTCTTGCACAGGACTAAGGTGCCTACAAAGGTTTCAAAGCATTAGACATGTTGGTCTTGCCCCAGGAATCCTGCTTTCAGCTGGTTTCAAAATATTCTTACATCTAAGCACATGGTCAATGGTTTTCCTGATTTGAGGCCCTTTGCTTCACGCAATATGTAATTATAATGTAAATGTCTCCCATATGTCTGCATCCCTTAGGACTGATTCTGATCTGAAAGCTGACTTGGCATGCTCTGGCCATGCCAACATCGTTAGAGACATGCAGTCCAAATGCGATGTATAAATGATGTATTTTACAGATGATTCATGCCAAATTATAATCCTACGGTTCAAATGGAGAATGGAGAAAAAATAATTTTTTACCTAGAACGATTAAGAAAGGGACTGTTCCAGTTTAAATTCTGCACCTTGTACAGGAGGAAGGCATGTAGAAACCAATGTTTAGGCTTTTAGATGAGTAGATATTCTTAAAATTATGTGAGTTGCTTGAACATAAAGTTGCACTGCCCACGTTAAGCTATTTTCACTTTTAAAGCTCAGCGTGAAACCCCTGAAATTCATCAATTAATATTTTTTTCCTTGGAAGACTCTGGAAATATGAAGTGCCGTAATTTCTTTCTTGAAAGAAGCTCCCACCCTCTGGATCCCTCTGAAAGGGTTACCACCACAGCATGAGGTAGCACTACTCTATAAAGAGAGAGACATACAACTATAGATACAGATATTTGGAGATACGCTATGCACTGAGGAGAAGGTAAGGTTTGATGCTCACCATGAACAGCTGCTAAAATTCTTACCATAAACTTGGGTTAGGAACACCAACAGTTTTGACATATAACTTATACTATGTGAATCTACCAGAGTAATTTTCTATGGTCAGGCCTACTTGCAACAAAATAATGTTTAAACTTTTAAAATATATTCCCAATACAAGACAAGCTTTTCATTTTTGTTTGCAACAAGAAGAGAACTTCCAAAACATGCTGTTGCTAAGGTGGATTTTGTACAGGGAGAGATCAAGATGAAAAGCTGCCCTCTTACAGCAGCCTCTGGCCTCCATCAGAGATCTTCAAATACTTTGCAACTGGCATGAAGAACTCCTCACTGGGCCATTGCTTTAATTAACTAAATTCCTCCTTACATAAACTTTTCCAAGGTTGCCTATATTTTATCCTATATTCATCTCTCACTATGCCTTCACAGCCATCACAAACCTGACTTCAGTGGAGAAGCCTGATAACTACCCTGTGAATATGATCCTTCTAACCAGATTATACCTTTTATTTTACATAATCAAAATCTGTTTTTCAAAGTGGGAATTAATCAGCAGGGAACGGTCTCGGCCTGTCTCTGCACCCACACCAACTGAAGTCACTTGTGGTCTCAGATTTCAGCCACCCTCACATTATTTCCACTCTTCCCCAGACATCTTTCTAATAGCCGGTAGTACATAAATCTGTCACCACTTACAGTCACAAAGCCCCAGCTAAGGGGCTTTTCAGCACTTCCCTGGAGTGCAATTCCCTTTTCAGCAATTCCCTGGATTCTTAACTGGTACATTATGCAAGTAGTATATAAATACTTCTGCTGGGTTCCTTTATGCATTCCTTAAATTGTGCTAAACAGAGCAGGGATCAGAAATGTAAGAAAAGAGAAGATTATTTCCTATTTCACTACGGACTTCAAAGGCAGTAGATGCAATGTCTCCAGAAAAAGATAAAAATACATTCTCAAATGGAAGAAATTGGATAAGCACAAGTTATCATGAAGAAATGTCAAGAGAAAATGGTGTAGCATGGGCTATAATACCTGCATCCTATCTCTAAAATCAAAGAAAGCATCAAACTCAGTGCTTTCAATACTCAAAATTGAATCTCAGAGGTTTTTTATATACTTGCTTGTTTTTCTTGTGCAGTTCAGTACAAAACCACAGCTAGTCACAGGATTCCTGTAAGTTCAGGAAAATCTTATAAAAATGACTAATCAGAAAAATCTAAGAAAAATGTTTCAGAAGTTCCTTCTTTTCACAGACTTCAGAACAGACTGATTTTATGAAAGACATTAAAACACTGCATCGATAGCTATCAAAATTGCTTCTACTGAAACAAGAGCAGTGGCTACTGCCATTCTATTCTCATTTTTTTTGTTTGAAGATGATCTCTACTTGCGTGAAGAAGACATTGCTGAAATGATCTTAACATGCAAAGTATCTGCTTTTTTAAAAAAACAGTAAGTACATGAAAGTACTAGATTCCAATGTGACATTTGATGATAAAATAAAGCCACCCATTAGCAGGAGGTTTTCCACGGGCTTTCTTCTTGTGCTCACTTGAGCAAATTAGGAGCACTCCCTGTTAGACTTACAAACCCGTGGGGCACTTTGGTTATTTTCCATCCAGTTATCTTCATTCTTTTGCACTGATGAACTGCAAATCCTACATGAAAGCCTAAGTTGCTTCGGCTGTCTCTGATGGGCTGCATTGCAACTGAAAAGCAGAGGGCCAGATATCCTCTGGCAGTTTTCACTTGACTGCAATTAGAGAGACATTTTTCATTGCTGAGTGGGCAGTGGCCAACCAGCTGCTGGGCAAACATCATGCTGATTGACATAAGAATCTCTATTATTCTTGTATAAAAGCATTTTGGAAAAAAACCACAAACAATGGCTTTGAATTGCAATTATTTCTATTGTCTGCCTGAAGACAGAGATATAATCTGTTTTATTGTTGCTCCTTCCCTTCAAAATTACAGCAAGGATCTCCTTATCTTGAAACATGATTAGGAACTCTTTGGAAAGGATCCAGATCCAATGCACCTTGCAAGATGGGAAAGTTTTCTGTAAGAGTCCAGTGGGAAAAGACGGGGGAAAGGTTTTCAAAACCATTAAACCCTGAAAGCTTTTCAAACTTTCTTGTTTACATCGGTTGAATATTTTGAAAGCCCACAAGCAAACAAAGAATTCTGAAGGGCAGAAATGAAGACAGGATCCTATTCTTACATCAAATATTCATACAGAGAGATGGACAGATTTGCCCATACATTATTTTTGTTCTAAAGAAAGCAGACCTCAGACCACATTTTCCGAAGGGACTGCATCATCATTCGGACTGCACGTCTGATTGCTGAATGGCCAGTGCCTACTTGGTTACTCTGTAAAAGAGTATATTTGTATAAACAAGTATATTTCTATACTTTGTAAAAATATATGCCTAAAAATACAGAACGGCAAAAACCGGTTACCGAGGATTACTTAATGTGATGGAGAACAGAGTCCTCTAGTGGCCTCTGCTCGCCATAACGAGAAAAGCAGCCAACAATTCCGGGAAAAAGGGACTGATCTCAAACTTGACCTCTCGAGAAATCTTAGTTCAAACCTAATAATAACCAGGGGAGATTGCTCCCATGGATGTCCATGGCAGTCTCCAGAGTTTTCTACTCTTAATCTGCAGAAAAATCTTCAAAGGTCCTTACATGTATGTCAAAAAGATCTGAGGCAGCTCTTATGGAGACAACATTTCTCAACCATGTATGTGATGCTGTTCTACCATATGTAAACTGTGCTGATATAAAAATCACGTATTATATACACATACTAAGAACGTCACAAACATAGAGTGAACTCTGCTGATATAACAAGCCAAATAGATACATACTCATATACCTATACATGAAGTATTAAAAAATTTAACTGGGCTTCACAGCGTATTGGCACTGGCAGTCAATCTTTTAGTAATGAAGGACAGATTTACAGACAAGAGCTTTATGTTTGACATGAGAAAATAACCTTGCAGAGGAAATATGTAAAATGGAATAAAATGGTCCAAGAGATGGGCTTGGAGACAAACTTTGCAGGTCAGGATTAATATTACCTGGGAGAAACTTCATGTGTTTGCATAAGAGGGAAGAGTACTGCAGAGCTGGGGATATGGAATTGTGAGAAACAAACATATTTAAAATGTGTGGTTGGAAGCTGAAGGCTGTATGTGAGTTATATATATATATATATATATATATATATATATATATATATATATATATATCAGCTCAGACTTTGGAGAAGACTTTCCAGAGCAGGATCATAGATATGAAAGACAATAAGGAGGAAAACGAGTGAAAAAAAACCAGTTTTTGTAAACTTCCCAAGATGACTGAGGAAAGGATGAGGAATCTTTGCCAAATTACATACTAAAGAAGGTACTGAAAACACACCAGGAAAGTGAGGGGGGGAATGGGATACTAGAGGGAGTAAACAAGATACAGGGTACAGGTGTGCTGGCAGTGAGACCTGCTTGCTGCCCGCGCCAAGTTGACAAGACAAGATTATAGGTCTTCACAAAAAAAATAATATACATTCTGTGGCACAGTAGGTAGGTGAAACAGGTGTGTATGTGTTGGTGCCAGTTCTGCGTGTGTTTGTATTCAAATAAGAATTCACCTATAGAGACAAAAAGTATAAAATTAATATTCCTTCATTCATCTTGAAGGATCCTGAATAACATCTTATGATTGCAATAAATTCATAAAATGAAGTTTTGTAAACCAATCACTTCATTCTCTGTAGATGTTAAAATTTCTTAGCAGTATCACTACGTATGTAAATGGCAACACAGCATTCCTAAATTATACAATGTATATCCTGGCATCTGCTTTATACATTCCTGGATCTTAAGTCCTTTGGCAAAGGTACATAACCAGCCATAAAAATCTGGCAAACAGCGCTTTCTAGGAAAGATTTGTGTGGTCTTCGTACCAGACAGTTCCCAGTACTGTCATTAAAGCCTTATCTCAGGAAAGCACTTGGAAAAATCTGTTCTCCCTTTAAAGAAGAACCTCATCAATCAGAGCTATAGGGGTCATCTGTCATGACCATCAGCTTCCCTCTCTCCCCAGCATACCTCTGCAGAGTTAGAGCATAAAAAGATAAGTTCCATATGCAAAAATTTGAGTCAGATATCATTTGGTTATATTTCTAGATGGCATCTTCAAATCTCTACCCCTACATCTGACTTTTTTTTTTTTTTTCACTGCTGGCATGTTTTTTATCAGCTTTACCACTTGTAGTTCATACACCTATCAAAAAAGTATTGCTGAACTTAGTGACAGACATAAAATAAAGTTTGAAAAATTCCATCTTTCATGCAGCAGGGGAAATTATTTCCTTTGAACATGCTGTCAGCCTCAAGCATGGTAATGGATTAGTGCAGAGTGCTCAAACCAGTACTTTGTTTCAGATTTCGACATGTGCAAAAAGATTCCAAAACACTGAAAGCTGCCATGTCTGAATCAATGCAGAACTGCAAACTGAACACGCCTGCAGAGATATGACTTGGGAGGTAATTTAAGACAGCAGTATCAAACAGGCAAAGATGTACAATAACCTAGGACGAAAAATAGTTGTACAATAACCTAGGACACAAAAATACTAGGAAGAAGACTAATCCAACATTAAACAAATGCAGGAATGCAAATTAAGTGTCATAAGGGCAGCTGTCTCTTACTGTTTGGGCAGTAGGCATGACCCACCAGAGTTGCAAACACAGACTCCTTTTCCATCTAAACAGAAAAGGAGTCTGCATTTGGAAGTACAAAATCTTGAATGTTGTGTTGTCATCACCACCATCACCACAAACTCCCAAAGGGACCCCAGAAGTCTAAATTGTGATTAGTCCTTCAGACTCAGTAGGAGAACTCTTTTTTTACAATGATAAGGCACAGTTCTTGGTACAGTTTTGCAGAGGATAGCTCTTGCTTTTTAGGCAAAAGTATCAAAGCAGGGGGCAGGGGATTAACTCTTTATTGACTGCCCTACAAGGACTTAATTTAAAGAGCAAGATGTGCATTTTATGGACTGTAACTCCAGTGGGAACGATGGAGATCACAGAATCACAGAATGATTGAGGTTGGAAGGGACTGCTGGAAGTCATGTTGTCCAACCCCCATGCTCAAGCAGGGCCACCTAGAGCAGGTTGCCCAAATTATGAGTAAAGCTTTCTCATGGCTGGCAAAATCATGGTAATTTCAACCAGACACCCTTCACATTGGAAAGAAGCCTTGAGCACGAATAGCCCTAATTTTTACTAATAGTAATAGCTGTGATGAACCGCATTGTCATGAATGAAGGTGATCAAGAATGTAAAGATGGGAGATTCTTTACAATCCTCCACAGTTTCTGTGCCACAGTCACTCAATATCCATGACTGGCCAGGAACAGAGATCCTTCTGATTTTGGTGCCTGAGGAAGTGTCCCCAGTAATTACCACAGAAACCCACTCCTCTGCTAAAGGAATTGAGGGGCTCAGCAGCCTCTGGCATCACTAATCATAAGGTCTGCTGTGATTCACTGCGGGATCCTGACCCAGAGAACATGCAAATCTCCAAGGACAGCACTAGGCAATGGTGCACCACCTGAGGTCCTTCCCATGGGGCCAGGCACAGGGATCTCTTTTGTCTCCTCACTCTTCAAAAGGCATTTGACAAGTTAAGGTGCTTGAAGATAGATCGATACGCAACAATGCGTAACAGTGCATTGATCAAACACAGCTCTTGACCTCCTCTCCACTGCACTAATGTTACTTTTTTTCAAGTGACTGGCCAAAGCAAAGGCCTACAGAAATATATTGTTCTTGTATTCCATTAAAGAACAAGTTTGTGAAAAGAAACTAAATTTGATGAGTTATCTGTTTTGAACTAGTCAGATCTCCACACCAGACTGACAGTCACATTTTTACCCACATTTCTAATGACAGGAGATGGTTTATGATGTTCAGTTCTGCTGCTGCTCTCTTATGGACAGGTCACACCACTACTTCTAACCATTAGCACACATTCCCATCTTCTGAGGGGAGTCAAGAAGGACAACAGAATCTTAGATTAAGCATATGGCCCTCTCAGAGTAAGAAAAATAATGGATTTCTCGTTGTGACACTCTGAAGCGGTATGACTGGAAATGTCAAGTACATTTTACTCACGGTAGCTATAAAAAAACAGTACTCCATGGTATCCTATTGGACATCAGTGCTGCTTGCATTACCCACACGTGGTTATTTTCCACCCAAAGTTTCTACAACTTCAGCTCCTGGTTGTGTAAACACCTGCCTAATACTGCAAGCGCAGAAAATTTTTTTTTCTCTTTCCCTCAGCAATTCAAACAATCACCGTTGTCTCACCTGGTTTTCCCTTTTGAACATTCAGTTCCTATCTCCCACAAGTTCAGCCTGCCTCTGCTCTCGGTAGAGGCGGAAGGGGTGAGATTTTTCTCAGTCTCTGGAGAAGTTGCCCCAGTTTGCCTCCTAGAGGAACGGCTATTAACATAAAAACCCCAAGTGATTATTTTAGTATGAAGAACAGATTTATGTGGATTGAAAAGCTAACATCTGCCTGGCCAGAGCAGGATAGCACCTGACAGTTTTCACTCAAAGACACCAGTTTCTCAGACATGGAGTCTCAAAACAGAGCTAGAAACAGTTTCCCTAATATATTTAAAGGTAATGTTCACAATCATACAGCAATTTTTTAAATGCAATCATATAAAACTGAATGCTTAGCTTCATTGAGACAGCTACACATCTTTTCACATTTACTAAGCAGCCACAAAGCAACAGGAGGCACTTGTGTTCAGCATTGTTCACAAAAAAACAAATCTGCATGTTCTTGTGAACTCCTCTTATAATTTAGGTGTTCCTTTAAATATTTCTGAAGACACATAAGTATCGACCTATGCATGCAGCTGGCCTGAACAGAGCATATTTTGTTAGTGATACTGTTTACTTCACACTACCTACCTATTATTTTTTGTGGTAAATGAGACTGTCATGTTTTGCTCTACTCAGTGTGGTCCCTGAAATATCCAGTACACCGGATTTGATGACCCCACAGGTCTTCACAATCCCATATTCCTAATCACTTTGAGGAAGGCAATGCGTCCTTCCATATGCTTATGAGGTCCTCTCGTAGTCATAATTGAGACTGTGGGCATAATCCAAATGCAAGTCATAACCATAACAATTTAATTAGAATTATTAAATCCAAAGAGCCAGAAGTACCTAATTAAATAAGCAGCTTGGTTTCTGAGCACAGAGACATGCTTCAGATCTCTGCAGTCATAAAATTCTCACTGTGCAAAATTATGAGTTGTTGTTTGATAATAATCAATAGAACAGACTACTGAATAAATACCTTCTGACTTGTTTTCCAAGCCATCATATTGGTCCCAGTAGTTTGCAAGAGAGATATAAATAACAATGCAATTGTCTTCCCACAGTCTTGCTGTTATTGTTATCTAAATAACCACTGACACGACCAGACAAAAAGAGAAAGAAGGGTAGTTTGTCAAATCTTGCAGATAATTGTCACTATAGCCTCTCTGCAGGGCTGTAACTACCAGGGTTACTGCCCGTACCACTTGTGTTCATAGCACAGCTTTTTTTGTTTGAACTTCACCACAGCTTCCACTCTGTTTGGAGGAACAGATAGATACGTACTGGATGGATGTGTCCCACAGAGACTATGTTATTTGACTGAAAATATTTAAAATATGGATTTAAAAATTAGTACTAGAGATGACAGACATTAGGAATCCAAAACACATATTATATATAGGGCACTGCAAATCTCTTACGGATCGGATTCGGATGGCTGGCTTTGGTCTGGGTTCTCGTGCGAACAGTCTCATGGTCCTTTCTAACAACAAAAAAAAAAGGTATTCTTCTTGTCCAATCCTACTGAAGTCAATGGAAAGTCTGTCCAGTTCTCATGTAGGTTTTGGATCACACATCTACAACTAACATGCAACTAAAAAGAAACAAATTCATAAAATAACATATTCTTCCCGTGACCAGCTATCATCCCTAGCCAATTTCTAATAACACACCTGCAGGAACAATCTTTGACAGCTGTGCAGGAAGTTATTCCTGAGTATGTGTTTGTATCTCAGCAGGGCCTGGCACCCCTGAGCTTCGGGGCAGCCTCTCCTTGCTGCAGAGAGCACCATGGGGCCACGCCGGGACCTGGAGCCTGTGCTGTCAGCCTGCCAGAGATTTTGCTGTGAGTGCTCCTGGCCCCCAAAATGCCTACTGCCCTACGAGCACGTGCGGCCCTGTGGATTCTTATTTAAAGCATTTAGCACCTTGTGCTTTAAACTAGGTGAGGGTTTTCCTCCCCCGAGGCAAAACTGTTCATGTTCATCTCCAGTAAAACCAGAACTTGCTTCCTGTGGCTGGACTAATTGTGAACCTTTCAGATATGTGCAAATGACGTGGAGCAAGACTGTCACCCAACCTCAGAGGAAGTCCTCCAAATGATATACACCCTTTACTTCAGCCTCCTGATAGTAAATATGGCCATGAGCAGCTGGCATGAGCCTTAGCCTGCCTGAAGTGTAAGTACTGGCAAGAATCAAAATAAAATCTCCTTGCATGGCACGTGGTGTAGGTCACAGTTTCAGGGATAAGTTTCTTCTGCCACAGGACTGCAAACGCAGTGACACAGCACCGGGCTGTGACAGCACTGACAAGGCGTGCATGGATGTGAGCGTGTCTGGTTGATCCCCCACTCTACGCTCCTTCAGCCACAGTGCCGTGTTGGAGGCTGCCCATGGGAGACAGTACAGCAATCAGGAAAATATCGAAAGGGTGCATTAGAAATCACAAATTTTCATTACATTTGGGATGAGCAATGAGACACTGAATTTCCACGTGCTGCCCTCTTGTCTCACAACTTCCTTTCGGCCTTTACCCGTGATGCGCACTGCCCCAAACGCGCCATATACAATGCGTTGCCCTCATGTGTACATACATACACACATTAAAAAGCCACAAAGCCAACAAAAACTCAGAAGGACATATTCCTCGGGCCTCGTTCCAGCTATTCAAGCAGCGAGCAGCAGATGGCAGCTCCATTGCCATTCCTTGTCTCCTCCGCCCAGCTCAGGCCGCCCTGGCAGGCAGCGCTTTCTCAGGCTTCAGCCCCACAGCGGCACAAACCCTGCTCCTGCCACCTCTCCTGGGTTTTTGGTGTTACCATCACTGCAGCTAATTGCCAAGCAAACTCAGCCTGCCCAGCAAAGTCCGCTGTGGTCTGAACGGAGCTTTTCATCCACTTCCCTAGTGTATAGCCAGTGACTACCTGAGTAGTAAAATCAGTGCCCGTGGTGAAAGCCAGAATGTAAATGCCCCACGGATGGACATGCAGTCATTGGCATGGCTGCTTCCTCGGCTGAAGGAAGAGTGGGTACAGGAAGGCAGTTTACACTCCCTGTAGAAAAAGCTGTTTACAACAAGGATTATCCTAAATCCAGTGCTTTCAGTACTGCAGGGCTTTAGGCTCACTCACTTTGAATTTAACTGTATGATTTGTCAGTAGCAGGCAGCCCTTGCCTTGCAGAAACTTTGAACTCTAGTCTTTGCTGTCAGTCTGTGCTGTTTTCTTCCTTTGAAAGAAGAAATGTGTCCTGTATTGATATGTTTTAGTCTAGTAATATTTTTGAATGATGTTTTCCTGCAAAGTAAATAAGCAATTGTCTGCATATCTCATCTTCAGCCCTTCACAGTGCGTCTCCTTGTACAGTCACTTACAGAAGCACAGAATACAAAGAGAATAAAAGGTTTTGTTCTTTCTTCATATGAATGCGTAGGATACAGAAACTATGCCTGTCAAGGAGAAGTAAATCCTCTTCCTCAGGATTAGGATCCACATTTCGTTATCTGAATTTTGCCCTGTTTCCATCAGGTGCCAATTCAGGTAAACTTTGTCCAATTCAGTTCAAATTCAGAATGAAGAAAAAATAAATTCCTCTTTTCCCTGCAGTTGTTGTAATATTTTCCAGTATAATTATGAATGCTATGAGGGTTTCAGATAGGACAACAAAACAGGCTTAAGAGGAAAATTCAGTTGCAACTTCCTCTATTGACTGGCTGCCTCATGTTGTGAGGCTCATGGCAAATGAAGCCTCCATGCTTTGGCATGGGAACTCTTCTATAACCCCCCCAAAAAAATACCTGCGAGCAACAATATTTATTTTCCACACTCCATTAGTATCCCAGAAGCAATTCATGCATGTTACTAGAAACTGAACCCAGCTAATTAAAAATAATGTTCCAAAGCTGCACTGATGTCTTTTGCATCTGGAGCTGGCTTCTGCAAATAAACATACACAAAAACAAGGACAAATCACAATAAATCTAAGCAGACAGGTACAAGCAAATTGGTCTGTGGAAGTGACATGTCTCTCTGCTTAAATGTCTGCCGCAAATCCCAAGGAGACATGGTAAGATTTAATCTAATTGGGTTTGCCACTTCCCTGCAGCTTAATGTGAGAATAACTGCAATTATATATGACTGTACTTAGCTCAGTACCAAAAATCCATTTATTAGGCTATTAGAATCTATAGAAACCAGGGGTTTGAGATCATTTGGATACGCTGGTTACATACTTGGCCTGCTAGTTGTTTTGTGGTTACAGTTTCCAAATTGCTACTGATGAGGTGGTAGTAGAAAAACAGATGCATTTAAGCATTTGAATGGATGGCTTAGAAAGGTTTTCTTCTCGCTTCAGAATCCATAATGGCACCTTATATGTTGGCTCAGTGCTCTGCAAATCTCATAACATTCAGCAGGAGACTGGGAAACCAAGAGGTTGCTGAAGTTCAGAAATCTGTTCATCATAAAGCAAAGCACCTTTGCATGTGCAGGGCCCCACAGAGTTGGCACAGCACGGCACAGAGATGTGGAAAGAATTATGTTTAAGGCCAGCCTTATGGGGCAACAGAGGGAAGAGCCTCTAGTCTTCTAGTTTTGCAGCATTTGAGAGGGTGCAATTAGCAAGAAATGCAAGAAAAGCCATTGGGCCATTCCAAAAAAATGTATCGCCCTTCTCCCACCTGTTCAGTCTGCAAGTGGAGCACATGACTGGTACATTCACCATGGAGCACAGCGCGATGAAGCTGCAAAGTCCTGTCCTTTAAGCTTTTGACAGCTTGCACAACCATAATAAAAATCTACTTGCCAAACAGATGTTTTAAATGAGGTAGCAAACTCTCACAATTTAATTTTTTCTAAATCGCAGTGATTGCTGGGATAAAGGTGGATTTTCTTGGAAGTCTGGAAAACTTCAGATATAACCGTAGTCCTCCGACATACACACAGTGAGGGCAAAAAATTAACAAATAGTTCCTTCAGCTCACCCACGCTACAGTGAATGCCTGACTGTGAAGAAAGATTCAGGGGTTGTTTGTGACTTGTTAGACACCATTCAAGATCTATTTCAGCCATATTCAACATGTAGATTTGTTTTAGGAAACCAGACTTAAAATATGTGATCCTAACATTCAGAACCTGGGATTACAAAGGCTTAATTTTGCTCCCAACAAATAGCTGCTGCTAATGCAGGCTTTACATGCCCCATCCCGTCTAATTTGACTGGTAGCTGAGATGTCAATAACCTTGCATAACGGACTGTGTTACACATAATTATAAAGAGATTTCTCTTGCAATAGCTCAACTGATCCAAACACAACTATCGCAAATTAACATAATACTACCAAGTTCTGGCTGAATCAGACAGCACACCAATTACCTGGAAGCTGAAATTCAAAGAATATTAGTTAAGGTCCCTGTCCAACTTCTGCAAAACACCACAGTGAAAATCTTCTCTGGGAAATAAATTTAAACATAGTTATGGGCAATTCTTTTGGTAAAAGAACTCAAAACAGAAAGGATTGCTTGGCACAATCATTATCCTCATTGCTCACATTGCAGCACCACAAACATGAGTGGCAAATGCAGGCAGACTGAACCAGCCTGGTTTTCTCCTGCCTTCTAGACTTAGGATTGACTTAAAAGGTTATAATTAACATATTTACTTTGAACTCGTCTAAGAAAAATTCATAGTTCAAGTGATCAGCTGTCAGGACTGGGTCCCGGTTTGGAAGTCACTTCTCCCACCCCATGTACCCACCGCTACTCTCACCCTTAAGCAGAGATGGCACCAACATGAAGCAGCAACCTGTCCACCTTTTGCAAGGGAGGTAAAGGCTGTGTCCCTAACAAAGGTGACTGGGCCCTGGCTCCTCTGAGGAAAAGGCATCAGGTGAAATAGAAATGCTCCCCAGTTAGGCCGATGGGCTGCTGAGGGCCAGGTGCCACTCAGTGCTGTGGATGGGTGGGCAACACAGGAGGAAACACTCAGATCTTGCTCTGTGTTCCCACTTCCCTATACAAAAGGTAGTAAAATCCTACTGGGAAAATGAGTCTCTTGTTTATGCTTCCACAGGGACCAGAGTATGATGGTGTGGTCTAACCTCTCCTCCCCTGGCTCACAACTACACTGTGAAGCAGTACACACAGATGCCTTTCTTCCATGGCAGCACAGTCCTTGGGGTTCCTTAAGAGAACCCCCAAGTTCAAACAGCCTGTATGTGGTCGGTATAGCTACCCTGGCACTGAGCAAAAAGTATTTTTGAGAATATTCACCTTTATCAGCCTAAGCCAAGGGCCAGTGAAATATTAAGCCTACTGACGTACGTATTTACTCAAAAGTTATGTTTAACATACTCATATCAGAGACACTTAAACTAGTAGGAGAGGGATGACCAAGTATTTTCTCTGAAAACCTTTAAATTGTAACTCATATGGGGATATACTAAAATACTTCTGAGTTCTAGCATGACACATCATGTACCATTGCATTTAGAGACGTGGAAATTATCAGGATGGGATCTCAAATGGCTGTCGTATATCACACTACAGTGAATTCACTGCACTACACAACCTGATGCCACATGACAAAGTGTGACAGCTGATCTGTATTACTTATGAGAGATTGTCGAGATGTGCTGAATATTTTCTAAACTGCTATCAGAAAACATATGTTTCCAAGGGGTAATGATACAGTGGGCCTGAATAACTCATAAAAATTATGAATGAAGTGTTCTCACCTTCATTTGACCTTTTTTACTTCTCCAGCAGACAGAGCTAAATGTGTAGCACATCAGAATGCATCTGAAGAAGAGACAGATGATAATAAGAAGCTGTTAAGAGATGCTCACTCCACTGGCTCTATTAGTTCAGCTTGCTTGCACAGAAAGATTTTCTCTGCACATGTGAACATGAGTATAGATCAATAAAGGGAAATATCCAAGCTGATCCTTTCTCAGCCTGAACTTGTCCAAGCAAGATGCACACACAGTCCAATGCCTTGTTGAAGGCTGAAGACAGGGGTTGTGCATAAGCAGCTATGCAGAAAACGTGGTGCTGTTGTCCCTGCACAGCACCAGCTGGGAGTGCTTGCTCCACCTTTGGCTGGAGTCCCATTACAGAGGTATCTGTATACTTTCACTCTCCACTTGCATTTTCCTGTCTCCCACACCTAGAGCCAAGGTATGCTGGGCTACTCACCTTTTGCAGAAAGGTCATGGATCATAAAAGAGTTTTTTTGCATATAAAAACATGACTGCTTGTCATATTTTTCAAACATTGAAAGGAGAGCAATGTTTTTCAAATGTCAACAGGAGAGCAATAGCTATGCACCCTCAGCCACACATAAGGGGCATAAAACATAGAAAAAGGGAGTTTGGTCAACCAAAAAAGCCCACTGTCCATAGGAAAGTAACACACAGATTGGACAAATACCTGGCAGGAATGGTTTGAATGCAACCATCAGCCAGCCATAGGATAGGAGGAGTGCATCAGTTTAAGGCTTTGTAACCTGCCTACCCACTCCTCACATCTGTCAGCCCTTTATTTCCCATCATCGCCTGTGGGCATTGAGTTTCCACCATACCCTGCGTGCAGGATAGGGCAGTTGGGAATGCCTGGTGGTCTAAGAGCATCTGACAGATTTGGGAGCCATCGATCCCATTCCCTTTGACGCTGTTTGGGTCAGATTTAGCTATCAGTTTATCCCAGATAAAGCCCTTGAAGCCATTTTCATTTCTGTAAATGTATGATCCAAGACCAACCAGAGATCAGCTGGGAGTTACCTCCAGTGGTCACTGGGATTCACAGGTTTGATGTGTCCATGACTTTCTCTTATCTTTGACATTAAGGCCTAGGGCACTTTTCAGGGCATAGATTTTCTAAGGCATTTAACAGTCTCCTTGTCTTATTCTGCATCAGCTACCTCATTTTCATGCCAAGCCCTCAGGCACGATAGGCATGAAGAATGCACAGCGTTTTGTCACTGAGAAGGCAGGTTTCCACATGCTCTGCTAAACAATCTCAACAGATGCTACTGAGAAGGCTGAAAAGTGATTTGTGCAAAGCTATAAATTTCCTTGCAGCCCAGACTGTGGTCTCCAGACAGAGCCAGAGCTATGCACAGACCCAAGAAAAGGACTCGGGTCCACACTAGAAGCTCTCAGAGGGACTCAGTTGGGAATTACATTTGGGGAGCTGGGGGGTACACAAACCAGGTGCCCAGGCTGACCCTGGAAACAGGACCGCATGTGGTGGAAGGGCGAAGTGGGCAACAGGTACTACTGAGTACAAGTGCTCTTCTTGAAGGGCAGAGTCAGACATATATTATGGCCACTTGGGGACACCCATCTCTCTCTCTCTTTTCTCCCAGCAGTGGCTTATTCTTTAATGTCTTGAAGCAGCAGGGAGGAGGCAGGAAACAGCATTAATGACACCTACCAACTAATTGAAGATACGCACAGGAGTCTGAACAGCAAATATGCTGCATAGGTGCTAAGCCACTACAGATAATAAAAAGGCACAAGGTAAAAAGGAAGGCAATTGCAAACGCGTATGAGTGAGCATCAAACACAAAGGAAGTTGTAATGAGAGCAGAAGCGTGAAGAGTGACAATTCAGCATGGGAAAGATAAAGATGGAACAAGAATGGGATCAAGAGAGAGAGCAGAGAAAGGATGGGGAGGAAGAAAAATTTGAAATGGAAACGATGAATATGATTTCCAGAGGGAAAGAATAAGGGTGAATGAGGGTCCTACTGGGTCAGCCCATGCATATTTAGTCAGTTATAATAAGGTAAAATTGCTTCCTCATTACAAGGAAGGGAATGATGTTGATATGTTTTTGCAGTCTTTTAAAAAACTGTACAGAACTTATAATTGGTGAGAGGAGGCATGGGCAGCACAGTTCAGACCTTGCTCAATGGGAAAACCCTAGAGGCCTATGCCAAGCTGGTTGATAATGACTGCCGTGACTATCAAATTGTGCAGGGAGCTTTCCTGAGAAGGTATGAGGTTGACCCCAGAGACCTGCAGGGTTACACTTAGGTCTCCAAGGAAAGGATCTGATAACTCCTTTCCTGAATTGGCTGTAGAAACGACAAATTTATTTAACAGGTGGATAGAAGGTGAAAAGACATCTGTATCTGTTTCTTTTTTCTTTTTCTTTTTCTTTTTTTTTAAATGATGAAATTATCTTGAGGAGCAGCTTCTAGATGTTCTGAAGGATTTGGAAGCCTGCTAGAGAGAAAATATTTCTATTAAATTTTCAGCCATTAATCAGAGCAATGTTTTCATGTATATCCACAAAATAATGAGAAAAGTAATGGGAATCCTACCTATTTCCACAAAGACTAGCCCTTTCTTTCAGAAACAGACAAAAATAGACGACAAAGTACACAATTGCCAGAATCTTACAAGCCACACTCCATTACTTCAAGAATATAGTATCAAAACAAAACAAATCTCATTACATATATTATATATGCAGAAACCACAGATGTGGCATGGGGTGTGAATGAGGAGATCAGCTATCATGCTTACTTCAGCACTATACAAGCACATTATAAAAAAGTTTGACAAAAGCATGTTCAGATATGGTTTCTTAAAAAGCCCTCAGTGGAAGCACTGACACCAGCCTGTGTTTCCAGAAGGTGGGCTGGTTTATTCCTCCTGGAAAGCATTACCCAAGATGCATCTACATTCCAGCTTGGATTACCATTTCAAACAAAGTATGAAGTACTGAAAAGTGACTGGCTGGAATATGAGACAGATGTTATCCTCTGCTTTCTGAAATATTTACTAGTTGTAATGAGTCTGTAAAATGCAACGTTGACTCAGCTACTGCATTCCCAAATTCTTTCCAGACTCTTGACTAAGTATCGTCTTTGCCTGGCAATGTCATGCTGCTTCCTCTAACACTTTCCTCCAGCACCTTCCCCTGCAACGCCTCGGATAGCACTCCTCTTGTTAAGCAGCACAGCAGTCCTGAGGCAACTACTTCACACTAGGCTCTGTAGCCAAGGCTGGAACGAAGAAATGTGCTCTGTCTTCAACACAATTCTCTTTAACTTTTCCTTTTTTCACTATTGATCATATTTCTCTTTTTAACTCATCCATTTTCTCATTTAATTCCTGTTTCTAATACTCTTTACAAAATATCCATTTTGTTTTTTACTTGCCTCTGACCATTCAAACTTCAAATTTCCTCTGAGCCTGGCTACATTTTACAGTCCCTTTGCTGATAGTGTCATTTGGACTTTCGTTTGATTGGCTTTTAATTTTCTAGATAGTTTTTGACACCGATAATTTATTGCCTTTTAAGGTGTGAAGATAACAGAATGTTTCTTTTCACTTGCATTCTGCTTCTCTTCTAATTCTTGTATAAAAGTCCAATATCCCCTATAAGGATTTTAGTGGAAGAGCTACCATCACTTAATCATATATCATTTCCCTTCTTGTACAAAGATGCTTACATTCAGACACCTGTCACAACATAGATAAGCAGTGGTTAGGACAGTGGGGCTTCATTGACATGAAAAGGAGCAGGTTTTATTCTAACGTTATTTCTTGAACATTTTACTTCAGTACCCAAACTTGTATATGGTATATGACATTTCCCATATGTGGACCAATGTAGCACAGGTCTATTTCATGCATCTCCAATGCCTTCTTTTGTAAAATGTTACTATGTTAAACAAAATGCTTTCTAACTGTTCTTGGATGATGATGTATGGTTGCCCATGAAACTGCTAGATAGCCAAATGAAGCTGAAGGCACAATAAAATTAGCAGCACTCCATACTGATCTAAGTACCAGTACATGTAGTCTGACCTTCCTGTTGCTCATTAACCTCTAGAATAAATATCTTTGTAGCATTTCCTCGACTACCAATACTTAATCCTTTATGGGCTGCATGTAAAAGAACAGAAATCAACACTTAAATAAAAAACTTGGAACGATCAAACAATTATCTCAGGCATCCTAGCAAAAACTCAATGGTATTAGAAAGCTTTAGTAAAAGTGCAGAAGTAGGTCAAAAGAACATTTAATGCAAAAAGTTCACATTTCCATTGCTTGTGAAATTGTACTGGCCAGACAACGTGATAGCCTGTATTGGATGCTATACAGGTTAGTGGTATTGATTCTTTTGCCAGACTGTTTCCTGGAATAGAGCATAAGAGCCCAGCTGGCAGAAGGCTGAAAATACGTGATCCTGAAAAGAACTGCCTATGGTCCTCTTTAGGATACCCATTGCCTTTTTATTTCAGTTGCTTTTAATGGAGTTTTGTCTGCAGATCTAGAAGTACTTCACAGAGAAGCTAATACTAATGTTTACACTTGACAAAAAGGGAAACTGAGGCACAAAGTGACTTACACAGTCACAAAGCTTGGAAAAGTTCCGTAACTTTGTTGTGTAAATGCTTTATCTTTGATGCAGACTTTATTCTTGAATATGCTCATCACATCTCAGCCCTGACAGACAGAAAAATCCTTAAGAAAAACAGCTGTCCGACATAGAAGGTTTCTGACTGATACCAGCTCATGAGCTGGCTCCTGATAGACCATTTATCTCTTGCTGAACAACTACAAGCTTCACGACATGTTTTAACTAAACGAAATTTGCTTATCTACTTTGTTAAGTTTAAACCAGTTCACAGAACTCGTGCAGGGAAAGCACGTGGTGTTCAAGATTTAAAGCTGGGTTCAGGTGCTCTCGTGGTTTGGGTGTTAGCATTAGAGCTCAATGTAACAAACTTGACGTTATTTTAATCTTCTGTAACTGCGTGAGATTCAGATTTTAATTGACTTCTTCGCTCCTGAACTCATCTCATGAAATGTGTTAGGTATATCTTTTGAGTAAATAGAAGACAGTAATATGTTTAAATGACTGCCTAGAGAGTTTCTTCCACCCAGAGCTGAAAATCGATACAGCTCAAAGAGACATCTTTTGTTAATATAACTTTTTTTCTTTCAGCATGTTTCTAACTTGTTTAATATTTTTCAGTGTTATTTGCTGGCACTGAAAGCCCAAGCCGTGTTGGCAGATCCCTGAACTGGGACTCCAGAGTTATGTATTCTACTCTTGGAGCCATTTTTAACATCTTGGACAAGTAACTACAGCTCTCCAGGCCCTTATATCCATTCTCAGCCGTTCCCTTTTGGGCATTGTTTCTGTGAAGATGTATGCATGTATTTGATTGTATAAACTATGAAGGTATTTAGTGAATTGTATGACTGTGAGCAGTCAGGTGACTTAAAAATACTGTTAAATTCAGCATTCAAATCTTTCTAAGATACAGCTTTGGCTTGTGCACTCTTCGATTGTGCTAAATTGGGCTAATTTGTCTACAAAATTTGATGTTCCCAAACTCAACCTTTAGTACCCCAAAAAAGCCAGCAGGTTTTGCAGACCGGAATGCCAAAAATGCCAGCAAAATGAGCCACCTATGCCTCATTTTAGGAGCATTTATGAGAACTGGGGAGTCCCATGAGCCCTTAGCAGCAGGCACCTGAGCATAAGCTTACAAAGCCCCCACAAACAGCAGAGCCAGTTTTCTTTAGTACGGCAGGGACGGTGGCAGCTGCGGTACTCTAACCCCAGCGCCAGATTGACAGCTGGGGGTTGGGCAGGGGGGAAGCTTCAGTCCAACCTCCATCCCTGGGCTGTCACAAATAGCCTGATTTTGCCCCTCTGGACTGAGTACTGTCAGGCTGAAAATATATGTTGGAAAACCACTCTCCATTCCTCTTCCCCCTCCCAGTCAGCCTATAAATAACACGTGTGGTCCAAAATGGCCCTGATCTTACATCAGGAATGGATGCTGTGGAGCAACACTGACAACAACAAAAAGAGGGGAATTGGCTAAGTACTTTGGGGGTTAAAATCTGTGCCCTGAACACTAAATTTTATGGCCAAAAGTGAGTCTTCTATAGTCTCATTTATTATTGCAAAAATGATTGGAACTGGGGACCATGACACTATTACCTGTTACTGCAGATTTATTGAAAATTAGCAATTCCATTTATATCTATGAGATTTCAGGGATTATTCTGTTATAGACTAGAAAACTGATAGATTTATAACTCTGGCGAATCTAGTTGTACCAACTAATAGAGCAAGTGAGAAAATTTAGAGCTTTGTACTCCTAAAGGAGTTAACCTTTGGATAAAGAAACATTTTTCAAGTAGCATCTGAGAAATTATTGCATCCATAAATTCTCGCTGCCATAGCATGAAAAATATTCATTTCCGGGGTTTTATATTTTTGTTTAAGAAATATACAAAAAGCAAAAGTTAGTACAAAAAAATTTTCACTCCACTCAGAGTCCTACTGTAATTGCTACTGTATTTTTTGTTAACCCTTTGGCATATGTTGGCAGAGTTTGTCTGTCTGGCCCTAAGGAAATATCCAAGCTATGTGTCTTCTAAATTCATTAACATTGTATTGACTTGAATTAATTTCGTCTAACTTTAGTTTTTATTTCTGTGTACTCACTGGACTCCTTAAAAATTGAATCAAACCTGCAAAAGTAGTAAATTCATGTCAGGACACTGGGGTTGGGCTGTTTGTGGTTTTTTTCTTGTGTTTTTGTTGTTTGTTTGTTGGGTTTTTTAATAGGAGAGATCCCTGATGTGAGGTATGTGTAAATCGACAACGTGACCTTAAAGCTTCTGGTAAGTCTGTAAAAGATTCTGCCAAGTCCAGGCCTCTGTCTCGCAGCAAAGACAGAAAAGTGATACACAGATTTTGATGTTTGGCTCTTAGGGGCTCAAGGCCTGGCCCACCCTGCGACTGATGTTCCCCCTGTGACTCCTGCCTTAGGAGGTGCTCTCCTTTACCACCTAGGCGAACTGACAGGGGAAGCGCTGTATATACAGACCAAAGCGTGTCCTCAGAAAGACACTCAAGTACTACAGGCTTGTGTGTACAACATTTGAGCCTGGCTGAAAGCATTTAGCAATACCATGACAATGCACAAGCATGAGATTTGCAGCTCCCTCTTCCTCTGACACAGGTCCTTAGGATTAAGTAGACTCAGTAAGTGTACCCTGTGGCTGCTGAGACTCCCCAGTTTGCAGCCAGGGCACGCGGCTCTAATCCCTCTTCTGTCTGCTATGGATGGGAGGCCAGCACCAACGCTGGCAGGGCCAGACAACATGTCCATTGCCTCAGGTGCAAGACATACTGAGATTAAATTAATGTGTACATAAAATAACCATTAGTTAAAAGAGTAGCTCATGTTTTAGAGTGAAATACACCATTTTCCTTCTTGCATAGTACATAGCTGTTACTTTTGCATAGCTGCTTTAGTATTGATTATTGCAGAAACTGGAGAACTGGCAAACAACCAATTTAACTATGAATTTAAGTATATGAGAGATATCTAATGGGGTCATAGCTTCTGAGTAATGTGCAAACAGTGATCATTGTATTCCTACGCTGAAAGCATTAATGCAATTAAAACCCATCACCTAATAACACATATCACCCATCGTGCCACGCTCTTTCATTCAATACTCTACCTGTTTTTCAAGGCATATTAAAGACGTGGCTGGGCCAGCTTCTGAACAGCTATGCTGAGTGAAAACATTATGACTTCCTTGGGACTACGCCAATTTCTCTTATGGGAACAGAGGTAAGAATTGGTTTCACTGATTTCAGCTTGACAGCTCTAAGAAAGCAGGCTTAGACATTGGATTGTGAAAAATCATGTTGCTATTATTAACTTGGTTTTGGTTTTGTTCAAATTACATATACAGATAAACAGATTTTTAAAATTGCTTTTTAAAATAATTCAGGGGTTTATAAATCATAAAAGCTTCAGGTGCTAAGGTCTGAAAAAGAAAGAAATGTTGAATTTCAGTTGAAAGTAATACAGAGTACTCACACTTCAAAGGGGAAGAAGAATGACAGGTATTTGTGATACAGACTACATCACCAACCCGGTGGCATCAACTGATTTTGGTTATTAACTTTGGAAAGAAGGAAAATCCTTTATCTGACAATCTCTAAGGAAAAAAGCCCCTGAAATTATCCCATCATTTCACAATCAATAAGGCAAAAACACAGAGCGCAGAAGAGTTACATATGATTCCATCACACCATTATAATACTGCACCTGTAACTTGAGAATAGAACATTTCTGTGTCCAGTGTTTCATATGAGCCACAAACTAAGTTTAAAATGCCCAACAGAATTTTTCTTTCTGTTTATTATTTAATATAAATTTATGTATGAGATATTTCCAGCTAATTAATTTCCAGCTAAATTAAAAAAAAAAAAAAAGAAAAAAGAATACCCTCTTTCTGTATTCTATAGGGAGATATATATGTACACACACACTATAAAGATTGAGCTGCATTTTTACCCAGGACAAATCAGCACATCTCCATCAAAGGCTGAGCTATCCCCATTTACATCACCTCAGAATCCAGCCAGAATGCAGTACTTTTCTGACTACAGCTGCAAAACATCCCAACTTGGCTGAATTCCTTAGTGCAGAACTAAATATAAGAACTAGTCATGGAGCTACACATAGGTTTAAGACTTGGTCATAATACTGAATTTTATCTCCTTAAAGTATTTGCATTTCAAAGATCACAGATGATCATTTTACAATAGTAGTAACTCCTGCTTAAGTGCAAAAAAACATGCATGAGTATACCTGAAAGATTATTTTTTGTAGCTTTTTAAAAATTTTAAAATTCAGATTTACACAGTTCTGCTCTCCTTGAACTCAAGGGTAAGGAAACAGACAACTTGGTCTGAGAACCGATGAATTAATGATTTTCAGTAATCTTCTAATGAGTCTCAGTGAATGTAAAGAGGAAGCGAGGAAGCATGCAAGAATGACATAAGGCAACCAGTGAGAAGTTGCTTAACTAAATAGAAAACATATAATCCCCCAAACACCCGCTGAATTCCCCCAGGAATATTTTTCTTTACATTGTTGAAGGAAGCTCGACAATGTCATAATATCTTTCGGCTTCAGTATGTCAGTGCAGCAGTACTTCAGACTGCTATAAGGGGAAGTATTTTAGCCCAGAGACAGGCAATAAAAAGGAAGTTTCACAAATAATGAGTAAGAGAGCAAGACGACAGGGTACGTTCTTCATGTAAATCAAAGTTGTTCCAGAAACACTTAGAAAAAGAGGCTGCTATTTTCAACTAAGAGTCAACTGAAAGTTAATGGGTACATCACTAAAGATCACAGACAAACGGTTACTGTACTTTTAATGAATATTTTATTCATGTCACCTTTAAATTAGTTAAATTTGATAGGATGATAATGTAATGCAAAATGGCTTCCTCCCCAGACCATTTTAGGTGGAGGGCAGATCAGAATTTAATTTTAGGGTAATGCCAGGTCAAAATTAAATTTAAAAAATTATGGTTGGAAAGTAATAAATCCAAAGTGACCAATGGAAAAAATATTAAGTTAATGAGATGTGCAAGCCATTTAGAAAACCACAGATATTTTATATGACATCTATTTTTCTTATCTGGAAACAAGCCATTTTAATACCTGCTGATAGGGATGAAAGTGGGGAAAGGAGAAGGGGCACTCTTAAAGCTATTGCTATCAGGTTTTGCTAAAGTTATGAAGATAAATGCAAAAAGCTCATGATGGGAGTATTCATCATTTGATCAGTAAGCTTGTTATAAACTTCAGACCCCTAAATCCTCTTTCAAGTGTCTAAATATGTGTTCTGCTTTTCAGGATGTTGTCACTCACATATATGCTAAAGAAACTGTTCAAAAATAAGGTTCATGCAGCTGCCCTGAAACCATAAGGTATGGGATCAGGTAGCGTGCTTTCTCCCTGTGTCTCATCCCTTTTCTTTCCCTGATCTATCATGAAGCTAGCACACATGAATACACAGTATATACAAGGGATCTCACAATTTAAATTGACTTTTATAGAGCCTTACCAGTCACATGGATACTGTGCTTCCCCGAGTCACGCTTTTTCCTCAAAGGAAGGTGGTCCTGGCAAAAAAAAAGAAGCCAAGGGACAGCTAAAGCAGCAGCCTGCGAAGGAAACAGGCGAACAAGGTAGGAGGGCACAAAATAACCTAAGGGAAGCAGCTGAGTCAAGAAGGAAGGTGTGAAAAAGGAAAAATGTGTGTGTCACTGGTAGGGCATCGCATTCCCGTTCCAATTCAACAATAAAAAGACATTACCAGATGGCATGTCAAAAAAAGTAATGATGTCAAATATTTCTTAAGTTTAGATACAAAAAAGATCATTGTCATTTGTAGATTGCACCAGATCTAAGATAAGAGAAAATGCAGCCCCAGGTGTTGCCCTTGATGCTGGCTGTCTATCCGCCAAGAGATGCTGCTGGAATTGCTGAAGATTGAGAAGGCACCAAGGCTGTAAGGGTATGTAAAACCAGTGCAGAAGGTGTGAGTGGGGATCTCAATAACAAGAATGTGCTCCACTGAAATGAGGTCTGAGTGAAAAGAAGCGTGGAAACCGAGCTCTTCAGAGAGGAGTAAACTCATTTCATGCAAAGACATTAAACTACGTCATGATGTGAAACTACAGAGCATGGTTGCTCCCCTTGCAGTAAAGCTTTGGTTATGTGAATATTGTTATTTAAAAAAAAAACCACCAAAAAAACCACTCAGGGAGTTTCAAAAATTGATTAGGTCACCCGATTCCAAATTATTTCTAGATATTCTGGTGGCAGCACTGCAGCTGATTAAGCCGCACATGCCTGCTCCTTTCAGATGCGGGTATGCTACATTAGCCATGCCACAATAACTTTCACACTGGACTAATGGACTATACTACCCTCGGGTTCCCCCTCCAGATCATTTTCAAACTGAAGCCAGAGAAAAGACTGTCTTCCTACGCGCTAAGAAGCACATCACAATGCTTCAGCATCTACAGTGGCAAACAAAGGTATTTTGGGTAGAATTTAAGGTGTGAGTGTTATCTCATAAAAACTAAAGTGAAGCCTGGGCACATGAATGGACATTGCTTTCCCCTCTCCTCACAAAAATGAGGGAAGGCATTAGACAGAGAGAGAAGCTAAGGGGTATTGCTGCTCCCTGCTAACTTAAAATTAACAGTGTCCCCAAATCCAGCTCACTACCAAACACCTGAAGGAACTGCCTGCCTGGGCTCTAAAAACACTAGTGCTGCGCGTCCCAGCTGTCAGGTTTCAGAAGGCACCATGGGTTGACTGTTTGAGACATTCTGTGTCTTCAGTGAAAGTCTGGACAAGAGAGAAACCCCACTGAAATACACAGAGCTCTGAGTATCAGCCCCACTACATCGTGAAGAGAGCCAGTGAGTACAGAGAACTGATCCTGAGCAATGCTGAGCAGTTGTGCTCTGTGCTTGACCTCTCATCACAGTACATAAATTATTCTAATTTTTTTTTCCTTACTAGACAGCTCAATGATAAGCTGGAATGGTCATCAGTACTATTGATTATTTTTTTTCTGATTTTTTTTGCAGGGGGGAGAGGGGGTTGGTGAATGCTGGCTTTAAGCAATCCCTTCTCAAGGCTCAGTTTGATAATCCTTTTCAAGCTTTTATTTAAACTCTCTAAGATAAAAAAAAGAAGAATGAATTAGAAACTGGAAGAACACAAAGAAGCTAGAAAGAGAAGATCAATAACTCACATACATAGCAGTAAACAAACTGGAACAATTACAGTGAAAGATGGTTATTGATCAATATCAGGAGCAGCTCATATGCTGGCACCTCTGTTTATACCAAACCTCAGTTATATTCTTGTTCATATATATTATATACTTGCTCGTAATACAACTGCATTCTATAATTTTTATCAGCAGGGAAATTTTAATTCCCTTTTATTAGTGAATAGTACCCCTATGTTTTTAGGCAGCGGTCATTATTTAACAGTAGATGTACATATCAGCAAAATGTTGACTTCCCAGTGTCCTATATTGTTATAAGCCATCTCACAGACTGGAAAGCTGAACTGCAGAAAAATGAACTGTCCCTGTAGACCTCCACGCAAGAGGACACTTTTTTTGTTTAAAAATAAAAATTTGCAATCATTCTGTTTCAGAAGAACCTGACAAAAACTATTCAGACCTGCAGTCTGTAATACTGACAGGAGCAATGGACTTGCACTCCGTGTGCATTCAGGTCATCTTGGAAGATTTTTAAACAAAGCTGTTCACGTCTATGTCGATCTGCTCGTTACACTGAAAGATGTGCCAGTATTTACACTACTGGTAAGAGTCCTCAGGACAGAAGCCCTGACTGGTTCTTCTTTTCGCAATTCCTTTAACAAACCTAATTTGTGATACCACATGACAAAACTGTCTTTCATTTCTGCCATCTCCAGTTCTTGCTGCATTTCTAGCATAAAGATCATCACATAGAATTACAGCCAAATGCAAAACTCATCACATGTAAGTCAATACAATAGAATAGAAACCAGACATCTACTCAGCAGAAGTGTCCACCAAAAGCAGCAAACTGCCTGACCTTGGGACTGAGTCAGAAATTCCAGCCCCTCCTGCCAGTCCCACCACTGCCTTGTGCAAAGTAGCCGAGGTGTTTAATTCCCACTGAACTAGGACATTTCCTTCCATTTCCCTCTCAGGTACTTGCCTGGTCTGTAAAAACTATCACGCACTTAAATTTTGTTCAATTACACGAGTCAGAGTAAAATTTAACTTTGAGTTGCTTCGAACTTTGTGATTTGGACTTAATGAGATGTATCAGCAGCAACACAGCTTTCCCTTTCTTGGGAAATTGCTCCCTCATAGATATCTGAGGTAACTGGATTTTAATTTAAGGCATATGTATCAATCCGCAAGCCTGTCTCCATAAAATCTTACTTAAAAAGACAAGTTGCTAAAGAATAATGAACTGAAGTCTGTCCTCTTTAAAAGTTTCTTTAATAAAATAAGCTCACCTTTAAAAAATAATAAAAAATCCCAGAATCCTATTCACAAATCATATTGAAAATTTAAAAGTGAAGAATTATAACGGACCGAAAAAAAATTCAAAACCGAAGTTGACAAGAAGTAAAGTAATTCATGATAAACTTTAAAGGGTTTTTTTCCCCAGAGTTTGCATTATATCATTTTACTAAAACCTGGCTTTTTAATAAGCTAAATAATTGGGTTTCAAGCCACTGGTTCCAAACATCTACAGAAATATTGATGAAAATATCTATAGCCAAGAGATTGTCCATAAAGTTTCAGTTTGAAAAAATACATAGATTTTCAACAAGATAACATTTACTGTCAACAATTTCAACAGGGTTTACTTAAAAGGTAGAGGATTGAGAGTCTTGGTGAATGTTAACAGAAATAAACATAATCAATATAAGAAGCTGTGGAGACATACTCTGGCTTTATGATTAAAGTCTGCTTTCTTCATAACAATCCCAGTAAAACAGATCTCAGGTCAGAATTTTCACAGAGACATCACAGAAAGTACAGAAACATTCAGGAAATCTACCCCTGCTTCAGATAGGCAGAAAGTAAATTTAAGATTTTTCCAATCATACTATGTAATAACACATGTCAGCATTAGTAACTGCGAGCTGTGAGTTGAATTTATCGAAAAGGTTCCGATGGCACATTTCCTTCCATCGTATCCTCTATCCCATTCCTCACCTCTTTTCCTTCCTCACATCCTTCCTTTTAGGAAAGCTGAAGGAGATGCCACGTGAAGTTCCTGATGGAAAAGTGACAAAACACACTGCCTCATCCCTAGGGAGAAATTGGCAGAAATCCCTTACGATGCTTTTGAGTTCAAGGCATACTTTGTGCTGCCTTTCATGCAGATGTCCCAAGCACCTCTACAGCTTACAAGATGACCTTTAGTGCCAGGGCAGTATTGATACCAGCTGATTCACACAGAGGAAAAAAACCCAGAACCACTATCTCTGTTCTTCTACCCAAGAGCAGATGCCTTGAGCAAATAGGACAGGAAAGCTCTGAAATGAAGTTAGCAATGGACTTGAGTTGGTACCTTTATTTTTTTACCCCCTTATTGCCCCAAATATAATGTTATAACAGCTCTTGTGCTATGCAAATTAACAGTTCTAAAGAAAGGCTTCCTTGAGCATCCTGGAAAGAGCACTGAAGTTGGTTCCATGTCCTATTTCTGTTGGGTCGTATTACAAGCTTTACTTTTTTTTTTTTTTTTTTAAACATCCACTGTGCCTTTCCACTTTAGTTTTTATTCTGATCCAGCCCTCCACTGTCTTGACATTCAGGTGCTCTTCAAAAATCCATCACTGATTTCCTTGTAATCCTTACACAAAATGGACAATATGCTAAGGAAAACCGCCTTGCAAAGTTGCCAAAAGAGCAATTCCAATCTAATTAGGAGTTCGTACTGCTTCAGTGAAAGCAGCACAAACACTGTTAATATTCACTGCAGCTGCTTTGTCAATAACTCCCAGTGAATCCTCCAATTTATAAGAAAAATCAGGAAACTATTGGATTTTGTGACACTGATAGATCTATCAGTATTCATTGCCCCTATCCTCTGCAACACAAGGCACAAATGCCAATAACTCTAACAGTCCCTTAAATGCTGAAGGATCATTATTAAAGTGTGCTTGGCATCCCTGGTCATTAATTATAATCTTGTGCACATATGCAGTGTGATTGCAGGAAATAATCAGCTTTGTCTGCCAAATTGGCAACATTTAGAAACTAATTTGTTATGACATACCATCAAAGATATTTAAACAACAAACCCAAAGCTCTGCTGCACTGCGCACACTGTTAAAATATCAGATCACATCATTAAAAAATAGTTAACATATCCGAGAGGAGGTAATATTTATCCTTGAACCCTGGTTCAAGTGGAATTTCCAGAAAGAACAGTTATACCCTTTCTCCCTCGCAGTTCACAGGAGAGGAAACTCTCTCCAGAGTGATGGACGGACGGGGGGTGGGGAGGGAATGACTTAGATTACACTACAGACTTGCTGTCAGTCAAGAGCTATTAAACGGCCATTGAATAAATGTTTGCCAAGAGCAAAGCTTACCCAGGATTACTGTACTGTTCAGGATGCCTGCAGATTCATTTAGAGACTTTAAACTCGTATTTATCTGTCTAATTTCTTTTATAGCCCCTGCTGCCACTGTCATTCACCTAACCCCTGCTTTGCCAGCAAAAGGATGTGAACACCTACAGCACCCTCCAGTCTTGCAGCTGGGATAGAAGTAAATGGATGTTGCAGCAGGGGGAGTGTCTCTGCCCCCAACTCTGCTAGAAAAAGCAGAGGAGCATCCCACCACCTCCCAGCCACGAGGAAGCTGAGCTCCCTGACAAACTCCTGACTGCTAAAATGTGAACCTCCCACAAATCCTCTTCCAATTTCAACCGGATTTAATTCCCGCCCACTAGACAGGAATTAATTTTTCCCCCCCTTGTTACTCAGTTTCTTCATATTGGCCAGGATAATGGCAGTCCATGCAAACCTCCTGGAGGAAATAGAGGGAGTCCCATAAAATACCCTTTGTGCTGCTCTCTCAGAAGAACAGTTCCTGCTCATGCAGGATGAAAATCCTGCAGTTAGGATGTTTCCCTCTGGGCAGCATCCAATGCCCTCTGAGGAGAACCAGTAAGTTATAATGCAGATAATCTGCCACAATTAGTATCAAAGCTGTTGATACTTAAACCTTAGACGAGAAGAAAATCCAACACTGACGCTGCAGGACTTACACTAGTCCTAGGAAAGGGCTTGGCTGTGCAACAGGATTTGCATCAGAGAGGTGACAGACTCTGGGCATCCTGACATCTGTTAGGGGTGAGCTCTGAGTCTGTGGATTATTGTGTCATGAAGCATAAGAGAAGGTGCCATCTAGAGAGCACTAGAATAAACTGTACAAAATTATTAGCAACCAAGTCAGCTTCCAAGACTCCAGAACTGGAACTTGCAATGGAGTGTATGAGACTATGGAAAAATCAAGGGCTTGCCAGACTCACATGTGTATCACAGGGTGCAAAAGACTTCATCGTATTATATGCATACATAATATTTCTTTTCTCGCATCTATGGTCAGAGTATTAAAATATGGATCAAAATAAAACTAGAAATTAAATATTGAACTATGTTTTCATTCAGGAAACAAAACTCTTCCCCCTCTCCCCAAATGAACAGAACGATTTAAAAATGGCAAAGCACATGACTTGTGTAACATTTTTTAAAGAAAAAAAATTGTTTCTACATTGAAATATGGCTATAGTTCTTATTAGGACACTAAATATGATGCTTTCACTTAGAGTAAGCTGAACTTGCATATTTTTCTGCAGTCTTTTCTGAAACTTTTTCCCCCTCTTCATGCTGCTTCCTTCAGTGCATTCTATTACTTATGTCCCCTTCCATAGCAGGGGTCCATCAGCCCAGTTACAGCTGAGGACTGAAAATCCAAAGAGAACTGACAAGTGCAAAACACTTAACCAATGTGATTGCTTCTTCATTCTCACAGTAATGACTGTTTACTCCAGGAGATGGTACTTCAACAGAATATTTTGTTTAGTTTATGTGACAATTTCCTACTCTTTTCCCATGTTTTCTGAGGATTCAGTGTTCCATACTATTGAAACTGCAGTTAGTTTGTGCAAATCCGTTTCACCAGATTCCCAATTGCTGTCATCAGCCACTGAACCAACAATAATATCTTTTCTTTCCTTTCTTGTGTTTTTTTGTAGCTTGCAAGGAATTTAATAAGAAGGTATTTTAAGATGCTTGAAAAGATTCTTCTTCCTAATGTAATTGAAACAAATATTTTATAAAAGAACGCTTTTTCCTAAAGTAACTAATGTTACATACATTTCCTTAACACACAGTTCTGAAATCTATGGGTCCCAAGGATACTTCTTGAAATAGGAGGTAATAAAATGATTTCAAATCCATTGTCATGGAAAGATAAACTGTATCAAAGAGTACTTCAGCCCATTAATCCCTATCATATCAATATTCTTTAAATGCTTCCGTATTCTCAGAGCAAAATAATAGACATTAAATTCTAATAAGCACCTTAAAAACAAAGCAAATATTTTCTATATAACTGTATAGATTTCACCATAGTATTAGCCTTCGACCTTTCAAATTAGTAACTTGCATAGATTTATCTTTTTTTTTTTCCATTTCATATCTGATTGTGTAGCAATAGATGTGAACAAACTATAGCCCAAACCACCCCAAAACAAGGACGCCAGTAAAGCCTATTCTTTGAGTTGTTGCATCAACTCTGGAGATAAAATTTTGAGCTTCCCATTACCATAAGCATTTAACTAAAGCTTTTCATATAAATGGTGCAAGATCACAAAAGTACCACACTGTATGTAGGGTTTAATACAGCGCTCTTAAAAAAAAAAAAAAAAAAAAAAAAAAAGAGAGATGGATAGTTCATAATGCCTTTTAATCAGGACACATTTTACCTTGAAAAGTTCTATTACAGTGTACTCCACTAAAGCCAACATTTAAATTTCATATAATAATATGGCTATAATTATTTTCTTTTTTTTTTTCCTTCTTTTAATAGAAGTTATTCAGCACTTACATAAAGGCCTAAAACACTGGCCTTGGAAACAATGTCCTTTCAAACAAACTATTTTAAATTAAATGTCCAATGAACAATGCCTTTACACTGGGAACCAAACCTGACATGGTGCAAATTAAGTCCAATACAGTGCGTAGTTGAGGTGCTGTCCCTATAGTCACAGAGAGAACGTATCGTAAGGATAGTAACCATTGTTTCCTACATATTTCAGTAGATTCAACTCCAAAAATGAAACACCAGTAGAGAAAATACAGGAGTGATTTAATCCTAACTAACTCCAGCTCTACTGGGTTCATTTTGACACTTCCTCACGATACAGAGGGACGCTCTGAAGGCAGGGATTGCATTGACCTTTACAGCAGAGAAACGGCAAGAGTTCCCCTTCTCAGTGCCAAGCCAAGACAATGCCTCAGTGGAACAGAGTCATTATCAGCTCCTGTAATTCCACTACTGAGTACAAGATGAGAAGAAGGGTGCTCTGAGGAGCCAGAAAGACTGGATGTACAAGGACGAGCTCCTTGAGTCCCCGTTCTCTCTCCTTGCTGAGGCATCATTTCCAATACTTTAATCACTCTTGTCATTATTCTCTGAACACTCTCCAGTTGTCAGTATCCTCTTGCATTATGGAGAGGAGAACTGCATACAAGGAGTATGCCAGCAGCAGTCACACTAGCGCCAAGAATAGAGGTAGCAGAACCTCTCTCATTCTCTTGAAATTTCCCTTTATATTCATTCAAGAATTCATTAGCCCTTTTGGCCATGGTGTCTCCTCAGAGCTCACATCTGCCTGATCATCCACAACAAGCCCAGAGATACATGTTATATCCTGCCATTCCACACTGAGAAACTCCTGCTTAATATTCTCTTGAACTATGGTTGGAATGAGAAATATTTCATTACCACTGCTTGATCTGACCACATGGCCGTTCTCCTGACTAAATACAGAACAAAAATACTTACTGGAAATGGCAGCCTCTTTATGCTGCACTGAGAATTTTTCCACTTAAATGCTGTGATGAATCAGTGCCACTGTTAAATTTTCCCTTCTCCTAATAATCTCATCCCTGCTTGTTCCGAGCTGCTCCTTATGTTCTCATTTCCCTTATCCATTTTCTGTAATTCCTACAGTTAACACTAGCTAATTGATTTCCCTTTTCCATTTGTTTGCATCTGCTTTCTCTTGTCTAAGCCAGACCACTTTATAAATAGGAAAGGCTCTTCTCCACTGGGCCTTTGCGGCTTTTGAGAGATCCCTTTTCACAATTGCCTTTTCTGTTTTAATTCTTCTGCCTGGATGGCTGGCTCAGAACCATTTTCAGCTTCATTAATAGTGGCCCTTTTTAAAATACAAGACAATATTACTGCTGAAATTTTGTTTGCACGTGGCATCTGTAATCAAGTTATGATAACCTACACCAAACCAGTCATTGACTTTTAGTTCTGTAATCATTTTCTCTGCCATTATGAGGTTTGGCACAGAATTTCTCATGTTGGATTCTGTTCTTTATGGCATTGAATGCTTCACTTCTTCCCTGTGGACTAAATTCCTCCTGATTTTGCTGTTTTGTTCATGTATGCTAGATGTGAAAGGAGCTGGTGACCCACTGGTAGATTATAAAGCCATATGGATCTGATCATTTCGGCCAGCTTTCACTGCACCCATTCCTGAAAGCACTGGCTTCAGTTCAATTAACAGGTCTGTCTCTTGTCACAGCACCCAATTTCTCATCTGGCTGATTCCAGAGAAAGTGAGAAATAATTACAGTGAAGTCAGAAAGGTTACTTTTGTGAGAGCTCTTTAGTTTCTTCAACATGCAACAATTCTTTCAATAAACACAGTTTCCTTTACCTACAGGCATATGATCCTTGTGTGCCACTGAATATTCTGTGATGGGAAGGTACTGCACCGCTCTTAATTTTCCTACTTCTAGTGAATTTGAACTAGGGGCAAATATGATGTGGTTGGCACATCATGTGTCAATTGGCACTATGAACTTCTTGGACTGACATTATGAACAGTTATCGCACACTTATCCCAACTTGCCCTGATTAAACAAGGAAGAAAATGAAAACTCAGCATTGATTCTTGTAATACTGATGCTGCCAGTGACTTACCCTTGGAAAGATAATACTTATTTTAAAAGTTCATAAGGCTGTTTGGAGAATGTTTTACTTGCTATGCTAAAATTAATTATCTGAAGTGCTGCATAATAGATAGGTAATGTTTTCCTCATTATCATTATGAAGTATACTTCATTCGTTTGCCATAAAAAATAAATATGTTGAAAAAATAAGATGGGCATTATTTACAACCTGTACAACTTCTCAAATTCAGGAATAGAAGTCATTCTTCTCCACAAGCAAAACATTTTTCCAGAGAGACATGCAAAATGGAAATATGTTTGTTTATTCCAAATGCTGAATGCTGAAGGGTAGTCTGAAGACAAGAGTATAGTATACTCTCCGTGTAACTACCAGTAATTTTGCATGGGCTCCAGTAACTAGTTAGTAGAAGTCATACAAAATTAGCTGCTCCATTTCAGTAACATATATAAAATGCTTGTATATTAAAATTCTAGAATTTTAAAATTCTTTGTCTTGCTCCAGGAATCCTAATGCCTATTTCTTAGATCCTTGGGGAAATTAGGAAGCTACTAGACAAGTTAATGCTTTGAAGCTGTAATTTAAAGGTTTTTTTAAAGAAACCTTTTTTTTTTTTTTTCTCCTAAAGAACTTGGCATATTTTTAACACAAAATTGTAATAATAATTATGGATATATTGACCTCTTTGTACTCTTACGCTGGCCACTCAAGTGATGTAGGTTTTACCCAGCTCCCTGTAGGTTTCTGTCAGCTTCCCATGTTTCTATGCTGTGGCACTTCTTGCATTCATCCTGCAAGTTTCCTAGTGCTGTCTTAAGGTTTGACTCATTAAAGAAACACTTTCCCAGATCATTCTGTTACATGCTCTGAAGAACTTAATGGGTATACAACACCTAGCTGACTGCAGGTCTGTTTGTAAAAACACTGCATTTCTCTTTGAGGCTATGTGAGCAGACCTTCTAGCTGTAGCTTACTGTGGTGACAGTGGGGGCTCTAGTGCAAGGAACGTTTCAGGATTTTAAGTGCACCCTTTAATTTTTCACTTGATAAAAATAGGTGGGCCCATTCTGCAATGGAATTCGCACTATTGGTCTCCTTGGTGTAGCTCTCTGATGTTGCTGGGGCTTTGGATGGGCCACAAATCTCTATCCAAAGCTCTTTGATACCAATGATGAGCCTGAAATCAACTGTCAGGCTTTGGATCAGGCCCCAAAAAGTGTGATTTTGAGAAATTTGAAGTTCCACAGGTATACCAGTCTTATAACACAGTGTAATACTGCCCTACACTAAACTGTGAATTTGTAAAAAAAAAAAAAAAAAAGAAAGGAGCACACTCTCTCCAAATAAAGCTCTGAGACACAACTGAGCTGCACTTGGTGTTAACTTCATAGATACAGAAAATACCTGGAGCTTTGGCATTATTACAATGAATAAACAGAGGAAGTTTTGGGAAAATATCTTAACTTTAAATTTCTTACCCAGCTTTTCTTTCTTCTTTTCCTTTTAACTACAAAACATTTTGTCTCAGCCTATAGCTGGAAATATAGAGACTAAGTTGAAACACAACAACGAAGAACCAGTTTCTGTACTCTGGAACTAAGCCTATTTGCTGCAAATTATGCCTCACCTCTAAAGATCTGGCACGTTTTTCCTGGATAAACCAAACCAAAAAGGAAAGATGTGTGTAAATGTGAGAACAGATCATGGATTTGACACTTGTGTCAGTCTAACTGATGCAGTTGAGATGTTCTCCCACTGAAATCCTACACTGGGACTGTCAATGTCAGATAAAGAGCTCACATTACTTTCAAGTATAAGAACATAGTTCACAATAAAATACACTTTGGATTGAAAAACTGCACTTATGTCCAGGCTTAACGATACAGAAATAAGTTTCTTAACACTCTATCTCTGATCTGAATGTCAGTTCTCTACACAAGTTATCCCCATTTAAGTCAATAGATTTACCACAATAAAAAGGAAGCATCATCCTGGTGGCTCCACTATATTTCCGTACATAGAGACAGAGAAAAGACTGAATGAACATAGTGGTTTTACACCCTTTATATCCCCACACCAATATGCAGAAGTATGTAGTACCTTTCAAATTCATTTTACAGCCTTGGCAAACAAGGCGGTTGTCTCAATGCACAGAGATGTAGAGTTTGCTGCATGCCCATACATCAAAAGCAAAAGACAGCCATAAAATGTCTGCAGTCTTACAGGACATTTGGAATATTTTAAAAATATATATGCCTCCTGACTCAAAAGAAGCAATTTAGATACAAATGTATTTCCCCAAATATCTCCCCACTCCCTAAAAGCAGAGGATACAATTATTCCAATGGGTGCATCGTTGCATGCCTCATTCATAACATGATTTACAAAAGTGAAGTTGGAATTTAAAAGCAATCTAGATACACTTGACTATCTACAAAGATAATGAAGTATCATTTTGAGTGTTAATACTGCTGCTAAAAATGAGATGTTTGGTGATTCAGACCTTCTATACAAAAACCCTGTAGCTCAGTCATGTAAAACTGGTTCACTTTAAGTAGCACTGACATAACTATTTAGCTGCTTCAGTGGTTTTAGTCCTCAAAATACAGAGACATGGAACACCTTGAAATGAATCTTGATTTTTTTTTTTTTTTTTTTTTTTTCCTCGTTCCCTGGCAGGATTGCTATATTTTCAGGTTCAGTGTCAGACATAAAACTTCTCGTAACTCTGTTGCTGATGAGAACAGTAACAAACAATGACAAGCTGATACAGAAGAAATTGTTTCTAGCACTTCAGGACAGTTCACTTGGCTTAACATCACAACACACATGTAGAAAATTCATGATTTACAGTAAGAAAGCAAGTTTTTGACTCTTTAGTGAATGGAAGAAGGCTATGCTTATGTTTTGTTACAATCAAAACTGAATTTAAACCTTACATCAGAACAAGAAGCTTTAATCATTATTATCACTAAAGGACAAAACGTCCCTCCAAAGAAAAACTGAAGTGACGATAAGAAAGTTTTTAAAGGGAATCTCCCACAGTATCTCTTCCTAACAGTTTTGAAAACCCTTCCTACACTCCCTCCATGTACATATATGTATACCTATATGTTGCAGCACAAACAAACCAGCAGGCTGCAAAAAGGCTTTACCCTTGGTCAGATTCTACCGTCTGTGCTGTATCACCTTCCTCCAAAGGTCAGACCACACTACTCCTCCCTCTAACCTCCTCTCCTACCATCCTCAGGCCTATTTAACCACTTAGCAGGAACGAGCTCCACCTGCACATCGTCCATGTCCATCAACCCACTGCCTCTGAGGCAAGGCCACAGCTGCATGTTAGCAACGCTAATCAACCCTCTGCCTTCACTCCTCTACACCTACACATACACACGCATTTATGACACTTGCTAGTAACAATTGTATGGGATCCCAATCCTCAGTCAAAACTTCAGGAGGCTGGGTGTCACACAAATAAAAAACACTTTGAAGAGTGCTTGTAAGTGAAATGTAGGGCAAGGCACAGTATGTGATTACATACCGACAAACAGGAAAGAGTACAAAAAATCCACTGTGTTAACACTGGTCAGCTTGATGGGCAGAGGTCTCTGCACACCAGCTGCCTAGCTACTGTTAAGTTTATGCTTAACGTCCTGTCACAACAGATTTTTAAGAGAAGAATTAAAGGATAATAATAAAATAGTCCTGCAAATGTTTAAGAACTCTTCTCCAGCGTGACATACAATTAGTATGAAGTGCCTTCGACACACCGGCTCTTAAAAAAACCCAGAAACTGCCTTCATCTGCTTACACTTCTCATGTCTGCATAGCACATCATTGAATCTCGGAGAATCATTTTTAATAGAAGCAGTAAAATGCTGGATACTTATAAAAATTAAATGCTGAATACCAATGAAGACATCAAAATGGCGACATCTTGCAGAGGTGACAACTCCAGGTCTTTACTGTTGATACTCTTATTTCTGATGATGCTGAACCTGCTATTTGTAAATAAGTCATCATCTTTTTACTGACTTATGCCTTGATGACACTTAACAACTGATTCCTGAAAGCTGTCGTTGGTAATATTTGGGGGAGATCCTCACACAAGAGTGAAAGGAAACACAATTTCTGTTTGGTACAGTCTTGAGATACTGCCACAAAGATGTCACAGCAAAACACCATTCCTCTCTTAGCAGGAACAGGACATTCCTCTGGGGAAGGATTTAGTAAGCAACAATGAGAAGACCTTGTGAAGTGACTTCATGTGATAGTGTGTGTTTAGAAAGAAAAACTTAAAAGAAAAAGGGGCTGGTACGTCTCTTGGTTCAACTCATGTTGAGCAAAAAGAAGTGCCAAGTTCAGACTATGACCAACAAAGCTGCTCACAGCAGAAGCCAAATACACATATTAAGAAGGCAGAGAAAGGCTAGGACAAGCTCTTACTGCTGACCGATCAGGGACGGAGCGTCATGTCAGTGACACTTTACTATTCAACCCACACCACTAGGAGCATAAAAGCAGCCTCTGCAGCATGCCAGGGGGAACAGCTGAGCTGGGGAGCATCAAGCACTGAGTGAGCAATCAGACAGCAGGCCATTAATCCACTGCATGAACTGCTGTCCCATCATTCCTCTACACCCAGTAATCAAGAAAGTCCTTGAAAACACTTTTAGCTTCATCTACTTTGGACTCACACTGAGCTTCAAGAATTTCCTTTAGCCAAGGGTGATTCTCAGGGCAGACAAATCTAGAACTCCTCGGCAGCATCCCCAGTACAGAAACTGCCTCTCCACCAGTACACATGGGTGGCTTTCTGAGGCATCCAATGAAAAGGTTACTGTGTATGTCTTCCTAACCTCATCTTTGGAAACATCTGGGTCACTTCAGCTAAAGCTTTCTTAAAGTTCAAGCTTAAGGGAGACAGCTGGAGCAGACAACTTCTGGTCAAGCAGTTCAGGTTTGGCAAAGCTGCGAGTGACTGAAAACAGGTCACCACTACCCTTGCTTCTTCGGCACTGCTCCTGTTCCTAGCTCAAGCAGGCATCATCCACACATGCCTGGTGCTCACAGCACTCATCCTTCTCTGCTCATTTGATAAAAAGAATGACCTAAAAAGCAGTGGGTAGATGTGAACATCAGTTTGAAATGCAGCTCATAAGAAATGAAAGCATTTCTTTGTAAGTTAAATACCTGAAATGGAAGCACAGAAACTTTTGAGTTCTGTTTAAATACAGGGAGATTTTGCTACAGTCATCAGCTAGCCTATGCCTGGACTTCTGTATCATAAGCCTTCTATCGAAACCCGTTCATTTCTATTTGTTCCTTTTGCTAATATTGGCCTTTTTAATCTCTATTTGGAAGCACCAGCCCTCCCAATACCTTTAACCATCTTCATTGCACTTTCATTGAAATCAATGGGGCTTTGCAAATTACTGTCGTACAGCTGACTCCATTATGCCCATTACAGATTTAAAAACATGATGACAAGAAGCTAATCTGTACGCACAACTCCCTCTCTTCTGCTGTAAATAACTCAGCCATATAATTTTTTAAGTCCTGAAGTGCCTAAATTATAGACTAACAATATGCAAAATTTCATCTTCAAATAAGTCTACAGGGTTTTTTGTAGCTAAGATAATACAGCACTTTTCACAGACTCAGCTAAACTGTGATAGCTTTTGTTTGTTTTGTCTTGTTTCTTGTTTAAAAATGGATAAAGGCATGTCGGGCCAATTTAATTTAAATAGGATGTTCGGAGACTAAGAACTCAAGTGGCAGAGTTTCAGTTCTACATAATGTTAATAGAAGAATTAACAATCCAGCATCCCTGCACAGCCCTTCAAAACAGGGACTGACAAACTCCTGATCACATTAAAACCAGTTTCCCCTCATCAATACCATGCTGTGCCAGCAAGGAGGGAAACTGCTCCTTGGATATCACCCAGCAGAGACTGGTTTCACCATGGGATACCTCCAAGGTGCCAGACTAACCTCCAGAGCTTCTGGCTAAGACCTTCCTCCAGGCATTGCTGCCCAGATGGTGAGGGAAGAGCACAGCACCATGTTGCTACCTGACCCTGCCTTGTGAAGCCTCGGCAGCCGTAAACGCCTTGAGCTGATGCTATTCTTCCAGCTGTACTTTCCAAGCCCTTCAATGCTGAATCACAGCAAGCAGATGCCAACAGAACAAAGGGTAAACAAAACCCCACAGCTGCTGTGCCCTGTGCCAGTGATTTCAGGGACTTTCTGGTGCCAACAGTCTATGGCAGAGTTTTCATTTGTGCCCTGGAGCTGGTGCAAGGAAGTGGAGGACAAAATGCAAGTGAAACATGGGGACAGGAAAAGTGTGGGAGCACAGACAAGATGCTGTTCCCTTTTCTGTGGCTATTCAACAGAGAGCTGAAAGAAACACAGTGGAGTCTGAAGCTGGGACAGCCAAGTCCATCTGATGCCAAAAAAATAGGAAGAATCCCAGAGCTGGCTCCTCCTGGCACAGTGAGCCTTGCATTGCCACCTCCAAAGCCACACAAAGCAGCAGTGTGCTGGCAGGGGACAGCAGCACCGCCAGCCCCTGAGGTGGCTTTTCTTCCCAGGGGCTGTGAGCACCAAGGACACATCCCACAGGTCCCAGCTCCAGCAAGGAACCTCATGACGTGCCCTGTGAGACCGCTCTTGCCTGGCCAGCAAAACCCTCCCCTGAGCAGCAAGACAAGACACCGTGGAAGGAATAAAGCGGTTTTCCCCAAATAACTTTCCTTCTACTGTGGGTGGGGATGATTTAGCCCATTGTGCAATCTCCACTGCTGTGTAATTTATATTCACTGGGGTGCCAGAACTGCACAGTCTCCTCTAAATATAAGCAATTAACTCCCATTAGCATTAGCGGGAATCACTCAGGAGACTATCCCCCATTATTGATTATCTCGTTTTTGTACCAACTCAAAAAAAAAAATGTACAAAGAAAAGAAAATCACATAGTTAGTGGCCTTGGCTAAGTTAAGGCAGGCAAATTAGATTCATTATCATTCTTGAGCTAAACAGTGGGGCTTATTAGAATGTAGTTCATTTACATACTTTGATCTGATGGGTGTAGATACCTAATTATACAGCAGCCAGCAACTTATTTTTGATGGTTTTTATTAATTAATATTCAGTATTATAATTAAATGCACAGGCTGCTCTTCTGCAAATTCTTTTTTGTTGTTGTTGCTTCTAAAAGAAAAATAACTTTAGAAACATACCTGTGAAATACATGATCAGCAACAGGATGCAACAGAAATGTACTCCGCCACTTACAACAAACGTGGCCCAGAGCTTTGCCTGTTACTCCACAACCCATCCTTCACAGCTAGCAATGCCCCTGATGTTAAACCTGATACCAGAAATATGCTCCTTTATGAGTATCTATATCTTTAAGTAATATAACGGCTTATATATATTCATCCTCTCTTTAATGTAAATATCTTATTTTGATACAGTTTAACAAAATCAGTCATTGATGTGACTGACTTTGGCAGATCTTGGTATCTCATACAAAACAGAAAAATTAGTGTATCTTAATGCAAAATTTTGAAATTGGTTTTGAAGAGGGGAAAAAATAGGACTAGTTGTACTCTGTTGTCCACATTTTTTAACGACTATATTACGTAAACATAAACATGGTAAGAAAAAGGAGATAAACACATTAAGACAATCTCCTGTAGACACACATATGGTTTATATAAATAAGCAAGAAGGCCATATTGTGTTCTTTGTGTGGCCTCAAGAAATAGAAGGATTAATTTCTTCTTTTACCTGCATGGCTCTGTTCCCACAAGAAGGTAAGCGCTGTGCTCCCAATCCAAGAGAGCACTTGCATGCATGCTTAATATGAAGCATACACCTTCAGTGTCTCTTGTGACATGCTGTTTTAAAGAGAAGCACAGGGTATACATTTTGATGAAAAGCAGAGTGCTCAGCAGATGACAAAGTTATGTCCCCTCAGCAATCAGTACGATGCGAGAGAATGTAAGAGCAGAATTCAGCCATATGAAAATATATGGACATACCAAAGATTAAAATTAGGTACCATACACAAGAGGCAGGACTTGGCTTAGAATTTCCACATTAAGTGCTGGTACTATTTACCATGGCTGTGACAGCAAAGCTATGCGTAGACATACATGCAAATGTTGATCTATCACCCAATGTGATAGCATAGTGGCTACAGATTTTAGATGTTCGAGTTCTGCACCAGTCTGCATCTGTCAGAGGTCTCTTGGTCTGAGCAGCTCAGAAGCCTCCTCTGCAAAGTGGGCACTTCTGCAGGAAAAGGCATATCCATCCTGTTAAAACTCCAGGAACTGCCTGCTGATTAGGTCATTAAATAAACCAGCCATGAAGGGTGGCATTATGTACAGATCACTGTAAAGGAAATAATAGTAGAATAAATATAGCAAGCAAAGCTCACTAAGCCTTCAAATACAATGAACTTTTTTCCTGAGCCGGCAGTGCCAAGCAAGCTGAAAAATTAATTTACTATTTGTTACCATTTTTGTTACGATTGGTATCTTTACAAGTCTGAGTCATTAGCATGTGAGTTTACAATTATCCTCTGAGCCTTGTAATGTCCTGTCATTTACCTCCAGGGATTTATGTCAGAATCCAACTCAGTTCGTAAGTGATCTTCCAGTAGGACAGAATGACAGCACCATTATAGCTCCCTCCAGCAGATGATGGTAATGATATTATTATTCCCCTGATCAGCTTGGTGATGATTGTTTGAACTTTATCAGTATTAATAGAGAAAATAATAAAGGTATTAATATTTGAAAGCTCTCTGTATTGTGTTTAGTATCATATTATTGCTACATTTTATGGCAAGTACTTTGACATTTCAGTGAATTTCCATTTACAGTATTACCACGATAATCTACTCATTTTATAATTGCTTCTGGACACTTGTAAGGTTTAATTTCTGATATTTCCTCTCAATAGAGGGTCCTGCATATGAAATTGATATACAATTATCCTCACAAATTTGCATTGTTAGCCTGGAGTTGGGGGGAGGGGTTAAAACTGCCAAAAATATTCTGTATGGCTACTGGACCAAATAAGGCCTTATTGGCTCCTTGGGTTTCAAGTGGCCAAGATTTCTTCTAGTTTGACAGCAGAAGTGTCCTCTCTATTGTAGCTATTTAAAATATCCATGCTACCCTCTTGACAGGACAAAAGCTGCTAAGCAACCCAGACTGACAATTTCAGAAGGAACTTCACAATGGACAAGAACATGTCAAAAAATCTCCTTACCCTAGAAAAACATCAGGAAGACAGAAGATGAGAAACACTTCCTTCTAGGGAAAGGTAGCACGCATAATGATTGGGTTGGGATGGGGCCATCCCACATGTACATAACCTGAAACTAATTGACGGAGAGAAACAAACCAGCTGATAAAGTTTTGTGAGATTAGTTTTCTGATTTTGGTCTTTGCAAGGAACTGAGGCAGGAAGAAATGCAGAAAGGGGTAATATAGATGGACTCACTAAAGCCGTAGCTCATGGGTTTGTGTGGAAGAAAGAAAGGGTACAGAGCATGTGAACAAGAATTTGCACTTCATATCTGCCTCGACATTATTTTTTGAAAGCATTCTAGCAAACACTTGCCCTATGCCATGCTAACTTCTTCACATTGGTGTAGATGTTCCTGCAGAAGTACAGATTTCATTCCAGTATCTGCACACAACGCTGAGTTTCCTCAATTCTTCTTGTAGCAACTTGGACAAAGTTAATAAAGCTAGAATTTTGTAGCTTTACAAGACCATAAGTTCTGACTCCTTAAACCCCATTTTTCTAAAGGGAATCACATAAAAGAAAACTGACATTAAGAAAAATGCAAACAGTAGTCTGTCACCTCCTTAGTTTTGCGAGTGAGGCATCAAAGAGGCAACAAAGTTGGCAACAGTAGAGGCAACAACTAATTCTCATTTTGAGGCTCAGCTTAAGCCAGTTTATTTGCTTTACTCTCTCCAGTTCCAGAGCAGCAATATATTAACAGCTTGTAAATCGATGTATCTGAACATTAGGTGATAGATCCTATATGAAATGTTTATAGTACTATGCGATAACTGAGCAAGATGCGCTCTTAAAAAGTGTCTCTGGTATTTCATAGAATCATGTTCTCAACAGCTCTTGTGAGAGCTACCCCTCAGCCTTCATAGCCAAAAATGAGGTGCTAAGAGGACTGAAGAGGAAGGTGTTTAAACAATAGCCAGTTCACTAGACGATCCGTGCATGGTATCATGGTAGCTTTTGGGAGCGCTGATCACCCATGGCTCCCTATAGAGATGCTTTTAAACAGACAAGACAAACGGTGTTTAGAAGGCAGCCAGGGTTACTAAATAGTGCCTGGATCCAGACATCTGTTTCAGATGAAGGGCTAAATCCTAACACTCAAGAAACTATTTCAGTTTTAAGTTTTGCTCTTAAAATTCTGACTGTGTAAGACATGAAACGAAGAGATCTGGTCTAAGGATCCACTGTCCAAACAGGCAGAATTCACTTGCACTATGAAGAAGACTCAGTTACCAGGTATGGTATTGAAAGTAAAATCCACAGTAGTTTTAAGATGAGATACTACTTATTTTCCATGCTTGTACTTACCTACCAGCACACAGAAATGCTGACAGCCAAAATCACAGCATTTCCTGTTTTCAGTCAGTTCTCAGCACAGACCTTTCTTGAACATCGTTCATTCAAGTTTCACCCCAGCTTTCAGCTTGGCCACAGATTTGCATCTTTCTTTGCAGCCTCCTAGGGCAGGAAGTGTTGACATTCCCCATGAACTTAGTGAGCAGCGCTAAGAGCAGCCTCATTAGTTCAGGTTCTCATGTAGCTCTCGAGAGCTCCTGCCTGCGCCAGGTCTGCATTTGTGCCAATGTCTGATTGCAGTAGAAGTAACATTAAAGGGAACCCCTAGGCTAGTCGGCTGTCTTACAATTGTATTAGCCTCACTGTCTTTGTCAGGCTTGTTCTCTATGGAATTGCATATCCACTTAAGGTTATGAATTTGATTTATCTTCAAGATTTGAGGCGAGTTTCAATCCTTGTGGAAGCAAAAGAACAATAGCATGGAGCAGAAGAAGATACAGGGAAGATATATCTGTGCCTGAATTTACCACACATGGCTTTGTCAAGGCACTTCAGTCCTGATTTGCAGACCTTTGCAGTACACATTTCTTGTGTAGGGACTACTAAATTAGTTCTGATTTACATCATTGTGGGGAGCATGAAAAAATACTGATCTGAGCCAACAAAACACACACATATCTGAACTGAGGTGTCAGGAGGCACAGATGTATTACACCACCTGCACTACTTGTGGGATGCTCCTTCCAGTTAATTCTACAACACATTCACTTTGAGCTAACTTGCGCGGTGTTAAATTACAATTGTATTGATTTTTCACAGCATTAATTTCATGGTGATGCTTTAAATTGCTTAAGGCTCTATCTGGAATAGTGCTGAACTTGGGACAAAAGAAGAATGGAGGCATTTTTAGTGAGGCAACAGAGGTCACTATGAGATACCATGTAAGCTGCTTCCATTCAGTACAGCGTACCACAGGCTGCATTTTTCCATGAGTCACCAGAACTGGAGAACTGTCTTTTACAGCAGATTTCAATATGGTGTTTATTGTCAACCTGGAATTCACTTACAAGTTTTTTCCAACTGACAGTCAGAAGTATAACTATGAAGACACTTTAGATCCCGTGGACGTCCTCAGACCACTTGGCAAAGAGCCATGAAGCTTCCCAGCTGCAGGTTCACAATATACAGTCTGCAGCCAATTTCTAGATAATACTGGAATACTATATCCAGCTACAGTGCAGTTCATATGGATGTTCCACTTTGCTGCGATAGACCTAAATCTTGCATTCTTCAAATCAGTGGGAGTTTTGCTTGAGGAAGAAATGAAAGATTAGGGCTGCAGAAAACACAGTGTCAGTAATTTGGCAGCCTGATTTTATAATAATCTTTGTCTAATGATTATTTAATATTGTACTAGGCTATTTAAAAGAATATTCTACAAAGTGTTGGAGCTTCCTTTTCAAAGCTTGTGTAAAATGTGATTTTTAATTAGCAGCTTTAGATATGTAGTGTGTGTGAGAGAATATTAGTATTCCATAAAAGCTGCTGTCAGCATAAGTTACATGGAGAAGCACAAAATAATATGAATACTTAATAGCTAAAATACTTTGTTTAAAATAGATTTGCTAGATTCTGTAGAAGCTCCACCTTGGAAACTTAGTTTTTTTCTTTTTTTTTTTTTTTTTTTTTAATTCAAATTCTGTTATAAATAAATGAGTTAGGAGCTATGACCATAAATGACCTGACCACTAAGGGAATATATTAAAATTTACTTTTAAGTACTTCAAAGCATTTCACTTTATTTATGTACAGATACTGGAATAATTCACAGAGCTTGTAACTACAGCTCTGGAAATTACTCACCACTGTAAATGTTCATAAAAATATTATGATATTTACAGTAGGTGTCAACTTGGTAATTTCCACTGGTTACTGACACCACTAACTCTAACCAAGCTTAGAATATAACCCCTTCCTTAAAAAGATCTGGTGCAACCAGTACTAATTCACTGTGCATCACAAGGGCAAATACCTTTTATTTGAAGGTTTTACCTTTGTTAAAAATCATAAAACAAAAGCAAGCTTTCCCGGCATGTACGGTGTGTCCAGGAGCAGCAGAGGGCACTCACACTCTATGGTACACAGCCTGCATTGCTCTGCAGCATGTTTGCATTTTCTGCAGCACTGTCAAGAGCTGTCAAGCCCTGTGCAAGCACAAGTCTCCCCTCTGCCTCAAGAAAATTCCACAGAAATTTTATTTTAATTCCATATAAATTATTGTTGTACTTGGGAAGAAAGATAAAGGAGAAAAAAAAAAAAAAAAAAAAGCAAACCCACACCACAATTCCCTTGCTCAGACCTAGGAAACCTTTGCACACATCCTAAGGTCCTCAGGGCCAAATCCTGTGGGTCTTAATCACTCAGCAAAAGGTACCAATTCTTGAAGAGCTCCCCAATAGGCAGAGGAAGAAGGATTTGGCCATCAGGCATAAGAGAAGCAAGGAACCAAAAATGTTTCTTAAATTGCCTAAAGCTGAGGCATGATTTTTTTAAAGCCAGAAATATCATCAGCATTGGTTGATACGTGATCCTGACATGCTACTATTAAAATCATTACTATTAAAAGAATATCTAAATTAACACATCTTGTGTTCCCTAATGTTGCGTGATGGCTTGATTTCTCCCTTCACAAAGGACTTTTCTCAGCATATTCCCTTTCTGACCTAGATAAAAAAATTTCTTATTTTTCCTCTACTTCTATAAGGTAATGGCATGGTGAAGAATGTGATGTGCAAGCTACAGATGGCACTGAAAGAATCCAAGATTCTAAAAATACAGTGAGTTTTACAGGAGAGGTTTCGTAAGGTGGCTGTCTCCTCCTTGACATCACTATTCAGCTGGCTATTGGAATGGGACTAATTTAATTAAGAGAACAGCTCAGATAAAACATTTTTGTCAGATTCTCCAAGTCCTATTCACCTTGCTTGAGAACTCAAGCAAGTCTTCTCTTAAGCAGTCCAGTAATACACCTCCCATCATGCCAGCTTCGCTGAGCATAGCAACAATAGGAGCAATTGGCACAAAGAAAACTACTGAAGTTAATGTAAAGTTTATCATATTATTTTTCCAATGGTGACCCAACGGTCAAGGCAATTGCTGGCAAGAAATTGTTCGCTGCAATCTTGATCTTTCACTCCTCAAAAGCTCCAGGTGAGTTTTATTTGCAGTATTTGTATCTGAAACCCTCACAGCTTGCCACTAGCTCATTTCACTCCTCTGCTTTCCAAAGTATCTGAAGCAAAAGCAGCTATTTCTAAGCAATAAACAGCAATTGTGGGTTTGGGGTTTTTTTGCAGTGATCATTGCTATTGGGTGGGGGTTTTTTTCGTGAAAAACATAAGAAGAATGGTGAGACCATAATACAGTTAAAATACAAACCAGGCTGTTAATTTGACTGTGCTCCAGTGTCTCCTAGCATGAAACTTCATTTCCTAATAATAAATTTCTATATCTGGTTTCAGTAAGTAATCAAGTACCGCAAATCCACTTTGCATTTTAAAAAGAATAGTCTATTTTTAAGGAAAGAGAAAAAGATGAGGAAGATGGTTTTGTGGCTAGACAATACAGTTCCTCAGGATCCCAAACGGAACCGCTATATTCAGTGAATGCTGGGGAGGTGCGTGACAGGGAAAAACGGGAGAAGAAAGGGAGCCAAGAGAAGAGGGTTAATAGAAGTTTTCCAATCTAACATTTTCAAAGTAAACACATAAACAATGAAAAAAGACTTCTATCTGACCAAGGAAGAAGAGTGTTAGAAGGATGTAATGCAATCCCTGCAGCATTTCAAACTCTACTTCAAATCTAGGTCTCTTTCCTCATAGCATGTTCATTGCTTGCAGCAAAAATGGGTTCTTTTAAAGAGCACGTCCCTTTATCATCATAGAACCAGCAGTTTCAGATTTCATACTTGTGATCTCAATAGCTTGCAGAAATTTATATTCAGAACACAACTTTGGTGTATAAAACCAGGAAAAAAATGTCAGACAATATATTTGTATATCACCCAGCAATCTGAGAAGGGACTGGTGTATTTTAGCTGTCCCAACACTGGTTTTCATACTTCAGGAAAAAAGGAAGGGAAGACTCAAACCCCAAAAATATTGCTTTATATACTGTTTGAGAAGTGGAAAGGATGGGTCACCATTAAATGACTGTTTACTGCTTTATTGTTGAGTGACTGTTTCCTAAGGAAACGTGCTGTCTGCAGTCTTTTAGATTCACCTGTTAAAGCCTTCAGTGAAAAAATCACTGGTTTAGTACATCTAAGTGTGTGTATGTATGTACAAACACTTGAAGTACTCATTTACCCTAGTTAACACTCCCAATTATACTTTCACCTGAGAACTGGATTTCCTTGGTTTGATAAATTATAAGGCAGTCTGCTCAAACATCAGTCTTCCTAGGGCTCAAATTTTTGTGCAGTCATGTACACAGAGGGTTAGTGACACACTAAGATATGCACGATGTGCTTGGTACTTCACAGGATTGAGGTCAGAATGTTTTTTTCATGCAAAATCCTTTAAAAGTCTTGATGCCACCTTTGCCTCCTTTTCTGTACAACATATTTCAAAAAGAGACACGATGGAGCATTCAAGCCTCCATGTTTCTTTTCTAGTGGTTCAGAAAGAGCACAATGTCAGCTTAAAGCAAGTTATTGCCGTATCCCCTAAATGGATCCAAAAATTCCTCCAGTGCCTTGCCAAATGCATATTAATAAAAACACATATGAACCTGGATTTCCATTTTTTTTTTTCTTTGTCAGGCCTGTAGCCAATCTAGTATAAAAATCTCAGGGAAAAACACACAAGTGTGACCAAAGGCAGACACTGGGCATGCCGACCCCTGAACCTGTGATGTAACCTTAAAGAGGAGCTCTGAGTCCGCAGTCCTGATGGCCAGAAGAGATACTCTGAATCACAGAGAGCTCCAGGAAAGCAATGAGATCTCCTCCAATGAAAATACTTCCACCCACATGAATCCTGATCTTGGATATTTCTCGCCGGTATAATGACTTTTTCAAGATGGCATGGAAGTTAACTTAACTTGAATTTCCTGGCTTTCGAGAAATTATAGGCATTATTTACTCTTTCGTTTTTTGCCTACCACATTTTTAGTTAAATTAAATTCCCTATGCATGGTTAGCTATAAAGTACATATTACTTACCTGCATCTTCAGATCTCTTACAGTCCCGTGGGTAAATCCATAATTAGTTGGTTTTGTAAAATGCATATTATTTACTTGACAGGCCAGAATGGCTCTAGAGGAACTGTCCTCATGTCTTGGTTAAGTGCATAATAAAGTAAGTTTTTAAAACCCGTATTATGTTCCCCACATTGAAGCCATTGCACCCCATTTGTCAAATATTCATACTTTTGTTAAAAAAAAGTGAATTATTTACTCAGTCAGCCAAGTTAGCATGTAATTATGTATTTAGGAGGTGTGCAATGTGTAGTAAAAAAACCTCATGAAAACATATGGGAAAAATGACTTTGCAGTATTGGGGTTTTTTAAAGCAACTATATCCTTACCACTTCCACCATTTCCTCTCAAAATACCATGTTAAGAACAACAACTATTTCATGAAAAAAAGGGTTCAACCAAGCACTGCTTAGCAGGATACTTATATATTTAATTAAATTTTCAGACTCATTTCATATGTAAAGGGAGCATTTGTGCTCTTCCAAGGCCAGAGATATTTCACAACATTAGAGTAAAACTTTGTTTTATACACTCCTACTTACTTAGTCCTTTAGGACTGATTCTTACTAGCATAAATGCATGTTGTTCCACTGAAGGAGGCAGTGGCATGTTAATCAGTGACGCAGAGGGTCTGAATCATCATGTCCTAGAAATCATGTACTATTACTTTCCAGTGGATATTTCAAAGCATAAAGGTTAGGAGACCAAGGAGTGCTTGTGAGTATATTCAGATCATTGCAATGGAGACCTTTCAGGGTGACCATTCTCCATTAAAAACCCCGGCAGAAAGTCAATGCATCATTTTCATGCAACTCTGAGGTCTTACGGAGGATACAGGTTGTGCACAGGCTTTGAGGACTCTCAACTGCAATGCACGTCACACAATTGCATTACTGACAAACCAAAAGCATGTAGTAATTCACACAACAGTAATTCTAGACAACTGCCCAAGTACCATTCGAGTCTATTAAACATCTGGACATATACTGTACATTGCTACATATTCTGGAACAGGTTCATAAAGGTACTGAAATGCCAGTTTCTATCGACTTTACTAAGTGAGATACCCCGGTAACTAAAAAGTCATCCTCTTGTGCGTTTGGACTGTCAGTGTACCAACAGACCGTTTATGAAACTGAAGTAATTGGACATCAGGTTATCAGCAGCATAATGTAATCTGGAGATTTGAAACTATCAACAAAGGTTTAATGTTAAACAATCAGAGCCAAGTTTGACCTCCCCGATCTTGTATCATGCTTAGTGCTGCTAAACTGAACGAAAATGACGTGGTGTTTAGTAATCAGTAAAGTGACAGCTGTTCAGAAAGGGTGATTCACATCAGCTTCTTGAGTAGAAAGGGCATCCTTCTAAGTATCTGATGTTCATTCACTGGGGGTAGTTAGATAAGAATTCATCACCCCTCTCCCATGCACAATCACCTCCCAGTCTTTCCTCACAGCACTGCTGTTCCACCCATTTCAGATGACACACCAAGATATCTCTGTAGCTCCTCAGCCCCGTGTCCAGGTGTAGAGTGAGACAGAAGCTATAATGCTATGCCTTGTGGGGTGGGCACTTCCTCCAAATCACAGCTCAACACTAAAAGCAACCAAAACAACAATATGTCCTGCCACATGGCCCAGGTCAGGTAAGAAAGCACCAGCTGCCCTCAAAACCTCATTCACACACATTTAAGTTTACTCCTTCCCCTGAGTACTGCACTGAGGCCAAGTTACACACCAAAAGCACGATGTATTGCATAAGGAACTTGCCATAAGTAGAATATGACTCCTTTCTGGAATCTGCTCAGGTTATGGGCACACAATCAAATGCAATCAACACACAGCAGCTAAACAAGTTAGCACCTGTCAGCTGGGCCTCTAAACCTGCCTCTGGAAGCGCCTTTATGTTCCACCCAGAAAGGGCCGTGCAGTGAAGTGCCTTCACCCCTGGTTCGTTTGGCTGTTCACTACCTCTCTGATGAAAGTTGCCACCTTCACATTTCAGCTGGCAAATACAAATCTGTGAGTGCTCTCATTTGCTTAACTGAAGAGGCAAGGAAAAAAAAAAAAAAAAGAAAGAAAAAAAAAAAGAGGGGAAAAAAATTAGATGGCTTAGCTAGACCTCAAAACCTAGTTGGCTACACCAGCACTAAAGTGCAGAAAGACAGATTTTTATTTTTTTTTTTTCCCAGACAGCTGGCTAAGCTGGTAGGGGTGATGATCTCTAGGACACCAGTAGCAACAAATACTTCGGAGGAAATTAAGCCACTTTTACAGCACTCCTCTGGAATAGCTCCAGTCCAGCCTGGCTGCAACAGAAAACATGCTACTTTAAGTCCCTGTGGAAAGGGTCTTGATTTCAGTCAGTAGTCTGAATAAATATGAAGAAGAACACACAAGGCAAAATCAGACAGGTTCCTTAAACAAAGGCTATGATTAATTTTAAACTATGTTGTCCGATCATATTGATCATCGTAGCCACTTACACTTACTATAAATCTACTAGAGTTTTCCTGTTTTATTTCTTTACTTCAATACAAAACCAAGGACTGTCTCCCACAATTGGCTAGATATTTCCTGAAATAACACATGAGTGGTGGCTATTTTACCCAGCAGGTTTCTTTATCACCATGGAGCAGGGAAGTTGACAGGCTTTGTGTCTGAAACGTAGTTAGCTTGTGGGAGTATGGTCATAATGAAAGTAAAATTTACATTATTGCCAGTATGTGATTGTTTGCTCTTTCAAACACGAGTAAAAAGTGAATTCTGAGGTATGTATTTGGGAGGCTTATTCAATCAATATCTTCAGACTTCCTATATGTCTGTTGAGGGGAAGGGAGGCAACTGGAGGTTTAGATTGGGTTTTCATGCGAAAGCTTCTAAGACCTTGAAAGAGAAACGGATGCTGAAAAATGACAAATGCCATTGGGCCTGAGTCCCATTTCAGTCCCTTTCAGGATTCACCCAGATTAACAGGGAAGAAGCTCTCCCTTAGACGTAGATATAAGGTTTATAAATCCCTTCAATGCACAAAAAGTAGCTGCCCTTCTTCATTAAAGAACAAAAGCTTTAATTTTCTAAGCTAAATTCTTTCAGCAAATACATTTGTAGAACAAGCCTCAAACAGGCCAAAACGCAACACACTGTGACCCTCTTCTATTCATTTCTGAAAGGGTGAAATACAAGAAAACAGAGTATTTGGAACAGAATTAGTCCATGATCTTCTGTTGGTCCAGGGGAGGGAAAAGAAAAAAAAAAAAAAAAAAAGAGAGCAGTTTGTGAAGTTTGTTCCAGGGAACTGTAGTTTGCTCTGCAAACACAGCCCCATGTGACACATACAACACTTACCAATCTGTGTGTGTTGGGGAATAATATATATTAACAGCAGTCAAGTCCTGCCTCCCAGATCCCTGGGATCTTTCTTTTCTAGATGCTTTTGGACTTGTTGGCCCCTACAAAATTCCCAGGAAACAAACAGCCTTTTCTCAAACCAGGTATTTTGTTATGAGGTTCTCCACCTATTGATAGCATCTTTTCAGGAAAAGGAGGGGAAGTAGGAAATTCTCCTTCATTCATATAACCTCTTCGCAGGAATAAAATAATATTCTGTAACAGAAGTAGTTTTAGGAACTGCATAGAGATATGCAGAATCATATGGTGGGAAAGGACCCTGAGACATAAGGTCATTTCCCCTTTGAAAGCAAATCACATCCTTTGTACCAGATGTTTGTCTACCGAGTTCCAAGCAGGACACATTAAAAGAGACTCCAGCGATACAATAACCTCCCTGACCAGGAAGACTTTTTTAAAATCCAGCTTGATTCTTGCTAGCTTCAGTTCAATCCCATTGCTTTGTCCAGTCACAATCCCATTGTGACAGGGAGAGCAGACTTTTACGTACATGGAAAGAACACTCATACTCCCTTGCAGACATCAGTGCCTCAGGCTCAGTAATCCATTTCTTCTAATCTTTGTGGGCCACATTTTCTGGGATTCTGATCGTCCTCCTTCTTCTGCTCTAAAATGCATCAAACTGATCCAAATCTTTCCCAAATTACATTGCAACAAATAGGATGAAAAGCTCCAACTGGGACCTTATGAGAAAGGAGAAATCAATGCAACTTCTTGCAAATGTTCCCCAAGAGCTGTTACCCAGGCACTAAAACTAAAAAGGGGATATAAACAAGGTTATTTTTACTAAACTTGTTAAACAAGTTACTGTGTTGTCCCAAAAACCAGCTGTGGACTGAACAGTCATCCTTAGTAGAGTGACACAGCAGTGTCTGATGTTGATTTTATTTGAATGTCATGTTATCTGCTGGGAACAATGTTATCATTGGGCCAGTTTGTTTTAAATAGAAAAAGCAATCTAGATGATGAAGAGGGAGCACATTTTCTTTCCATTTCCCTTTGAAGAAAAGATCAGGAATGATTTCAAATTTCGTTGAAGAGTCTGAATGTTTTACTGGTTTTGGTGGTTGCCAGTTATGCCTATGCATCTCTCCCCACCTCCTTGCCTTGTACAGGAATTATGACTATAGGCTATGCATCTGCTGCAACCATTAACCACGGGAAGATTATGGCTGGGTTTTGGAGTTTCATCAGTGGCCTTTACATAACCCTTTTTGAAGTTATTTTTTCAGGCTGATTGCAGACTCAGGCAGTTGCTTTTGCAATCATTTGCATGCCGCTCATAGATGAAGAGCCTGTTATTCGAAAAGTTTGTGGTCACAGAGATGTTGAGTATGTATTGGTATATGGATGTGTGAGATACACTGGATTCTGAGGATGTTTGTGAGCTGTGCTATGGAGAAGCCAACACAGATCCAAACCCACATGAATTTCCGGACCACAGACTACATAATACAAAAGACATGCTGGTAGCAGTAACACCAGTAAAAGGTGTTTTGCTGCTTGCTAAACAGTGAAATCAGTGCATGTTCTGCTGAAAAGTACAGTGAATTAGCATCACACTGCAATCTAATGTAGCAAACTGAGATCACTCACAGCTAATGTCACAGGACCATCCCTTATTTCTGATAGAACGGTATCTGTTTCGCAGATGAAATGTTCCTCTCCTGATTCACAAGCGCTGCTTAATCCTCTGGATATGATTTGTGTTGGATGTACAGTCAACAATTATGGATCACTGGTGACCAAAAGATACTACAGTAAGTATAGAAATCAAATGCACTGGTCAACATATTGGACTTTGATATTTTTTGTTGTCACTCTATCCAATTACTTAAGAACTATTTCTTAATGAGTGGACTTACAAAATGGTATTATTATATCCTTTGAAGTAAAACTAGGTCTCAATCTGCCTATTTTTTTTTTCATTTTCCTTAAATCAGCAAATCCGCTACATAGCCTCTTGCTGATTTTAAGAGGCATATGGTTCTTAATCCAGCAGTGTATGAATTATGGCAGTAAATGGCTTTGAAAGTGCCTCGAAAGCAAAAATATGGAAATTTCCCCCCCAAGAGACTAGGATGAGCAGTCATTATTTTTGCGATTGCAGAGAACACTGCCCAAGTGTTCCAAGACTGCGTGTGTATAATTGTTTGTCTCTTTCTTGCTTTGAAGTATTTTTTTTTAAACTGTAAAACCTCAGACACACTCAAGGACAGCTTCCACAGCTTGGTCAAGAACAGTAGCATATCTACATATTCACCAAGTCATAAATCTTCTATACTTTGGCTATGCATATATGACACATGACCCTTATTTCTCCCTCGTGGTTGCACTCTGAGAGACAATAGAGGTCCACTAAAGCACACAGCCTCCCTCTTAGGTAATATTTCATATGTATCTCTTTACAACTACCAACACATCAAGGTAACTGAGCTGCAGTCTGGGAGGGGAGTTTAACCATAATTGTCTTAAATTGTCTAATTTGGATAAAATGAGCAAGAAAATTCCCTCATCTATTTGGTAGTATAATAATGTCATCTATACATTTCTTGCCTTGTGGTATTCTGTTTCGTAAAGGGGAATGAACTGTACTCTGAATCCTTTGGATATTTGGTTCGATCTGTCTGTCAGACATTAATTAGTTTCATAGCAATCTCTCACTGCTGTCTTGTGGAAAGACAGCAAGACTGAAAAATAAGCCAGGATGACAAAGGGAGAGCTTGACTTGCTTCTGACCAAAGAAATCTGTCATCAAGAAAAGGTTCAGAACTCAGATCTGAAGCTCCTTTGCCTGCCTTGTGGGAGTACAGATGACTGGATTAAAACATTAACACGTTATTATACACAAAATTATCTTTTCAAAGAATGGTGTATTTGCTCATTTATTTCTATGTACATAAACAACTGTAGAGAGGGAGATTTTCAGAGCAGAGCATTGGAACTCAACCATGCGACTCTTACTAATGACAGTGGCTGTTAGGCAGCCAAAATGCCGAACGAGGTTTCCAAATTAACCTTAAAATAACATTATGGAGGCCTCAGTAGCAGCTCTGCAGTTAAATCCATATTAAAATTTGCACTTGGAGCATCGCTAATGTCCCAGGATTTCCTGCTCAAATTGCTCTGCATCATCTTCCTATTTTACATACTGAGGTCTAATTCTCTGCTTCGTAACAGCGTTTTTTAACGCTTGTACAAAGCATATTTGCAGCACCAGCAGAAAAGTGCTACAACAGATTAAAGAGTCATGTCCTAACTCCAGGAGACAAGGGAATTTTTTCATGTATATTTAAATATATTAACTTTCACTCAGAAAGAAATTTTAAACTGTCCCATTAAAAAATCTGGAGCTCAGACTCCCATCTCATGTCCACTGCTAGCAGTAAAGAATCATGTGCCCTAAGTCACACATAGACATTTTTGTAGATATTTTAAAGACGGGCCTTTTGATATATTTTTTAACATAAATTGATCCCTCTTTCATTATTAGTTTTCTCCAACTCCAGCAGACAAGATCAACATTTGGTTCAAGACAGTGCATCCCCTTTGCACTGCTGCCCCTGCCCCCCTCGAATTTCAGCACTGAAGTGGAGAGTAGCTCCGCATGTTTCTGCCTCTGTACACAAAGATCACTTCAAATATGGTAAAATGTGGGATTTTTCCAAATCTATACTGTCTTCTAACACTTTCCTTCTATACCAAGCCTTCCTCCATAAAGGAAGCCTTTCTCTTTCCTGCTCATTACTAACAACAAACCTGCTGCCTTCAATGGCTTGTGTTCGTGCACATGTGACCCACCAAATTATCAATATACTTGTCTCTTGGGCAGCAGCCTGTATTTGCCTCCCAGTGTCATCACTGCCTCAACTGTGCTGGCATTCCACACCTGTGGAAATTTCAAATTCCATGTATGCCACGTGCTGCTGTGCTATTTCTTCAATCACTTTGTGATTCCTTGCTTCTATACTTCATCCCTCATAGGTTCCTGAACCTATGAAAATAATTTTATTTAGGCTGCTAAATACAGACACTGGAGTTTGAAAATGCTGATTGGTAGGTTGTGTTTTGACATGCAAAATGTATATGAGGCTTACATTACAACACTAGTTTGCAGAACTGGCGTGACGATAAACTGCTGGTTTATTTTAAAAAACAGAGGGGGCGTGGGTGAGGAGGGGAAACAAACTAATCAAGTCTTCTCTGAGGCATTTTATCCCTAGGGTGTTTTAAAGAACATGTAGCAAGACCAGGGCTTGCTCCATCTACCACAGAAAAAAAGTGAAATGGCCTGGCAGTACACAGCCTGAAATACATCCCTCCAAAGAGGGACTCAGCAAGGAGTGGGTCTATCACCTTATTCCCACTCCAGAAAAAGAGAAAAATTGGTTTGCTCAAAACATAGGAGCAGAGACAAGATCGCTGATTCTTTCTCTTTGCTTAAAAAAATTCAAGAAAAGGTTGCGTAGAGATCCAGGGTTGGTTGGAGTCAGGGCTGGCAGCTACCAAAGACAATTGGTAGGCACATGCACATTGGACAGTAGGCTGTTCAGCTGCATGGACCTCATCTGCTGTCCATCAACATGCCAATGCCTAGAGGAAGACTGCCCAATAGCCCACCAGGCTTATGAAACAACTGATGAATTGACAGTTTTTTAATAGTTAACCAAATTCCAAAACTTTTTTACATTTAGCATGTTACTGGTGCTTACCCACAGAAAAGATGAAAATGGAAGAAGTGACACCAAACCGAACTTTTCATCTACTATCTTATCTTAGCCACAATAGGCAAACCAAGACACTTAACACAGGTTTTCTAAGGATTTCTAAGGCAGACACAGCTAATACTGAGCGTCAATACAGCTTATTCCAGGCAAACAGAGCAAAATACAGTGTCCTGGCAGAGATGCAAAGCTTGATGCTAAAATAGCCAAACTTGAAACATCATAGTGAAGACTTGGGCATTTGTGCTATCAGATCCAGGGCAGAAAGGACACTTCATACTTAAGGGCTCCATCCCTAACGAGAGCAAATGTTGGACAAAAGTGGGCAGAAGTAGTAAGATTCTTCAAGGTTTAGTTAGAAGACCTTCCTCATGTCTCATCAAAGAGATGATACATATCTACAGGAGTTCTGACATGCTCATTAATGGCTGTTTGCTACCCTACAAATTCCTCATATAACCATTCCTCATTCTCTGACATAATACATCAATGAATCCCATACACCTTTCTGCTTCACCTTAACTGCAAAACGATGATACAATCATTAAAAGTGAGAATTCACTAAAATATGAAGAACATGCCAGATTCCTTACTTGCTTTATATAGTATCTTATTCAGTTTGCAACAATTTCAATATTAGTTCCTCTAACCTCTGATAGATACTAATGCAACATTTTAAGGCAGCTTGCAGTAATGCAGCCACACCAACAACTTGGAGTGCCTCATGCAATTTAAAAAAATACACATTTCAGCTTACCACAAAAGAGATATGGAAGCAACTAGGGAAGAGCATTCTTGCTGGGACAAGGAAGCTAGCCTCTCCTTCAAAATATTTCAGATGCTTTGCCAGTCAGAACCCTAATCTAAATCAGGTTTGGGGGGCAGGGACATGGAATGGTTTTGAGAACTCCTAGTTTCATTCTAGCTAAATATGCCATGGAAAAATATCCTTTTACTTGATTTATTTCCAGTGCCTTTTCCTTGAGTGAAATTTAAATCTCATGTATGTGAAAAAAATCACAGGCAACTGCAGTGCAGCTACAATTTCTTAACAGAGATCCTTAAGGAGAGGTTCCTAAATCCATACATTTCTGCTGAGCCTAGACCTCACACCAGACCATCTCCTGGACCACAACACATCAGATGACGTTTCAGAGGGTCACCTAATATTGCCAACCCATGAGGTACAGTAGGAATACCAGAACTGTGGGAAAGGCAAGTTACAGTTGTCTTTCCAAATCTCCAGCAGATTGTTTCATGGTCTGGGTAAAGATACATTCAATTTCATCCAAACCGGTTCTCACATTTTCTTAATAAGTACTTGTGTCAAAATGTTTCAGTTGTCAGAATATTCACCTCTGAGCCCAAGCATGTAAGTACAAGTCCACACATTAGTTTATCCATCAATATACTGTCTGTATTTTTGTCTATGCATTCCTAAAGTGCCCATCACCCTGATGCATAGATGCCAGTTCGAATTCTCACCCCATGTTAGTTTGACAGCACTGTCAACAGGGAAGACAGAGCTGTACTGTGCTTCAGCTAAAATATGAAACCATGGCTACTTCTGTCCATCTCTGCTAGCTACTCTGGAAGCTGGTGGCTCCACTTCAAGAGAAGTAGCAGGTATAATCCACTGTTCAGGTCACTGTTCCCTTCTGCAATAAAACAGGTTATAAATCCCAAGCCTGGGCAAAAATCTTCCTCATTGCAGATTGGCAGATGGCTCACGTGGCAAGCTCCCTCTCAAGGTCTTAGGGAGACTGTTAAGTATGAGAGAAACATCATATACGAACAAAATTGATTCTGTTCTTTATCCTACACAAATCCTAAGCAAGGAGCACATCATCCTTACAGAAAAGCCTCTCCTCATGTCCAGACCTAGAAGAGATGGAAAATTGCAGCTCCTGTAGCATCAGCACCATTTTAATAGCTGAATGCAGAACTAAAAAAACAGGCATCACTTCCAGGTGCAGACAGATGTCTGATGTGAAGATATTGGCTGCCTCTTACCAAAAATGACAGACATTTCTGGTAAGGCTTTTCTTAACAGATGGCAAAACTTGGGTCCTACTGATTGTGGCAGGATCTGAGGGCATTCAGCACGTAGCAGGATCAGGCCCAAATGGATCTGTACACCAGGTTTCATCCAGTTAGTTAAGAAAAGGTATTGGTGTGAAAAGGATGTTCAGACACTAAGTATCAGATTCAGAAAAAAAGAACAACAAACCTATACGGTATATTGTGATGTTTCCTTGTGTATACTGTATCAATGACTGTGTGGTATGCTCACTGAAAAACCAGCCCTTGGTAATTGTCAGGGAACTTCATTCTGAGTGCAGGCTCTACTGGAAATTAATTGCTTCGGTGCAATCTGAACCACATCATAAATGTCATGTAGAAGTTGCAGGGAGTGAGGAGGCAATGACAGCTCTATCCGCACTGTTTCATTTAAAGGTGGGTAAAACACACTGCGACAGAAGTGCTCTTCATCAATAATTTAGTCCGCAGTGTAAAGCCAAGCCTTGCCAAAGATGCCAGGGGAGCAGCTACCTCCCTGGTTTTAATGACACCAGCAGGGAGGGGTTGAGGGGCCAGCTCAAATCAACATTCATTGCACATCTGGGCATGTCGGCAGATGAAGATATCTAGGACTGAGCTGACAGGACAAAGGGTTGAAAAAAGAAGTGTAACCTAGAAAACCTTTACTTTGAATTCTTTGTATAAATTCAAGGGGGATGACAGTTCCTAAGGTCATCTTACATAATAAAACTACAGTGATCTACATAGAGAATTTTAACTCTTTCCAACACATAATCAAAGAAACCGCAAGTTAAGTTATATTATTCACTTTATGAATGTAAAATGCAGAATCCTTAATTCTCAGAAAAGAACTATTTTAATGAGCAGAATGTTAACATTTATATGCCTGACTTCATCGTAATAACCCTAATTATGGTACCACGGAAGCCCCACTGTACTGGAGGGTCACTGGAGTTCCTATTATAACCCTTATCTTAGGGGAGTTTAATATCTTTGCCATTTCACAGTGTATCAGCTGAAACTTGCCATGCAGGTTAGCACTGTTTTACTCCTCCTTAAAATTATTGTTTTCTAGCAGTTTAGTTTGGTTCTTAAACAGCTTCTGCTTGCCAAAAATAAGAGGGTTTACTGCTTTTGTGACAGTCTACACAGAAGCCTATCTGCTTGCTCTGAAGAGAATGTGAAGTTCAGGTGTAACAAGACTGATACATCACCATACCAAACTACCGTTTTCTCACCCTAGGAGGTTACAAAGCCTTGTAGTTACAACATGGTCAAAGCTGTCCCAGTTTGCAGTATCACTGCAATTCTGCAGAGCTTTTAGGCAGTCATTTTGCATTCTAGGTTATACGTCGGAGGCCTGTATTTTGGCTGCGTGGGTGATGACTCATGTAATCTTTACATGGTGGGATGTAATACCAAAGCGGTGGAAAACACATGGGGTCAGACGGCCTCGATCTTAGTGATGCATTAGTTACAGGTTATAAAACATCAAAGTGTTCAGCTGCCATCTAAATCTGTAAAGCAAATTCCTTTTGTCCAGACAAGAGCAGCATCAAAAACCAACCACTTCCACTTCCAACATACCCAGAGAACTTTTTCTATCAAATTTTGTCTCTGCAATAGTAATAATCCCCACCTCTGGCAATTTAAGACTAAATTATTTAACATCACAGTACCTACAGCTATAGCTGAAGGCTATTGAAAGGATATAATAGGTTTTTCCTTGTCCAATAAACTATGTAATTAATTTGCTTCTTATTTTCTGCTTACAGACCATTTGATGAAATGTTAGATGCTTTCTATGAGCTTCAAAAGCCCCAAGTCATCTAGACCACACCAGAGCTGTGCTCACAATGTAAGCTTCATCCATGATAACTTCATTGAGGACTACGGCAGGTTTGAGTCCCAATGGTGATCATATGGGAAGACAACAAACCAAGGAGTCGGGAGAATACAGTAGGTGGCATCTCTCCTAATTGCATCTGACATTTCACTTCCATTTTCCTAGCCATCAGAAAGTACAAAGTGAATAATCCAGTTGTTAATAATAATGTTAAAATGCAAATGGCACCAGAAGAGCCCTCTGAAAGTACTGCAGAAGAGGTATAGTATTTACATTCTGGAAAAGTTAAAGCAGTACACATGGACAGATAGTCACTGACTCAGGTGATGATTTCCAATAGGGAACTTGAACAAGAGTAGGTCACAATAATTACATCTGTTTTCTGTGAGTAGAAAAAAACTGTAACCCTTCCTATGTCCATCCTCAGAAAGGAAGATGCTTAAGCTTATTCCACCTTGCTGTGGCTCCTTTGGAGGCCTGGCTTTTCATTAGGGAAGATGCAGTGATGCTAGGTGCACTACGAATAGCATCCCAAGATAAAATTCTTCTAGACAACTTATATTATGTATTTTTCTCTCAACATAGCATCATAGGCTCTGGCCCACTGCCAGCTGCCAAACCAAATCTCATATTGTCACAGCATGCTCTGTACCAAGTGTCACCAAGAGGAAACCATCCTTCCACGCTCTTGTTATTTGCTCCGCGGCACCAGGAGAATAGATGATGCTACATGGTCAGTGGTTCTTCTCAGTGTTACTGTTTATGCTGATAGATTAAAAGGAAAGACAGTAATTATCTGAAAAACATTTCAGGAGTTTGGCTAGCTCTCTAAAAGCTTCCAAATTGCATTGTTCACTGCAAATGTGAGATTTACTAGAAAGGTCATTCAAAAGCCTATTCCACTGTTGTTACTTTGCATGGTACCTCACGTTTGGGAAGAAGTCTGAATTTTAAAGCAATAGCAAACTGAACCTGCACTTCTTTCCCTGCTGAATTGCAGAAAACCAGGAGCCCTAATTATAATAGACTCAGATAATAATAGAAGCCTGCACTACTAATGTACATGCAGAGAGATTAAAATAAGGGTGTGCATGTGCACTAGAAAAGGGTAAGCATAAAGCCATATGTGGCAGACTTTTCTTCCAAAGTGCTAGGCTAAGCAGAGCGATTTAACAAACACAGGGAACAGAATAATAGCATTTCAGAAAAGCAAAAGGGTGATCCACACCCATAAACACAGCTCTAAAGTCTGTTTTTAAGGAGCAACTCTCTTCCATCATGCCCCACCATAAACATTAACACATTGTACAAAGCAAGGCTGTGTAACTGGGATGTAAGGGCAGTGAGTTGCCTGAGCAGGCATAAGCAACTTCTCTATAGGCAAAGACACAGAGGTTCAGGACCTCTTAACTGCAGCAGTCAAGTGCATTAACTTGTTTAATTTTAAACGGCTATTGCCAGACTCCCAGCTGGTACAGCCTGGCACAGCTCCATGGATTTCAGTAGAGCTACTACAGCTGACACTAGCTGGGGATCTGGCCCAGTTTCTCAATTTGTCAAAAAGACAGAAATTCTTGGGGCACACTCATGTCCTATGCAAATTGTTGTAACATCACAGGCTTCAGAAGTTACAGTTGTTACAATTCACACCAGAAACACTTATGCATCTTTACTCTACTTCTTATGTCCACTGCGGGTTATATACCCCAAGTGCCAAACCCCATAATGAGACACCTTCTCTTGGGGCAACAAAACAATTAGGCTGAGTTAGAATTTCTAACTTTAGAAAAAGAAAATTATATTTTCTCCAGTGCTCTATGCACACAAAAAAAAAACCTGCAAAAGCAGAACAAAATGTCTAGAGTACAAGACATCAGAAAGGGTTGGATAGTTGGGAATACCCACAGTTTTCACGCACAAATCACTTCAACTCTGCCTCTGCCTCCTCCATCTGTGAAATGGGTCTAGGGAACACTCACCTCCTGGAAGTGCTGCAAGCGCCAAGCAGCACTTCAAATGCACAGGTTTTATTAATGCAATTTTATCTGGGCAGAATGTCCCTACCTGGAGCCTCTGGCACAAAGCACCAGGGGAGAGTTGAGGTCGACCCTTAGGGTTTTGGAGTTGGGGATACAGAGGATTCAAGGCCCACTACACTCCAACTGAAAAAGGAATGTTGGCTGTGTATGAAGGGGTTCAAGCTCTTGGGAAGTGACTGGTACTGCAGTACAGCTCTTCTGGCCACCATGACTGCTGGGGCTGGGCTGGGCGTTCAAAGGGCAGGTCTCTACACATCATGCAACTGATGCTACATGGAAGTAAGTGGGTTGAACTGATGATGCAACAAGCTTGAATAGGAAACCCCAGTCACCTGGGAATCTTGGAAATGATCATGGACTGGCCAGAAGGCAAAGATTTCAGAATATCACCACAGGAGAAGATGACACATGCTGAGGAGGCTGGCCTCACTGGATAATGAGCAAACTGAAAAGCAATATGCCCTGTTCACTGATGGGTCCTGCCATGTTGCAGGAAAATATCGAAGGTGGAAAACTGCTGTGTGGAGTCCCACAGGACCAGTCACAGAAACTGCTGAAGGACAAGGTGAATCAAGTCAGTTTGCAGAGGTGAAAGCTATCAAGCTGGCTTTAAATTTTGCTGAACAAGAAAAATGGCTAGTGCTTTACCTCTATACTGATTCATGGGTGGTGGCAAATGCTCTGTGGGGGTGACTACAGCAATGGAAGCAGACTAACTGGCAGCGCAGAGGCAAACCCATATGAGCTGCTGCATTGTGGCAACATATTGCTGCTCAGATAGAGAAGCTGGTTGTAAAAGTATGTTACATAGATGCTCACGTACCCAAGAGTGAGGCCACTGAAGAACATCAAAACAAGCAGCAATTGGATCAGGCTGCTAAGACTGAAGTGGTTCAAGGTGGGTCTGGACTGGCAACATAAGGGTGAATTATTTAATGTTGGTGGGCCTATGAAACCTCAGGACATCAAGGAAGAGATGCAACATATAGATGAGCCCGAGACTGAGGGGTGGACTTGACCGTGGACACTATCACACGGGTTATCATGAATGTGAAACATGCGCTGCAATCAAGCAAGCCAAGCAGTTAAAGACTCTCTGGTATGGAGGACAATGGCTGAAATACAAATATGGTGAGGTCTGGCAGATTGACTATATCACACTCGCACAGACCTGCCAAAGCATGTGCCATGTGCTTACAGCAGTGGAAGCAACCACAAGACAATTGGAAATTCAACCTGTTCCCCATGCCACTGCCCACAACACTATCCTGGGCCTTGAAAAGCAAGTCTTACAGCAACATGGCAACCCAGAAAGAACGGAGTCACAAAGTGGGACTCATTTCCAAAACAACCTAATAGACACCTGGGCCAAAGAGCATGGCATTGGGTGAGTACGTCACATCCTCTGCCATGCACTAGCCTCCAGGAAAAATCAAATGATAAAATGGACTGTTAAAGACTACACTGAGAGCAATGGGTGCTGGCACCTTCAAACACTGTGATACACATTTAGCAAAAGCCACCTTGTTAGTCAACACTAGGGGATCTGCCAACTGAGCTGGCACTGCCCAATCAAAACTTTTATGTAATGTAGAAGGGGATAAAACCTCTGTAGTGCACATAAAAGTATGCTGGGGAAGACAGCCTGGGTTATTCCTGCTTCACAAAAAGGCAAACCCATCTGTGAGACAGCTTTTGCTCAAGGACTTTTGACTCTGGGTAAGAACAATCAGTGATAGGAATTATATAATGTTAAGTACTATATAATACTGTATGTCATCACTACTGTGGTTGCTATATACCATATCAATGGTATTACAGTAAAAGTAAATTTTGATGAAATTGGGGAAAATGTAGTCATGATAGAACCAGACAAGTGCACTGGTGATGGAACCAGAACTGGCTTCAGCATGCAACAATCCCACACTACACACCAACTCTCCTGCCCTGAAGGACTACTATGACAGATGGGGCCCAAAGTTGTGGACTAAATTAACTCAATGGACATTTTAGAGGCATGATCCATAGACTAAGGGAATGATATCTGTGCATATAGATCAAAAGACATGAAAGGCAGTGGCAATTAATTAGGATGTATTGGAAAGTATGGGACCTAGGTATGACATAAACGGTAGAGAATAAGGTGTGGATACTGTCTTGGTTTCAGCTGGGATAATTTTCTTCCTAGTAGCTGGTACAGTGCTGTGTTTTGGATTTAGGAGAATAATGTTGGTAACACACTGATTTTTTAGTTGCTGCTGAGCAGTGCTTACACTAAGTCATGGACTTATCAGCTTCTCATACAACCCTGCTAGTGAGTAGGCTGGGTGCACAAGATGCTGTGAGAAGACACAGCCAGGACAGCTGACCCAAACTGGCCAAAAGGATTTTCCATACCATATGATGTCATCCTCAGTACATAAACTAAGGGGAAAGCTGGCCAGAGACCGTTGATCAGGAATTGGCTGGGCATTGGTCAGCCGGTGGTGCGCAATTGAATTGTGCATCACTTGTTTTGAAAACTCCAATTCTATTATCATGATTATTATTATTGTTGTTGTTGCTGCTGTTATTATTATTGTTATTATTATTTTCCCTTCCTTTCTGTCCAATTAAACTGCCTTCATCTTAACCCATGAATTTATTCTTTTCCCCCGATTGTCTCCCTCATCCCACTGGGCAGGGAGAGGAAGCAGGCGGCTGTGCGGTGTTTAGCTGCCTGCCAGGTTAAACCATGACAAAAGGTCATAGAACAGTAAATATCTAACAAAAGAGACAATCCCAGTGAAAGTGACACTGCAAGAAGTTAAAGCACTGAAAACAGTTATTTTATATGGCATGAAAATCAGCAATTTTATGAAGAAATTACTGTGAAATAGCAGAAATACATAATAGTGGTACTTCTAAGAAAAAAGAGGGGGTGAAAAAAAGTCAAAGCCTGAATCCCCCCCCCCCCCCCAACCAAATGCCCATCATGCAGCCCACTAGGCTTAATCTGCCATAAAGCCAAATACTTCCCAGAGGAGGTGATAGTTTGAACACTAATTTCCCTTCCCCTCTTCTTGTGTATCCATTAAGTGGAATAACAAGAAATGTTCATGGCCATAAGGTGTGTTTCATGGCAAAGAGTAAAAGAAAATGTGCAATTAAAAGATGTAAATGATAAACTGCATAACTTCTCAGCTGGCTTGACCAATATGTGGCACTGCTGGGACATGCGCGTTTTGTTATCTCACGTTGAGGTCAGTGAACTGCAGAGACCCAAGGATGGAAAAAGTTGGAGGGGAAGAAAGAAATCATTAACGCTTTATCCTTTGCTTGTTCGCTTAGATTTGCAAAACATGTTTCTTGAATGAGTTTGAAGCCCAACATATAAAAAGCTGACTATTTATATATTTGATTCTTTAAAAGCAATTAGGAATACAAAGCAGATGGTGCAGCATTGTAGATTTCCCTTTTCATATTGCTTAAACACTAGAGATCAATAAGTCTAATATAAACAGATGATTTCCATAGCAGGGTTTATAATTAGCTGGCACTGAATGTGTCCAAACTCTAAAATAATTAGCAGAAGCATGTGGCACACCATTAAAACCTTGTGGCTTGTCTGCATTTACATTTATAATTATTAAAGTTAATTATGATGCTTGTGGTGTGGTTCCAAGCTCCTTTACAACTTAGATTAAATATTTTTTCAGTCCTACTTTTTCTTTCAGCCCACCAAATGCCAGCACTTTCAACAAACTTCACTTCATCAAAAAGAAAAAATAGGGGTTATTTTTATAGGAACAACCTAAATATTTCCTAACAGCTTTATTTTTTTCTAAAGGAACATGACGCAGGAATTTAGTAACTCATCATTTTTGAAAAAAATAAAATAAAAAAATTCCCTATTAGACATAATAATTATAAAGTTGTCTAAGTAAACCATTATACTTAAGCCTGATGCAGTGTTTTAAGTGAAATTCAAACAAAGATAAACCATTTACTTAAGCAGAATATCACAATGACAATCAAGACCTTACACCAAAGTAAATCTTACTTTTATGTGCTCTAATCCTGGACAAATCACAGTGAAAAAGCCAGTACAACAGGGTAAAAACATTATATATTAAGCAAGGACTTCTGAAGGTCTGATTTGGGTTTACGTGTCTCTTCCCATGACTTGAGCTACGAAAAGCTGCAGTCAATCTATCTGGTCATTTATGAAAATTATTTTCATAAACATTCATCATTAAGACATTCTGTGACACATCCAGAACCCCAAAGAAGTTGCACTGTTTGCATAATGTCTTTTTTCAATTATTCATTTCTCTGAGATTTTCTTTTCTTTAGCATAAACAAAGCTAAATTCAACACTGCCCTCCAAATGTTGTCAAGTCAAACAGGATGGATGCCCTATAGCAGAAAATGCCACAAGCACCAAAGACCAGCAGTGGGAATCATTCTGATGCACCATTCCCAGAGAGAGCAAAACCTAATCTTTTGCATACAAGTTACACAGTTGCAATCAGCTGCTGGAGTTTACTTGATATAGCAGGACACCTAAGAACAGGGGAAGACCCTGTACCTTAATAGGGTATAAGTTGTGGGTTTTTTCAATAAAAGGAAATAAAATATCTCACAGGCATCAGAAAGGATTAAGGTTAGCTTTTACAGAAACAGAGCCTTCCACCTCCCAGGTGCTAAGTGTTTCATATATGCAAGAACTCCCATTTCTGAAATCACAAGGAATACCCGATCTCTAGTCTAGAGAAGCCTCCCCGCTTTTTTAATGCATTTCTGTTCTTTATATAACATGTCCATCATGAACTTCTTGGCCCTCATTCTTGTTTCCTCTGGCTCAGGCCAGACCCGGAGATGTCTGGAATGTGACAAGGCAGTATTAGCCTGCCAACTATATTCTGTTAGCAAATTTATTTTCTTCTCCTAGACTGATGATAAAAATGTCATGGTGTGATGCTTTAGCAGGCCCAAGAGCTGCCCACCTACAGCTGCAGGGCTTGAAGAGAGCTCAGAGCCAAGAACGCCATAAGGAGAGCAGACAGCAACTCCACCAACTTTGCTCCTTCTGCATTGGTTATTCTCCTGCTAAATGATGCAATGTGACCCCCTCAGGGATTCCAAGTCTGATCATGTTTTTGTCACTATTTTTTCCTTCCTACTTCCTCCTTCTCCTTGACTAAAGCAGCCCAAACTGCTGAATTTTTCATGAAAGAGATAATATCATTGTACATAAGATAATGGCATTCAAATACATCCATCTGCTTGTTAGCTCTGACTACACCGATTGTGTTTCTTCAGAAAGAATATTTACCAAAAAGGGGAGGGGGAAAGAAAAGAAAGAAAGAAAAAAAAAAGGTTCTCTTTTGTGGTATGAAATATGCATATTTTCATAACTGAAATACAGAATTCCTTTTACATACTATAAGATAATGGAATAAAATGAACTGAGAAATTAAGAAAAGCACCCTTGACGTCTTGCCAGGACAAAAATATTTCCTCCTTCCAATATTTCATTAAAAATCTAGACAGGTTTTACACTAAAACACTTGATTTTTTTTTTCCTTTCAGTAAACAATATCTTGTTTCAGGGATGAAATACTGCAAGGCAATGATTGGGCTTTTTACTAGCCTAAAAGTTTTTAAACGTGGTCTAGAGTATTACTCCTAAGGCATCCAGTCTATCTTACTTTCCCATAAAAACTGCCCAACCTAAAGTAATTCAATTTATCATTTTATTCCTTTTTGGCTATTCCAACAACACGGGGTAAGACCATAAAATACGTGATATCCAATTACTGAAAATCTGATGAAAAATTACATTCAAAAGTAGGGCAAGTGAATATATTTACTGAATTTCAGATGCTCTAGATAAAAAGGATAGCAAGATAAAAATTGCCTATCAATTTTACACACACTGAACTGCTTTCACTTCATTTTCTTTAAGTTGTGTACAACAATCTCTGGTTTTGAAGTTTCATTTCAGCAAACAATATATTCTAATTGGCTTGTTTACATTTATTACAGACACCTCCTAAAATCTGAGATGTGCTTTCTGCTCTTCCTTTGACCTGTTTAGCACAGTAACTACTCTGGAGCACCTGCCATCTTAGGTTGTTATTTGAATAACTCTTGTTTAAAGAACAACTAGAGAACCAAATGCTGTGTTTCTCAGATCGCCTTGAGCACATTTCAATGCTTAGCACTGAAATGGCAAACACAGCAATTAAATGTAAATGACAGCAGTTGATCTGATTATTTCCTTCCCTCCAATCTCCTTTTTATTATAAGCTTGCATATTACGGAAGCAGGAGGGAACAACACCCCTGAACATTTGTCCCTTTGTTTGCTGAGGAGGCCTGTGTGCAAGTGTGCCTCTTGCAGTGATCTCTGAAACAGGGGAAATGAGAAGAAATCCTGATCTACAGGGAACTTCCACGTTGCAAAGCCTCCAGCCCACTCCCCTGTTTGCTTCACTCTGGGATCCCGGGAGTCACTTCAGTTCTCCACTCCCTATGAACCAATACCTTCTCAAAGAGGTGTGGGAAGAAAAATGCATTTTCCTGGAGCCAGGCTTAATCACTTGCATTGTTTCCAGAATGGAAGCTGAGCTTGTGCCTTCTCTTTTCAGCTGCTGTGGAGCTTGTTTAGCACCACGTGAGGGCTTCTTCTCTTTCAGCCCGATGTGCTTTCAGATGATTTCCACTCCATTAGCAGAGCTACCCCTGCCTGAAATCTAGAGCGCACGTGATCCCACAGGCTGGACAGAGACTAGCATCACCAGTAACTAGTGTGCTTTCTAACATTACGTTCTGTGATGGCTTCCTAAAGCAGAACTTCATCTGTTTGATACGGAGAGAACGATGCCTAAATGTTCCTCAGCTATGATTTGGTTTCTTTTGGAATTGAATTTAGTACAACTGCATATAAAGATGCTGTGATTTAATCACAGATGTTCAACAAGGGCAAAATTATTCACAAGTTTTCAGTTGTGAATTATTTTTCAGCTCCATTGACCAACATGTCTCACTTTACACGGTAGTACTTTATATTAATAGCTGATGCTGAGTTTCCCAAATGATGGCATCTGTGTAGCAACCAAGGAGCGATTTTTTCTGGACAAATGCCTCTCCTTTTCTCTGACTTCTGATCTGCTACCTGTCATAAGTTTACTATGCAATATATACTGTGGGAGCTTTATGTCCTAAATACAGAGGGCATGTCCAGTCCAGTAAAATAATGCTTTTATAATGATTGCTTCAACAGTGTTTGTGCAATCTCTTTGCAAAATCTTGTTATTTGTGATTCTTATCCTTCAACTTGATATGCATAATAGCTTGAAGGTGCTGGTGATGGAATTTTTCCAGCTCTTTGATGTGCCAGCAATGACTTGTCCATGTTTCGCAGCCACAGACTGATGTGGAAATTACTACAGCAAAATAAACACTAACTCTGGTATTGTGTGGGACACCATGCAGGTGTCAATTTATGATGCAATCTCACATGCAAAAAAATGTATGTTTTAATTCAGCATATGATTTCTTAGACATCTGATAGTCTCTTAAAAAAGAAATTAAATACATTTCCCACACTAATACATTGGTTCTGAGGCTGTATCTTGCACCTGCTTTTCCAGCTATGGACTAGTGCATAACCTTGTTTTTCTCCTGACTGACGATAAATCTGTAGACTTTAGCTGCCACAGCAAATTTGCTGGTCGTGAACTAGAGGTCTTCTATAGTGTGTGCAACGAAAGCACAACCACCTGCGCAAAGAAGTTCACATATAACCTTCTCCTTCAGTGTTGTGGAGGCCTTCAATCTGCTCAGGTTAAAGAGCTTGCCAGATGTTCAAAATTTAATAAATATTCCTGGCATCATGTCTCTAGTGGCATCATCAATCATTACTACAAAGAACAGTCCAAAGAACAGTCTGTGCCAAAATATACCTTTGCTTGACTCCTTTTGCTATTACAAATGGATCCAACAGAGTGCCAGCCACAGCCTCTATCCAGCACACCATTGTGCAGATGACAGATAATTTCACAAACTTTTCTGGACATCCAGGAGTTCGTAAATATTGCCAACAGTTTTCACAGAGCTGGAAATCTAATAGCATCAAAAGCATTGGTAAGGTCAATGAAAACTTGCTACATGGGCGTGTGTTTTCCTCCATATATATTTTTTTTCAAAGCTGGGGAGAAAACAGCTAATATTACATCCTAGCACCCTCTTTGATAATGTGCACCACCTTAATATCTGTAACACCCTGATTGTATTCAGTTAGCATTTTGTCCTTTCCCTGAAATTAGAATTGCTATAGAAACATCTTTATTTGTATACCAGAGTGTTGGAAGATAAAGGTATATTTTAAATTTGCAGCATAAGGGCGTATAATTTAGGTATGTCAAGATGATGATATGCATCTATTCCCAGAAGAATTAGGGTTCCCAAATTCTTACACATTATTTTGAAAATTCTATTTTTAAATATTATTTCTCTGTGTTCCTCCCTAAACTGATTACAAATCAAATTTTCTATGTTATAAAATGGCTGAATTCAACTGTAAGGAAGTTAGAACAGTCAAGTGAGGCCTTGCTGTGGTACATTGGGTTTTTTCAGAGAATTTAGGATGCTTGGTTTTCCCAAGTACATGGAGTGACTATTAACATGGCCTTACAGTATTTGACATCTTAATTCCCTGTACTCTTTCCTCCTCAGTTTGATAATCTCCCTCCTATTGAGATCATTATATGGACTATTTTTAGCTTGTTAAAACTCTTGCCCCTACTTTCAATGCAAGTATGTAACGGAAACACAATCAACAAGAATTATGTTTAACGTACACAAAAAGAGAAAGGAAATTACCTTATACTGCCCCATTACAAAGAATATCCAAGGGAAGTATTGGTTTAGTGGAAACAGAGGTGAAAAGAGCACTTTAATCGGTTTAGAATCTGACACGTCTCTTCATCTGTTGTCTATTCTCAGCTTCAGTCAAGAACTGTTTAAATAGGAGCAAGAAAAAAAAAATACCCCTGAATTACTTATGTGCTTGACTGCTTTTGCCTAACATTGCTTGTATCCACTAAAGTTAAAAAGCTAACATTTACGTTACCCTTTTTGCTACTGTGCAAGCACAGAAGTGCTGCACCTGATCTTCAGGTAACAGTTTTCCCAAAAGCGAAGAGGTTTATGGAGTTTCTCATCCTGCTGCCAAATAAAAGTCTCAAAAGTCTTGATAAAACCTCAATTGGGAAGTATTGGGTCTTCTGCCCCTTTTCAAGGTCATAGGGTGGGCATTAGCCACACCTCCAGGGCTGATGAAGGAGTCCCGTGAGAAAAATCAGCATGTCTAGGACTCCACAAAGAGTGCAGAACAAGGCTGCTTTAGGTTTCATTGGGGGGTGGGGTGTGTGTGGAAAAATTGCCTATGGAGCTGAACCTTTATCAACATCAAGAAAATATTCAAATCTCTTAGTTATTTATAGTTATTCAAAGTATGTAAAGGCAAGCTGAACAATAAAGAAAGAGATCAGTACTTTTTTTTGCAGTGAAGGGAGGACAGGCACATGTCTGAAGATAGTTCTCTCCTAACAGTTAATGGGTTTTCCCTTCTCGTTTATGTCACAAAATTATGCTAGCTAATTTTAATTTGTTCATGCATCCATGCATTCAGTACAAAGCAGAATTAATATTTGGTAATTACTGATTGTAGGGACAATGGGTCTACATAGATAAAATCTTTCCAAAAGCTGTTATCCCAATTGGTAATGGTGTGCTCTGCACACAGCTGCAGAGTATTCTGTTGATGGGATTTGGCTTTCTTGGATGCCAGCCAGCTTGCTAACATCATCTTTGAGTAAGAGACAACTTGTTGATCAAGGGTTAAATAGCATTTGGAAGATTTTGGCATGGGCAGCAGGGCTCAGGAGACAGAGGGAGGTTGCATACCTTTGTTTGTGCAGGGCCAGCAGAGGCACAGATTGTAGCATGCAGCCAGAAAGGTTCATCTTTCTTACTGCTTTAGTCAGTATGAAAAAAAGGGTTGTCAACCCTTTGACAACCTTTAGGTTGTATTGCACCCCATGGGATACAAATATTTGGCAATTCCTTGCATTCTTGCAGATGCAGGCCCCCACTTGCAGCTGCCATTCATGCAGACCAGGGAGCCTACTCTTAGCATCTTCTCCCGTGCACGCTCTTGGAGCCACAGACTTTGGAGACAGAAGGACCCACTGACTAGCCAATGTAACCTCTTCTACAATTTAAGTCAGTGATTTTGCATAAAAATTCTTGTATCAAGCCATGTAGTTTTGGGCTTAATTAGAGCATCACTTCCAGAAAATTGTTCAGTACCGACTCAAAGGAGTGGAGAACGCTTCACATCCCTTGGGTCATCTATTCCAGTATTGTTCTCAGTGTTAAACTAAAGATCAGTCTGGTCCACACAATGCTGCATATCTCAAGGGAGCAAGTTTTAGGCAATTGTAACCAAAGTTGATATATCTTGCCATATTTGCCCAGCACAATCTCAGATGGTTGCACAAGGTAGATACCAGGTTTCTGTACATAAATCTGATCTTGGAAAGTCTGCAGGTCCAGGTATCACCTTGACTCAGAAGCAGAGACCCTCTAAACTGCTGCTTCTATTGGATATTCTTCGTGATGAAACTATGTACTGTAATTTCCTTTTTCTTACTAAATTCCTTAAATTTCATTATTGCTGAGCATTGAGTTTGCTATACATTTACACCAAAACTAGGGGCAAGATTTCTTAGGAAGCTAAAAATGTTTCCTCTTTTAGCGTTTAATTAAAAATTAGACATACTTTAAGGAAATGTAAATGAGAGCTTTGGGATCCTTTAGCTCACAATATGCAGGGAGGTGAATTAGCGCTGTAAGTGGGACAGACTCTTTGCTTAAGACACACAGACTCATCAGAACACAGTGCTGAGGAGCACAATGCATGGAGCAATCTCACCTTTACATGGGAATGGACCAGAATCAAAATTACCAAACTTGCCTGTCTAACATTAGAAACCTATATCCTTTTTTACCTAAGTGACCTAATTATCAGAGGTGTTACAAGGTAGGTGACTGAAAGCACAGTCTCTGGGAAAATCAAGCATTGCAATAGTTTCAGCCTTACATTCTCTTCACTCTCCATAATCACCATTCAAACACAGAAGCATTTACCCTAAAACTTACTCCATGGGACAAACTACAGCAGCAAATCCCAAATTCTTTGCCTGGTGAGCAAAACTAAATGTTACATTTACCATGTGGCTGTCAGAGAGGAAAGAATCTGGGGAGAAGGGAAAGAAAATAGGAAGGACGTGGGGGAATATTAGCAAGACCTCCTTTAAAAGCTAAGGTCATAAGAGCTTACCGCTGCTTTAAGGAAAGCTGGTACTTTGCCTCATAAGAGAACTTTGGCGAACTAGACTGTATAAAATTATAGAGGTTATTATGTTTGTAGCCTCCTTGCTGTGCATTCTTCCACAGAAGTGCTCATACCTGCTGTGCATGGCCAAATATCATGAATTAAAAATGCTGCACAGCAACAAAGTTGGGTTTCAGATGAAAATACCTCAGAACTGGTTGGCTATTAACACCTTGGTATCTCCAGTGGTCCCAATCTCCACATCTCTCCAGGCTGCTGATAATATAATGTCACCTGAAAAAGTATTTTTTAATTCCAAGGTACACCTGAAACCTAGCTAGAATCACCAGCCTCTAAAGGCTAAGAATGATACAATCCAGACCCAGTATTTGGAGGAATAAACTGCCTAGAACCATAATTTCTCCACACTACAGTGTGTAGGCCCATCTGCCTTATATATAAAGCACATGCTACAAGCCCATGTTCGCCATGACAGCCATGAAATCCCAAGCCATTTTGCAGGAGCCATTATCCTTAGGGCTAATAAAATTTTGTAAGACAACAAACACAGGAGGTACCAATGCCAGGTCAGAAAAAAACTGTTTTATGGGTAGCTGTATATTAGCTTTAGGACAGGGCTACCGGCAGCTAGTGCCCTAAATTATGTCTGGGAGACATGTGAAGTGAGACAAGTGGAACGGACAATAAATGCCAACTGCTGCAGGCAAGGTTTATGGGGCCAACAGCGGTTTAACATTTGGGCAAATGTCTTAGACATGCTAATTTTCTACTTCTCCCTCTGACTGAAATGACCAATTAGCTGCAACCAACCCAGCTCAAACTTAAAATATCAGGTATCGTCTCCTTCCAGTTCCCTGTTCATGATCAATTCTACAGGTAAACATGCTCACAAAAATGCCAAGTAACACTGAATAACAAGTAAATACAAGGAAATTGCAAACTGCTCACAGGCATTCTGTCAAGTAAATTAATTACTCAGTTCTACTTTATTAGGAGACCTTTATGATTGTGGGCAGGCCTGCCTTGCTAAAATCCTTTGATCACTCTTAGTACTGGAAGTCCTCTTTTGTGAGGCTAACTTAATACTGTTGTATTCATGCAGCCTAATCTGAGTAGGTGCTAAGTGCTTTGCCAGCAGAGTTGTTGCAAAGTGTGGAAGAGAGATCATTCTATTTATCCTATTTTATTCAATTCAATAGGCTGGACTTCTTTGTTTACATGATAAATTTCTTAGCTGTCATTTTTTTTCCTCACTTACTTTTATGTATTATACTATGTTCTGTCATTTTGGTTTTCTGTTTCTCTTTATCAAAAATTGAAGCAGTTTCAAAAAAGCTGATCTTAAATCTTTTCTGCTTCAAAAATCAGCTGTTGCCTAAGCAATCACACATGCAGGTCAAAGTTTAAAGGCTGGTCCTACATCCAGAGAATTCAATACCAAAAGTCCATTTGAGACCAAAGAGAAAGTAACGCAGATCCAAGACAGTAACTTGCCTTTTCGAATTTATCCACTGCAACAGAAATTGTAAACAAGCTAGTATATAGATTTTTTAAAAAATACAGAAAAAAGGGTAAGCCTTGATCTTGCCACAAGATACCATCCAATCCCAGCCGGCACAGAAAGGCAGTTAGTTTTCAAGTGAAATCTTGAACCTAGTAAAAATTTAAATAAAGCCAAGACTTCACCAAGTGACGCCCCTCTTACTGATTTCAGCCTCTATAGGTTCAAAATGAATTGGAAAGATACTTCAGGAAAAACAACAGAAGGAGCAAACCAGGGAAAGCACTAAACGTTTCCTTTACCCAGAATGCTAGCAAAAGCTTGTAATCAGGAAAACTCGAGGGTCAGTCATGCAGCTTTGCTTTAATTGTGCTCCTCTTCAGCTAAGAATCTCTTACGGGTATAAATTGCCTTGCACTCCCTGCATGTATAATGTCCAAGGGAGTTCAGGGAAGGGCTTGCAGTCTTAATGGTGGAAGAAAACATGTAGAAGTTAATTTTTATCCACATCATAAACTTCCTCTGTGCCTGCCACGAGTTAGGATATACAAAGCAGAAAGTGAAGTAGCAATTAAAAAAATCAGTGTGAATATTTCATCCAGAGCTGAGATAAATGATATACCCCAAACGGGGAGGTTTTACCTTTGTTCAGGTAAAACCTGAAATAGTCTATGTTATGCTCAGAAATAAAATCAAATGAACCAAAACCACCATATATGGGTGACAAAGAGGGGCAGTCTCTAATGAAGGGGATTGTTGAGTTCATACAAATGATGTGAGCACTTTAAGTGCTTCTTTCTCAGCAGTCACAATGACATTCCTCAATTTTTTAAATTTTATCTACCAGATTTGTTATTTTCCCTTCCTTATACTAGCCCTAATCAATGCTTCAGGTCAGGTTGAAAGAATGGACAGCCCTAGAGCCACACACATTTAAACCACTTTGATGCAAATATTGATCCAAAGAACATAGACATGTGGAGGTGCTGGTTTTTTTTAATGGACAAGCTTCCCCCTCCCTCCCTCCCAGGTTTGCACTTCATGAGATAAAATAAAACTGTCTGCCCAAGTGCAGGAATGAATACATGAATTAACAGATCCAAAGATAGACCAGCCTCAATGATAAATTCTGCTAAATCCAGAAAACAAGATGCCATCTGCATGAAGTGCAAGTGCATTTCATGGCCTTGCTTTCTTCAGCATTTCCATTTCTTCATTCACACTTTCTACTAAGGGTACTTTGGCAGGCAACGTATACAGTGGTGGGAGAGAAGTAATGCTTCATGTCAGCATGAACGGTGCTGCTGACACCATGTCCACCACAGCCTGATGCTTAATTCCCATGTACACAAGCCTATCAAAGCATTTTATTAGAAAGCCACTGTCCACAGCTTATATTTAGAAACAGAAAGCGAGTCCAAGCTGCAGCCCAAAGACGAGATCAAGGGAAGGAAAGAATTCTAAGGACCGCTTTGAAATTCAACACTAAAAAGATCTGACATTCTTCTATCTGTAGGCATTTTTAGGCTGGACTGAAAATAAAAAGAAAACCTGTTTGTACAGAGAAAGCTTGCCTGGCCCTGTGCCAAGACAGGAAGTCTATCAAAGCTGGGCAGTGTTTGAAAGCAACAGAATACTAGAACCAAAAAAAGAAAAGGGGTGTGCGGGGGTGAGAGAAACTAGAATGAAAAGGCTTACTTCTACATTGACTTTTTTGCTGTTTTTCAGATGGCTGCACACGGTTGTTGATAGCTATACCACTCCCTGTTTATTCAGCTTGAGCCACAAGTTCTCCATGTGCGTGGCCCGACTTCAGGTGACTGTTGCACAACCGCAGCAGCACTGCTTGGGAGGAGGATGTGGACGTGAGCAGCTAAATTTATATCCAAACATCAGCATGAATCAATCCATTCCTAAGCAAAACTACCTGATCACCATGGGATAAATCAGATTGGGTGTTCAACAGTATATGTAAAGTAGTCTTCCTGTGGGTTTATCAGGGACGTTAAGGCCTAAAGTTAGCTCCAACAGGTCAGAGGAGGATTTGTTTTGTGGTGGAGAGCCATTCACTAGACACATTCACAACACACACAGGCACACAATTATAGCAACACAGGGAATGTTGTTTCCCAGCCTTTGACCTTGGAAGAACATTAATTCTTAAGAGACATCATCTGGGTTTTTAACTTCTTTAATTTCTTTTTTTCTCTTTTTTTTTTCCTTCCTTTTTTTTTTTTTTTAAATTTCTGGCTGTAATATATTCAGGTACAAATGGTGCTGTCATCTTGAGCTACAAGTTAGAAAGTTATTACTTTTAATATGCCACTACCTTAGGCCTCTACTGTTATGTAAAAGAAAAATAACCTTGTGTGACAGTTTAACATTGATCGATGTGCCTGCCAAATGCAAAGAGATAAATAAGCAGGTGATGAATAAACAGCACTTCAAGTAAAGACATTACGCTGCATGCATAAAACGACGCCAGGCACCTAGGAGCTGTGGGTGGCCGAAGGTTAGCCATTTCATGCCCACTCAGTAAAGCAGACTTAATCGCTTCCAATATTTTCTGTTAAAAAGCACGCTTAATGAGCCAATTTCACAAGCCCAGAGAAACTGATTATTATCTCCGAGTTCCAACTGAGTTGGTTGTTTTCCAAGAGCCAGTTTTTCCTTGACGGGATAAAAACCTTTTTTTTTTTTTTTTTTTTTTTTTTTTTGGCGGGGGGCGGGGGTGGAGCGGCGGGAGAGGAGAGAAAGAAGGAGGAATAAGGAGGCGAGCGGGGCGGGTGCGGGTGGCACTAGATGGCAGCGTTGCTCTGCCGGCCGGGCTGCGGCAGCGCGGCGGGGGGGCTCTGCCTGCCAGGCCGGCCAGAAGCTCTCCCCGCCGGGCTGGGCGCCCTGCGCTCTGCCTTCTCCTTGCTGGGCACGCCTGCCTGCTGGGACAGTCGGTCTCGTTGGCTTTTTAGTGAGGCGAGCGGGTGCAGGGCTCCCAAAGTCTAAAACTGACTTTGCCTTCCTGCTCCTTTCCCCTACGGGAGGCAAAGAAGGACCGTAAGGTGAGCAGCATCCTTGGTCCTCTTCTAAAGACCAGCGAGTTATAGTGTGCCTCTCACCGGATCACAGCAATCCTCACTCGTGTCCAAGGGCAATCCTGCTTTTGCAGGTGAAAAACTGCAGTGGGTCCATCCATGGAGGGACTCTGCAGCAGGACACCCACGTTCCTTGCAGGGGGTGGCGATGTGCCACCCTCCAGATGCAGAGCAACGTTGTGAAAGACACACGCACCCCACTCACCCCCCCAACCCAACCCAAAACACAGGCACAAAAAAGCTCCCCAAACCAGGATTATTGTCACCAGCAGCAGTTAGTCAATCACCACTTAGGAAAGAAACCCCAGCAACTAGACCTCGGCATATAATTAACTCATCTATCAAAAAAAAAAATAATCAAATTGAAGTGAACTGTTGTTGGGTTCTAAATCAGAAGCCAAGTTAATTATTTTTTATGAATATTCATAGGAAACTTGTACAATTTCCAAACTAGGCCTTCAATTGCTAATCAGTTAACTAAATATCTGATATGACTACTTCTGAGGAAAAAGTGATTTTTAAATGAAACAGACAAGCACATAGCAATATTTTAAAAATCAGAAGACATTGTTGGAAGCTGGATGGTGGAAATCCACCATTTAGATCATGGCTGCAAAGAATGAGAGAGCAGAGCAATCTGAAGGATGCAGTTCTCCCAGGTCCAGGTACCTTGCAGAGCAGATACGGAACCTGCCGCATGGGCAGAAGCCAAAGGCCGTTGTGCTGGACCAGGCTCTGTGCCCATCCTGTCCAGTAGCTTGGCTAACGGTGCACACAGCAGCGAGCGGTTGGAACGGCTCGTCCCATGTGTGCGCCCTCTCACAATGTGCTACAGAGTTGTATTTCTCAGGGGCAATTCGTCATCTAGTTTCATGAGTTATCCGCAGGCTAAAACCTCACTGAGGAACTCCGTAATTACATTGCACGTATGCTCACTTAACACATTCTGGTCAGGAACACAACAAATATTTAGGAAACAGGGATGCAATTAGACACAAGTTTTTCTAGAAAAGCAGATCTTTGAGATGTTGCTACTGGGAGCTCAAGGCAGAGGCTGAGGGTGTCCAGGCAGCCTCCACCACTCCTGCACAACATGGGCCAACCAACCAAAACTCAGAAATTCAATGCCAATTCAGGCATGAGGCTCGCCACATAAAGGCAATTTGGCATGCCCTCCCTCATTTAACGGTACGGGGTAGAGAAATCACAGGCAGTGGAAACGCTTTAAAGCATTAATCAAAAAATTAAAATTATGCATCATGCGGTTAGGTATTTCCCAAATGTACCGAACTGGATGCTCTCACTGACAAAGCATCAGCTCTTACTAGGCAACAGCAATGTGTTCCTTACCTCACTCCAGTTAGGTGCTGACTTACAAAGTAGCGTACCCCAGAAACGCTTTATTCTTTCATAAATCCTAGCTTGTGTGCATGAAGTCATCCTGTTCATTGTCTTTTCAGCTCCCAAGTTTTACAGAGAGGCATCTCTGAGATAGATTACAGACCAACACAGTGATGAGATGTTAAGATTTCACCAGAAAGTTGGTTCTACTGCGGACTTTTCTAACCTTCTTCCTTACTCAAAAACAGCATTAAAGGCCAATGCCCAATTCTCCATTCCCCTTATGACTTCCACTGAGACTAAGTAAGTTGAGTTACTTCTGTTAAAGTAATAGGTGGCAGATTTATTCACTTGGGCTTAAACCCTCAGAAGATATTTAATATCTACTGAAAGCATTTACTCCATTGGTAGTGAAGTGCCTAAACACCTTGAGGATCTGGGCCTTAGTAAGAAGGAATATTCTGCTAAAGAGAATATGCCAAAAGAGTATTTGTGTGGTCTATATTAGCCCTATGAATTTAAGAGGTCTCCAATGTATTTTGCCAATTCAAATCAGATTGTGATTCCTTTCTGACCCAACCAAGAGATAGATTTGATGAAATAAGACTGGTTAAACTCACTTTAGGACAAAGGTTGATTTGATAATCATAATTGCATTTCTAATATATCTATTTTCTTAAGTGTTAGTAGATTTATTAGACTGTTCCTGTACAACCTATGGCTGATTTGCAGCTTCCTTGGTAATTTCTTAGTAGGCAATAGCAATTTCTTATATCTTCAGTAATGTCTTGAATGTACATTTTTTATATTAATGATCTCACCAGGAGAAAAAGTGTACCGTGAATGCATGATGGCCATATGGAAAAGACAATGAAGTTTAGTAATTAAAACTGAAAAGGGAAAGAACTATGCAGTAATTAGAACACTGATTAATCAGCTGATAATTTTATCTTGATTAATGCTGCTGATTTTCCTCTTCTTATTGACCTAGGAAAGGTAGGTTTAGACCAATTAAATATAAATTATTCCCTTTTTTCACATTCCAGGCAGATTCCAGTGTTCTAAGTCATACTATGTTTAAGATGTAGCACTGAATTGCTCTTACTAAATTGGGCAGCTCAACAAAAGGTAAAATAAGGTTTATGTTCCAAACATGCTGATGCTTCTATCTAAGGCAGAATTGGACAGAACTGGTTATTTCACTATTATTTGGGGAATATTAAAATTAGATTAAATTGCAGTGGAAAAAAATAAAAAACATTGCATGTTTTAAAGCTATAACTGTAGGAAAACTAAAAGGATTCATTCATTTTATTGGGCCCAAGATATGGATGCATAATGTAGTCCTGAAACTTAAAGAAAAGGTTCTATATTAATGGTCTGATTTCCCTTCATGTGCAGAACTTTATTATTCCTGAGGGAAAATGTTGCCAGTAACAATCTCACTCCCCTGTCTGTTCACAGATCATAAACAACAACACCTATTCTTGCTTCCCCATGCACAGTTAAGGGATTAAAGCTACTCAAGTCCTGCAACAGTGGAAGGAGTTTTATGTATAGTCTCATTCCATTGCATTCATATGTGAATCAGGGTATTTCTTGGTAGAAGACATCAACACCACAACCACAGAACTCATCCCTTCACAACTGCAAAATACAGATGTTAAAGATACTACCCATTCATTCTCAGAGATAAATATCTGGCAAGTACAGAAAAGCTCAGAAGCAATATACAGGTATCTTAGTTCTAGAAATTCAGGCGGAAAACACCGCTAGCGTGATGTGTGCTTTAACTTGCTGGGGTAGGAAAACATCACAGTCCATAAACAAAACCCTGCCCCTCCTTTATGGACCATCTTCAACCCTAGCGTGCTCTGCGATTCCATGCATGCCAGCTTCTTCACTTCTGTATACCGAAGTAGACTTTGAGATCAGCAAAAGTGTGGAAGCGTAAATCTATAAAGCCACATCTCCAGTACATTGCTTCTTGGCTACTTTCTCTTTTCTGAATTTTCAGGTCATAGACTAAACCCACATGTGTATGATGCCACAAAAGCTGCTGTTTAGCCAACATTTTAGAGAGCAAGGTAATCCCTCAGATCTGGAGTTAAGGATTTTTGTTGACAAAAGACTCCTTTTTATCCATCATCAGCACGTCTCATTTCAGTTCTGTCTTTACCGTATAACAACAGAGCAGATAGAATTATTTACTGCAAATAAATTATCCAATTGATTAATACTTCCTTGCTTTTTCTGCGCTCTTCAAAAAGTAAACCTTTTCCACTATTTGTGTAACATGAATCTAATTCTGCAACTCAGTTTTCAAGTGTATTTGACCACCCATAAAAATCACGTGGCTCTGTTTTCTCTCTTGGATGGAATTACTCAGCAGGGCATAATGAATTATTAAACAAATAATGACCATGCAGTAGAAAATGTTTTGTTTGAATATAACTTGTTAACAAGCATATACAGGTGTGCATAAGACAAATATATCTTCCTGAAGCAGAAGTAGCCAAACAATGAATATGAAGAAACCAAAACAGAACCAAAGAGTTTTCACATTATTAGAAGGACTCTGTTCATTAATGTCTCTTTCCTTGTCAACAGAAATCACACTTCTGTGTTCTCTGGCAAGGGAACAAAATAAATGATCCCCTAGTTAATATCGAATCAGGTGAGTGAAAATGGATGGATCAACTATGGGGTAGCAAATACATCATCACTGTGTCACCAGTCCAAACCCAAAGTAGGCTGATTGTGAAAAAAAGTGGTTATTGTTGTAGCTGATTGCCTTTACATTAACAATAATTCAAACCCCACCACTCTGCAGCTTTTTAGGCATATTACTAAGGCTAAGTAGGCTAAAAGATTGTCTCACTCAATAGGTCAGGCATACTAATATACAAACCACGCATCAAGAGTAATCTTGTTCTGCAACTACATGTATTTGCTCTGTGGATAAACAAAAATTTTCAATTTCCCCTTTAGAGATCCAAATTTTATAGTCATAAAATTAATAAATGAGGTATGGGTGGACATAGGCCTGGTATGAATTTCCGTAACTAAAAAAATACAAGAAAAGTAAATATTCCATTAATTGCATTTCCCAGATGCCATACTATATCCTGGCTATCCACTTTAATCGTTTTGCTCTGATTATAAGAATCGGGGGAAAGGAATGTGCAATGTGCAGTGCCAAACATAGCCTGTGCTTATTTGGAAAGACACAAAGGTTAATGTTTTCAAATCAAGGTGCCTAAAGCACAGTTCAAAAACTTGCATTCACTAAATGTGGTGTCACTTAGAGGTACTGGTCATCCACCAGTTCTTGGGCAGCTCCAAGTTCAGCATTTTTAAAATCAGTTAATTCCATCTAAATGTGGATTTGCCAACTAAATTTTAGGCATCACAGTCTGAAATGGAGCTGGACTGGGTTTAAGTCGCTGGAAGCCCATCTAACTGGCAACATGATGTTTGTTCAACCACAGAAGTTCCAAAACGGAAGGAAGCTAAGATTTTGAAAAAGCGTAACAAAAAATTTTCAACTACAGCCATGCAACTACTGCCTAATAACAATTTTCTTGAAAAGAAACTATTAGGTCAACAGACACAAAAACCTAATTCAACTAAAAGTAAGGCAAAATATGTGAGAAGCAAACACCACATCACCATTCCTTATAATCCCATTTGTGCATTAAACATACAATAGAGTAGAAGAAAAAATAAGCTAAACTCTTCACAGATTCTTACTTGTTGGTAAGCTTTCATATGTGACTGAAAACAGAATACAAATATATATAATTAAGAATAACTAGTACACTATTTAATAAGTACAACTATATACTAGTAATATCACAAATTACAAAAGAGTTCACGAGGAAAGTGGGGAAAATGCAGTGACCAGACAGAGTATTTCTTATAGTTTGAAAAAATGCATAGCATTGTGCACAGTGAAGTGCTAGTTTTTATATAACTATTCCAACAAATATTTTTAACAAAATTACTAAATATTATAGAATTTTAATATCAAATGAGATTTGTAAGACTGACTATCAGTGATGTTTTATAAGCCGGCATAGAATCACCAACTTCATTTAACAGAAGCATATTTCAGGATCAGAAATTAAATGAAAACTGAAACATTTCTGTTTCAAAAAGCTTTAGATGCTTAAAAACCTAATCATATATAAATTGCAAACGGATAAAAAAATTATACCAACTTTCAGAAACAGGGGAGGTGTAAATTACCAGGGCTTATGCTGTTAATTTTGTTAAACAGTTGAGGACTTGACTGAAATTTTCACATTTTTGTTTTAGAAAAGTCAAAAGGTGTTTTATCTAGATTTTATGCAATGGTCTTACTTTGGATAGCTTTCTCATTAATTTACACCAGTGGCAAGCTCTTAGGTAAAGGAGTTAGTCAGGTATTCCAGCACTATCATAATCAATAATAATTTTGCTGTGTGAAGGGCAAGAATATTAAACTGAACTTGATGGCAAGATCCACTGATACACAAGTTAACTGTGCATTCCACTTAAAATTAACAAGGACCATAGTAAAACAAAGGAAAGCCTACCCTTTGGAAAGGATGGAGCAAGAAAGCCACAGAAGAAAATCCCAAAATGCTAAGAAGAAAGATATTTAAAGTTTAGAATGAATGCAAATACATTTTCTATTAATGAGACTACAAAAAAGGTAAACGACTATCTGATCTACCAAACCTGGAAGACAAACAGAAAAAGAAGAGCAACCACACCAGTGTAATAGAAAATTATTTTTTAAATAAGATCATACAGTGTTAAGGTTGATGATACTCAATAAAAACTTTAACAACAGTAAAATGAAAGTGAGGAGGTTACTCAGGATCAAGAAAAACATTGTATCTGATATAATTAAGATCACAATATGCCATATACATGACTGAAATCATGAGAGGAAGTTTATGCGTTGAGATAGGACAAAAAATTGCTCCAAACCCCTGTACAAGTCAACAAGGGGGGCCAGGCTCTAGGACTAGCAACCCAGCTGAGCTCCTTTGAAATTTTACCAGACAAGGCACAGAGATTACTATGGTTTAGCTAAAAAAAAAATAATAAATGTGCTAAGTTAATGAGAAGTCTTTGTAACCACCAAAGAAAACTGTGAAGCTAATTTCATGAGGTGGTTGATAAACTAAAGAAAGTAAGGACAACATTATAACTCAAACAAATGCAACAAATATTCTAAAATATGAACAAGAAATGCCTGGAGGAAAAAAAAAGAACCATACTAGTAATTTATCGCAAGCAGTATCAATCAGATCCATTCAGTGTCTGTTATTGAAAAGAAATTAAAAATCCCCAAGTGCAGACCTTCACAGGGAAGCCAAGTCATGAACAATTACCCAACTCTTTGTAACATACAACACCATATTTTCATCATTTCATCACTCGTGTAATTCCATACAAAACAATGTTTAGTGTTAGCAGCTCAGATGATAAAACAAAGCACATCTGAACAAAGAATTGCCAGAACAGAGGAATCTAGTCTAGAAAAATTAAAAGGTGATGATTTAATCTGAGGAAGATTCAACACTATAAACAAAATAACTGTGATCTCTACATCTTGTTACAGATTATCTGTGGTATAGACTCACAGGTCCCAATCTCATGCCAAGAATTCAATCTGATAAATGATGGATGAATATAGTAAAAAAGCACGTATGTTAATACAGCAGCTACCAGGTCTACCTTCTAATGCTTAGATTACCAGAGCAATTGCAATTTCGGGAGGGTATCCAAGAGAGTAAAGAAATTTCAACAGCAAAAGACGCTCCAGGTCTGGATGAGAATGACAGGCAGAAGGCCTCCAGAGACCCAGAACCACAAAACATTTCAGTGAAGTACAAAGCTCCCAAATCACAGTCGAGTGACACACAATAGTAGAAGATGTCCACCTGTGGTTCACTGATAGCTAATTGGTCACATTTGAAGAATATATGGTTAGTTAAATTGTCTGTACCTCTAACTTTCAACTAATATTCACTTTTATGTGTACAGTAAGATATTACTTGTTCATGCAAAAACCAGTGTTCAGATAATTTAACAAAAAAACCCACCTCTCCGACTCAGCAGCTAATGACTTTCCATCCCATATCAAGTCTTGGTCAGTTTTTAGACTTCAAAAATTATATTCCTAAAAAATATAATATTACACAACATTTTTCCTCCAGAAGAAACAAACTAACCCTAACATCTCTCAACAAATAATGCGGCATTTACTTCCAAACATTTCCGGTAGTTCATAGCTTTCAACAAACGGCTCCATTTATGCTTTTCGCTTACTGTCCGAATACCTTGGGTTCTTTGCTCCTAGCATCATGGAAGGCTCTTCTAGAGTCCCATCAGATTTTATTTTCTTAAATCTCAGCTCCTGGCTAACCAAACACAGCAATTCTCCACAAAACTGCAACTTCTCTTTCCAGCATTTTTTTTTTTCCTCCCACTCCTGGCAACTTACAAATTCAAGACCCAGGCATACTCATATTTCTTCTAAAAGCAGCCATGATTGCCCTTGGTCAAAATTATTCTGTACTTTTCTGCAGCCCCAACAGCACTTTTCACAGTCAGGATTATTCTCCACATTGTTGTCTGCAGTCAAAGTCACTCAAAAATTCCTATGGTCCCAGCAGCACTAAAAATACATAACAGCCTCCTTACAATAATGGCTGTGAATCACAGCATTCCTCAGCTGACATAAGTAGTTAAAATAGTTTAAAAAAAAAAGTTAAAATAAAACTTTTTAAAAGTTCAAGTGAAAAATGAAAAAAGGTTGAAAAGGACTCCCCTACCGTCTAACAATATTAAAGTCTGCCTCAAATTTACAAACGTACTCAGCAACATCAAACGCGCCGGCTTCAAACACACGCGGCAGCTTCAAACCTGGCAGCTTCAAATGCGGCAGCTTCAAACACACGCGGCAGCTTCAAACGCGGCAGCTTCAAACACTTTTGTGGCAGCCATCTTGCACACGCTCAAAAGAGCACAACCTTAGAAACCTTAGGCAGGCACCTTATCCACTAGGCTACACAGAGGCTTTGTTACAAAAAAGAATTATTGGAATTTGCAGACGTTAAATTAGCCCGTAGAGGGAGCTCACACCGTCCCATAAATGTACAATAATTGGAACATACTGTAATTTAAAACATTTCTCTATTAAGCTCTCTGTAGAGAGGCTACAGAGGTCAAAGTAGAGCATTCCTTACTTCACACCAACCTCTGTGTGCCCATAAAATTTCATTCAAATTAGACTCCATTGACCACATATTTTGTAGCTCCAACAAACAGAAGAAGAGGTGTTTGGCCATGTATTCTTCACAACAAGCACGGCTTCTCATAATCATCATTTGCACCTGATGTTGGAACAAGAAAGTCTATGTCAGAACGCAAGAAGAACAAAGAACCGTCGGTTGGAATTGTCATGGCAATGCCCTCGATCTCCCCACACGTTCCTTCTGTTCAGGCAGCGATGGTAGTGCTCTTTTTATAACTTGACTAGAGCTGCTCTTGCATCTCTCAGGTTTCTGTACTACATGCAGTGCTTTCAAAGAGTATTATAATAGTGTGCTAGATATTCAAAGGTTGACAATGGAAATTGTTAGCTACTGGACACTCTTTAATGAAGCCACAAGTAAACAATGACCCAAATTCCTCTGGAAACGTGGAATAGAAAAAATAGTCTGCAGAAGAACACATGCAATAAATGTGAAAGGAAAAGGAATTTTCTATTTCCATATTGCAAAAGATACACCAGAAAGAAAGCCATACACTTAGCTGGAAAGGTTTTGCACACATATAGTGATCGACATCCCGTACTGAAACAACAGAGCACACTCAGTCCATATAAAGGAGGTTATGTTCCCTCAGCCTGAATGCACAATAGAGCAAACCAGTGTGCAAGGAAGTAAGAAAAAATGTTAGTAAAGAGAGATTTTATTTGATCTAACGTATTTTAGGACATTCTAAGCTTTGCACAGATTTATCAGAATTCAATATTAAATTGCATTTTCTACACCATAACAAAACCAGCAAATTTATCATTCTCATGTTGGCTTTGGAAATGCAAGTGCCTACGTCTTTTACAGATTTGGTGCCTCCCATTTTGCAACAGTAATTTTTAATGTTATTTTAATTTTCTTAGATAAAATGAGATTGTTCTGAAAGCCACATACTCAAATCATCAAGAACCACAAAGAAAAAGAACATTAATATGACACATCAGTGTAGGAACAGCCCTTTTGCTTAAAGCTTCTTCTAGAACCCATATAAATCTTTCTAAACTGTGTTGTTTCACAAGCATTCAGCAAGATCATATGCTTTACTTTCACCCCCATACATCCCATCTACCCCAAAGTCAGAAGTTAATCTTACACTCCCTAATTAAAACAACCAAACCATTCACCTCCACCACTTTTTCCTCCCAGTATTATATGATATTGACATACATCAATACAAGTTTCAACACCTTCAACTTTCAAATCCAAAACTGAAGATCCTGTGTTCTTTCCCTTTCACTCTGTAGCCTTTACTCACCCAGTTGCCTTGTAGATCTTTTCAAGGCTCTGACCCAGCAACACGTATTCTTCAAGTTTAAAGAGATTAATCTAGCTGAATATAGTCAATTAAGTATGTGCTTTAGTGGTTTACTGGAGTGTAGAAATAGTGAAATTCATAAGTGAGAGCTGCAAAACAAATTATTATTTTTAAATATAGTATTTAATAAAGCTATAAAAAATATTTGGAGATCCTTGTCACAATAATGTGTATAGCAATGGGGAAAGCTCAGCAGTTAATTCTAACCAGGAAAACACTCAGTACTTCTCACAAATGCGGGTATTTATCTACAGAGTTGGAAACTTTTGGATGCTTGCAAATCTGGGCTGAAAATCCAGAAGGAATTGGACTTTTAATGCAATCCAAAATGTATTTCCTAGGTATAAAGTTAGTATTTCCTACCATATTTTCAGCATTGCCACCTCTACTCTTTGAAATCAGAAGGTGTAGAACTAAGAAAAACACGTTTTAAAACAAAAAGCCTTTTTTTTTACCTAATTTTGAAAAGCTCTAATTAAGGATTAGCTCCAGTTTTTGCTGCAGGTCTGAGTGAACAGTCACCAAGCAACTGGTTAATTCATTGTTGCTGATCTAATGCGCAGCCTCACCCACAGGTGCCAGTATAAAGTTTTGGGAGCTGATCCTCTCCTATTCTCACAGAACTTCTGTAAAGGGTTATACATTTGATTCCTAGTAAACTCACATAAAGAACAAATCCATTTAGGTTTGCTGGTTAATTTTTTTCTCTAGATTTACGTCTATCTAAATTTGATTTCTTGCTTAGTAATGCAAACTTGTTCAATTTCTCCTTTGAAGTGGTTATGTAGAACTTGGGTTTAATGCACTAAATGAAAAATATTCCCACCTTTATACCTTTAAGCAGCTATAAGAAGAAATAAAATTATGTAAAATAGAAATTAATAGCTAATAAACTCCACAGAATCAAAAAGAAACCTGAAAAGAGAGCCCAGAGATAAGACTATGAGTCAGTGTCTTTTGTGTAAAAGCTCTGTTCTCCATCACTGCATCCATTACCTCCCGTGATGCAGACTGAATAGAAGACTAATGCCTATGGGGAAAAAGGGACCAGCTATGGTTACAGCTATAGTTTAGGCAAAGAATAACATGTCTGCATCTGCTGTCCTTTTCTGAGTTCTCCCAGACATGGTGCTTGTATATCCACACACGTCGTAAATGGCTAGTTGCTAACTAGAGCTAACTTTGGGAAGAACATGAAAAGGAGGCAGATGTTGGGGAAATAACCCCATACATCTCCCAGCCTCCAAGAATTTGCTGCTCAGGAATTTCCTGAGGCAAAGGTGATGTCTGTGCTTAACAGCTCCCACCACTCTTTCTGATTGCTTTGTGAACTTCTGATAAATTTTAGCATTCACAAATTTAAGTGCACATGTGAAAGGTACCCCCAGAACAGACACTCCAGACTAAATGCAATCATTTACTATCCCTTACAAAAGAGTAACTTGCTCTGCATTTCTCCATAACCTGCCTAACTGACGGGCAGATTCCAAAAAGTACTTCACAAGAATCTCCAAGAAATTAGTGTGATTTTTTGAGGAAGTTTAATTGGCATAAAATTACAAGAACTGCTAGGAAGACAATTAGCAGAATCATGCCTTCCTGACCATCAATCTCTAGAGTCACAAGCTGCACAAGATTTTCATCCTCTGTCAGATGTCACGCTGGCCCAGACAAGATAAAGTGGGTTTCCTAATAAAGGAAATTCTAAAATCATGCATAACTGTAAATTTGATACAAAGCTTTGATTAAGCCAGCTACATTTCTTTCCAAAGCCTTGGGAGCTGAGGAGTCAGACAGCAGCACTAGAGTCACAGCTGCACAAAGGATCATTTGGGCTGTAGTACATGAACGTTGAGAGCGATTTCTTTCCTGGCATTTTTTTTTTCTTTTTTTTTTTTTTTTCTCCTAACAGGTTAAAAGTGAAACTCAGAGAAACTAAATAATGACTTATCTTGTATACACAGTATGCGCTGCTTATGTTTAGGGACCATCTGAATGCATTTCATGCAGCAAACATTCCTCATGTAATAACAATGATCTGAAGGATGAAATTTGTTTTTTTCCTTAAAAGTAAGTAAAAAACCCCAACATTCCATTTCAGTTGCAGTGCTAGAAGCCTGGAGGTCAGTTTATTCTAAGTAGGCATCACTGATGGTGGCAAAGAGATATTTTAAGAAAGCTTATTTGTGTACAATATCCACAGGGCATTCACCTCAACTATTTATATGAATTAGTACACAGCTGGACTAGCAAAAATGAAAAGTCATATTAACATTTATCATACATTTTTTTCAAAACATAGGAACCAGTGATTTATTTTTAAAAAATAAAATATGTGCCACTGTAACATTTTTAAAAGCAAATTTTGAGATAAAGTCTTCATTTTTTGATACATGCATTCATCTCACTCTTAGGACACATGCAAGAATAAAAAAAACCTTTCCTGTTAAATATCATTACAGTCTAGTAATAATGTTTCTAGAATGCAGTTTAAACACCATTTTCAGTATATGATTCTGTTGTCCTGACACTGTAATCTCATCTCAGATGTTGTATGGAATTCGTAGCATTTTTGTCTATTCATGTGTCTGCCTCTTACCTGGTGTTTTGACTACTTTCAAGCAATTTTTTCCATCTTCACTTACATTGGATGCTTGCAGGGTTTGTTTTTTTGTTGGCTTTATTTTTTTTCCTTTGCACTGCAGAAGCTACATTTTGGAATTAAATGCTTGACATTAGCATCATTTTCCCATGTCAGCATTACCTGAAATCTACTTGACCGTTTGGGGGGGTGGGGGAGGTGGGGGTAGGGGGATGGTTGGTTTGTTTATGTCCTAATTGCTCAATTTATAGTGGTCTGCACAAACAGAAAACAGGAACCTGCCTACACCTTCTGATTACTGAATGAGTGCTGACACCTTCCCACAGTTCCTTGGCATGCCTGTAACAGTTCTCAGCGTCCAAAGGGTTACTTGTATTTTAAATGAGTGTAAGTTTGTAGAGGCGGCAAACCAATGAGTGTAATTACACTAGCATTTCTGTATGTGTGTATTTTACAGCGCTGTACTTTCCATGCACTTTAATACAAGGAGATTTCCCAAAGCTACACAAGGCACTTATTTCACTGCACAGCACTACGGCAACAAAAAAAAAACCCCAAAAACAAAAACCCACAACAGGTCAAAAAAAAAAACCAAACAACAGGATTTGACACTGTTGCACTTGTGTTACTACTGATCCACCCACAAGCAAGCCTGCAGATGAAAAGAGCACAGTAATGCTGGACCGATTCTACCTATGTAGAATGACCACAAAGTCAGAACAAGAGGGCAGCAGCCTACAGTCTTTGGATGCCATGTCTAGTTTCTGTATTTATAAAGTGATTAGAGCAATAAGCCCATAAAAAAAAATTAAATATATCATTCTTCCTTCTTATTCTAATCACTAGTTGGCCTGCCTGCACACTTGCAGATCACTTTTTCCAATATAACAATATCTGGGTTTATATTTCTTGACTAAATTAATACTGCAAGTCAACCTGATATGCTGTTTACAGTACTAGTAAAGGTATCTGTGGATTAGTAACTGCAGCTGGAGACATTGATCCTGTACCAGAAAAACCTGAGCAGAAATCATACTTCACCACCAACTCAAGTAATACAACAGCAAACAAAACAAACAACCGCCCCCCCCCCCCTATTGCAGCACCTCATTTGGAATTTTGCAGCTATTCTGAAACAAATACAAGTGGAGATAATAGAGAATTCTGCTATTTATATTAAAAATAGTGTAATCCATAGATTAAACTGAACAATGAGAGGCCAGTATGGCTCATCTCCCCCATAAAAAATGTCTTCTTGGGATCCACATAACTGGTATGAGAAAGTAGGTTAAATGCACAGTGTTCATAACAGGATTATATGAAAGAGGAAGGCATGTCACATCTGAGATAGTCTAATAAGAGAGAAACTCAGAATATAAATGGCTTGTGCAATATAAGTAAGATTTTCTGACCAAATTCAATTGTCGTTCTAAAACTAAACACCAAATTACTGAAAACTAACGTCAAACAGGATTATGTAATTTACCTAATGATCATAGGTGAGCACAGGAAGAAAATGTCTATAAGTAAACAAACAACTTAATAACAGTCATGTCCAGCAACTCTTCTGGAACAAAGTTCAGGCTGGCAAAACTCTGGGGCCAGAATCTCCTGTCATTTATTGCTGTTTCCCTTGGTAATACCACCAATGAAATCAATACAATTACATCAGGGGAAAGATGAATCTGCCTTCTAGTGTTTCATGAAGTTGGAAGACCAGATTAATGGAAGGTCCTAATGTAATATAATTGACGTGAATGCTAGAGAGTCAGTTCCACACACAGATCCATTGGCTTTGGTCTGCTGACATAATAAATTGTTTTCAGAGTACAAAGTTAGTTACTTAAGGCAGAGAAGTAAGAATATAATTTAATATGAATGACAGAAACAGAGAAAGAAATCTAAGACTTATACTAATAATATTAGGAAAATGTTAATCATATTATGAAGGGTGTAACATTAACTAGACGTTTGATCTATCCCACATATCAGTTTAAAGCATTTGTAACCATAGAAGCTGATTCCAAAATGAAGTATTCTGTTTTCTAGTATTACATTTGATATTATGAGATCTACATTAAGACAGAATCAATAGCTGTTCTTTCTTTTTCTTTTTGGGGGGAGGGGGTTGCATGGGGAAATTGGGGGTTCTGGTTTTCTTTGGTTTGTTGTTGTGTTTTGGTTGTTTGGTTGCTAGGGTTTAAGGTTTTCTTTTTTTGTGTGTAAAGCAATGTGTTGCTTATCTGGCAACAACTTATTAAAAATCAAATCAGACCTTAAGGTCAGGTGTCACTGAACATCCTTATTAGAAGGGTAGGTGACATCCTTAAGACCATTACCACTGATCACCTCTAAATGGCACTTCAAAACTACTGGAACATTAAAGAAAAGATCATACAAAGGCCCTGTGTGCCATCTTTCAGAGCACCAAAACTGTAATGGAATCATATATATTAATTATATTATAATAGCATTTATATTATATACAATATAAATGTATATATACATATTATACATAATATATATTAATAAATATTAATTCAGTCATATAAATTGTTCTTGTTGCTGTTTCTGAGCTGTGGAAACAAATAGATTTAATGCATGTTTTTAGTTGTTGAGGGAGATTAGTTAGCTGATTGCTGTTTGGGGGGAATCATGACTTCTGTATATTTCCCAAAATTACATCAGGTATAGCTTATGTAAAACTGTTTCTATTATTAGGAGATCTTTTTCTTTCAATGCAGTTTTAAGGATTGGAAAGATTTTTATTATTACTTTTGTCAAAGTAAAAATGTGACACCATCTCCCTCTCTCAGCTCAAATTCCTGCATCTAGCTATTGAAGCCTCTGAAGTAAGACAATCTGTTTTAAATAAGGATGTGCCATTATTACTGAGCACACACAGGCTGTATTGGTGCATTCAGATTTTAGCATTTTCTATAAAAGTTTGTCAGTTCAAAAGTAAACTAGGAAGGAATATTTTCCAGAATGCTGTATGCAATTTGTACAGATTTTAAGGTTTTGGCAAGGTTCTTCAGAGGACAGTAGGAATGGCTGGTGCACGCCAGAAGTCAACTGACAAGGTATTAGGGATTTCCAAGATAGTTTCTTTTCTTGCAATTTCATGCTTTGAATAATCACATTTTTTACTTCAAACCTCCAAGTGTTTTGAACAAGTAAGAAGTTAATGTATTTTTTAAAATGAAACATTTTCCCAATCTGCATGCAGGCAGAAGTGGAGGGGAAAGTGTAGTATTTATTATTAGAGGTTACCATTGCTCTCTTGTTGTACCAGCAGAGCAAGGTTTAAAATCAGTGCTGACTGTAGCAGTGACTCTGTGCCACCAAAATTATGATGTTTGAAGTATAAACAGTTAACGTTTGATGGATATAAACTTGCTGGAATATTAAACTTTCCATACATTAAGAATATGGCAGATGGCTGAAAACATCTATGAAAAGAAAGTCTCTTTTGCCTTACATTGAGCCGTGCCTGGCATCCCTAATGATGAATCTGTCTTAAATGTACGTGTTAGAGTGGAAGATGTCTTATGAACTAAAACTAGAGGTCTCAAGAGTCTTCAATAAATGAAAAGAGGGGTGAAACACTAGCGTACAGACCAGTTCTTTCAGCCTCCAGACCTCAATCCTATCCAAAGACCCATGCAAGTGCAGGAGTTCAATTTTGCCCCTGCAAATCACAGCATCATGAGCCACAAACAGCTACAAATAAGCAGTTCATGTTAACAAGAAACCCTATATTGCCTGATACTTTTCCCTTCTCAACACATACAAACAATAAGGAGCTTAATAAGGAAAACAGATTGTCCTGATCAGAAAACAATGTAGACATTCAGATTTTTCTTCCAGCTGGGTTTCATATGGCAAAAAAACAAAAGTGTTGCTTAAAAAAGGGTTTGTGCTATTTTTCGTATGTGCTCTTTTTAGAAACATTAAAGGTGTGATAATTTGTCCTGTTACCACGTTCTGAAAGCAGTACGCCAAAGACCAAATTCTGGTTTTACAAAGCTACGGTTAGTTTTTTTTTAAAAAAAACCCACAACTGTTATCATCATAAAAAAAAAAAAAAAATTAGACAATATCTTTCACTGGGTCACTCCTCATCCCAAATTATTTTCTTTTTGTTAAAATAATCTCTTTATATCTTTTTTCAAACTGTAAGCTTCCATCAAGGACAGATGTCTACTCAATGCAGTGCATCATCTTGGTCCAATGCTGTCCTAACAAATATGTGCAAAACTACTTTTCTGACTATAATTTTACTGTGATTTGGAGTATTCAGCCTGAAATATGAGTTATTCCAGTAGAATATTAATAATTATTGGGATTCTGCATTTTTTAATCCTAAACCCACATAACATTTACTTAGGCTGTTAACTCACTTCCCTAAGTCTACTTCATCAATACAGTATCGAATTTTGAGCACAGCTTTGCGTTGTTGGGACATATTCAAGATAAATATCCATGTAATCAACATACCACATAGGAGTTAGTGTGTCCATAGATACACTACATAGACCACATAGATAGTGTCTCCACCACATCTAGGGTCATTTTGGAACCCGTAGGTAACTTGGTCTTCTGCAAGTTGCCACTGATGGGTCACCCATAGACCATGCGTTGTACTGGGTGTCATTCCTTGCAGATGTTTCAGACACCTTAAGGCAGCATGTTTAGGTACCTCAATCATTCTCACTAGCAAAGGATGAATGATAAGACAGAGATCCAGCTATGCAGCAGCTGATATAGTTGGCATGCAGAGTAATTGAAGAAGGTGTGAGAATTATACAACTTAAGTTTAAAGGTTTCTCATACACTTCAATGCACACGGAACTGGCGGGAGACTTTGAATGTCAGTTCACGCTGTGTCCACCTTGAAGCAGCAAGAGACTGAGGGGTTTCTAGCAATGCCCTAAGACTGCATGAACTTCAGCTTGGCTTGCAAGTGCTCTCTGCTAGTGAAGAATGAGGTGTCAGAGGCCATACACACAGCCAACGCAGAGACCACCTCTGCAAGACTCTGAAATGCTACATAGAAAAACAGCCTTTCAGAAGCTGGCCAATATAGGTAAGCAACAAGATAGATCTTTAAAACACTGTAAAACCAAGTCGTTTTGCCATCTTTGTAAGGTTACAGCTATTCTAATGTTTTCCAATGCATCTGCAGAGATGCGTAAGAGTTTAACTCACTCTTCACTTGTGGTTTTCCCTCTATGTCTGAAAGGCTTTTAGGCTAAACTTGGGGTCCTGTCTTAACTTGCCAGAGATTGACAGCAAAAAGTGGTCACATCCATGGTATATTTAAATTGAAGAACTGTCGTTTACATGAAAAGAGAGAGAGTGGCAGAGAGAAACATTACATCTGGAAACATGACCCCTTTCCAATAAGCAAAACCAAAAGACCCACAACTATATATGTAATAAATGCATACTATATATATACAACATAATATATCCCTGAGTGTGTCGTCCCTCGTGGGGGAGGGTGTCTGCCAGGGCTCAGACCAACTCAGAGGCAGCACGACTGCAGCAGCCCCTCAGACCTCCCCCAGCCCCAGGGCTGTAAACACAGAACCTGCCTCAGTCTTACATGCAGTAATATATGACTGTATTTTGGGGTTAATAATTTCCATCTGATACATTTTATTCTATGAAACATCCCATACTTTTAAAGAAAGGTCACTTAGCTCAGTCTGGGAAATTCTCAGTCATCAGGAAGCAGGTGTAAAAGGCCTATATCTTTACATACGTACACTGAGAAGGGTACAAAATGGGTTATCTTAGAGACCATCAGAAGAGACAGAAGCAGAGGTGACAGTCGAAGCATTAGAGGCAGAATGACCAGTAATGTCATTAATGTAAGGTATTCTCCAGCTAAAAATCGATTATGGAGTCATTTCCCAGGAAGATCACTTATGAACTCAATTCAGATAATTTTTCATGTCCCACAGGTGGAAGCCATGCTAATGGGCGGAAATGAGGGTTCTCCCCAATTGATGATGTGGATATTAAGGAAAATTAAAAGTTATTTCTTCAGAAGAACTGATTGAAATGCCTGTGACAGGCACTTCTGCAGGGCTGCTTTAGCTTTAAACTGGAACTCATCCAGACTCTTTTGATCACAGGGTATTACAGCAACAAAAGCTGCTTTACCTATACAGTCATGCAAACCTAACCAAAACATTTTTAAATTCAAAATAACAAAAACTTGATCATGGCATAAGACTCAGCCCCTTTCTAACTATTTACTGTTTGCTGGGCAATGAATTCTGGCTTACTTCTCTTGCTGTCTGAATGAAAGCTGACCCTGGAATGACCAAACCAGTAGCCTAAACAGCCATGGAAATAACTTAAGGCATTTTCACCCTCCATTTAGTTTAGATGTTTCTTACTGTTAAAACTGCTATTCCTACAGGATTAATTATAAATAGTTATCTACTGATATCTACAGTAATACATCTTGCTTCTGAGCATGCACCACTGAGTTTCATAATGGGTTGTGTATACACTGCAAATGTTAAACAATATTTTCATTGATAAACGACAGGGAACTTGTATTTGCATTTCCTATGAGATTTAATGATGCAGTGGGATAGCTGTATGGAAACTGGGAATTAATATTAAGACTTCGTGCCAAAGCCACCCCCAGGACAGCAGGTGAATTGCTCATTAACTTAATAGAATTTGAACCCATCTACTCTATGCTATGCTTTGGTTCTTGGGATCAAAAGTCACTTTGTTTTTCCAATACTCTATGTAGAAACCACATTGAATAAAATATGCATCGCTTCAACTCCTCTTCTCTTTCTCCAAATGCTCTTTTATTCCCTAGAAGCAAAAGGTTCTTCCACCTTCCCAGGTGGCACCAGAGCCCTCCCGTGCCACCAGCCATGGAAAGATGATGCTTTTCCATGTGTGAACCAGTAGGAATACAACCACTCCACCCTCACCAACTTTTTTCAGACCAGCTCAACACCATCTGCACACAAATGGAGCTAATTTCCTCCCCTCCACTGACTCATGGGCTGCATTGCACTTTTCATAGCAAAAGCAAGTCGTTCACACCAATAGGGAAGTTGAAGCAGAATTAGGGGAAGCAAAGGAAACCAATCCAGGGAAGTGATCCTGCCCCACGTCCATCATCCAGAAACACTTTGCTCTAATGATGCTTGTAACACTTGCTTCAAGAGTGCTTAAAAGCTTTAGGAAACCTGCTATTACCTAGGACACATCTACTTAAGAGTCAGCTGAAACTTAAAGCCAGGGACAGTAGTGGGAATAGAACTTTTTCATGAAAGCTTTAGTTTATTATTTGTAGAATGTCAAAAACTAGACAGAAAGGAACTGGAAAAATCGTTTGCATTTTATTTGCTGAAAAATTTTGATTTCAAAACCAAATTAAGGTAGTCTGCTCTCTTTGATGCCAAGTCCCTCAAAGGCTACTGAAAAAAACTTTTCCCATGTTTACAAGCTACAACATATTTCTAATTAATATAACATATCTCCCAGTCTCCTCATTTTTTATAGTAACCTAGAATTTGATTTTCGAAGTTCAGGTGAAGGAGATAAGCAGCCACACTTTCAACAACACAGAAGCTTCAAACCTGTTTTTGGTTTCTTCCTTCTCTTCCTGTAAGCCTTGTCCATGGCACAACCTGCTGCATTCATTTCACAGTGATATTTTAGTGTTTCTTCTCTCATAGAATTTTCATGTGTTTAATCTGACAAACTTAAATCTAAAATATGCACAGACCTATTTTTCTGAGCTGTTTTGAAGTCTTAGAGTCCCTGCTTTACATACTCTCCCTGAAATCTATACAATTACACCTAAATAGCCTCCTCATTTAAATTAGAAGAAAATAGTTCTCTAACTGAATATTTCCAGTCCTATCTGTAAGTGGACATACAATGGGAGGCAGCATCACAGAAAATTAAAACAAGCTTCCTAAAAGGAGAAATTTGTGTATGTTTGACAGAGCATTGGCCAAAAATAAAAATAATTCCTGAAGAAACAGTACCTTCATATTGGTGATACATAACAGAAGTTTTCACTTTGGCTTCAACAGGGACAAAACTGTGCAGGAGGACACAAATGCTCACACTTACCCTAAGCTAGGGCCTTCCCCGCAGCCCACACCTGTTGCTAGGATCATGCAGGAGCCACTGCATGCCTGTTTGGACTAAACCTTATCAAAGATATAAATACATATTGCTTTAACATGCTACATCAGTAGCATTTGTAGCCATTTACTAAGGAAAACAGACATTTCACAGAGACTTACAAATGGACTTTTTAACGCTTTCATCATCAAAAGCAATTTTTGTCTGTGATTATGCTGTGACCCAGCACCCTGTACCACATGCTGCCTCCACCCCACACAGCATTCCCACTGGTATCAGCAGACTGAGGGTACTCTCTAGCATCTGGTCATTAACTGACTTGTTTCGTTATCTAGTGTGTAAATGGGTTTAAAGCAAAACCTTATTTAACTTCTGAGAATGTAACTGTGCACAACCCCAAGTTTCATGGTTGATTGTGTGTAACTTAAGCAGTACTTCGGTGTTATCTGGAAGCTAACATATGTTTAGGCTTAGAAAATTGACAAAGGAAAAAAAAACACCTTCAAGAGCACTTGTACAGCAATTCTGCTCTCAAGATGAAATTCACACCTGTGGAAAACCAGCACTGCCTCAAACCCCATGCAACATGGAACCTAAATGGAATTTAATGGCATCTAAATTTTTGCAGTATCTCTACATGGAACAAGTTTCATCACTTTCTCTTCAATCTCATTCCTGTGGACTTAATTATTAAAAAAATCAAACCAATCCAAACAAACAAAACAAACAACAACAACAAAAAAAAAAAACTCAAAAAACTTTAGGCAAAAGAAAGATATTTTACATTTTGTTTCACTTTGGCTCTGCAATCCAGCTCATGAGAAAGCTTACATTCCTCCTCCGCACCCCTACCCCCTACTTGTAACTTGTCAAACAGAAGAAATTTGGTTTTTTCACAAATTGTATTTCAGCACATAAACATGTTCAAATTTTGAATTTAACTATCTAGTCAAAATCCCTGTCTGGCACTGCTACCTCAGCTATCTCAGTGTGAAACAGATGCAGGAGTTTGACTTAACCTTTCCCCCAAAGTAGGTGTCCAAGCGTCTTACTTCACTGGAACAATTTTGGGTGGCCTCTGCTAACTGCTCATGGGCAGGCTGTCCTAATGGTACATTCAGGGTTTTAACAAGGGAGTTTGTCATTCAGGTTCCTTGCTCAGTATATTAACATCCCTGCTAAAAACAAATAAATATCCAAGTGAAGTTTTTAAGTACACCAAAATGAAGATTAAACACCACTAAAAGTGTGATGCTGAAATAATATTACCATTACTTATTTTTTATTAACAGAAGTGTTGGCTTGTGGATAAGGCCCTGGCCTTGAAGGAATTTAGATTCATTCCCTGTGCTGTCACAGACCTTAGCCGTGACCTCTGGCAAGTCATTAAATTGCCTTGTCCTCAATTTCCCCCTTTGAAACAGGGACAGATGCAGCTCCATCTGTACTAAGAGATGTGCAGCCATGTGGCCACAACCACTTCATGCAACAAGGCAATGTAAGTCAGTTCAGCAGGTACTGTGGAGGAGGTGTAACTCCTATTACATTATTCATGGAGGAAGGGTAATTCCTCCTTAGGACCCTTTCCCCCCCAGTAGAACAGTTCCCCCATAAAATGGAGAACCTTGTTTGTCTTTTCTCCAAACCTTTATCCAGCTGGACAATTTATCATTTCAGACCAAGAGTTTTTCCTCGCCACGTACCAGCAAAATGTTGTTTGGGTTTTTTTTATCTACAGTTTGCATGGGTTTTTTTGTTGCTTTTTTGTTTGGTTTTTTTTTTTATCTACAGTTTGCATGTACAGGCACCCTACCACATGCAGTAACAATAATCAAAACTTTGATTAACCCATCTCTTATCTTTACATCCGCTGAACTGGCTCAATAAATGGCACCTGTCCTAGCCAAAAGGAGGTCCTGGCACGCTGTCATTCAGAACCAACTTCTGCTTCCTAGGACAGGAATTACATGAAGGTGGGTATGGCCCCAGGGCTGCAGATGCCAACCTCTTTTTCTTACTAACCAGCTGCTTATGGAGGCAAAAGGTTCTGGTGCACACCGCACCTTGGCCTTTAAATGAGCTGCCATTTCGACAAAGGCCACCGATTCTGAATGGCAATGTACAAATGGGTAAATGGTGACCTTGTGAATGCATCTTCTTCCAAATGCAGAATGATCTTAAAGTCTGAACAGGCTATAGTTTCACTTACGTATGTTTGTTTAGACCTGAGGACCAATAACAAGGGCTACAGAGGGGGAAAATTCAAGAGAAATTGTTCTGTCTCTCAGTAAAAGGCATGTGCAATCACAAAAGAGGAAAAAAAGCAGAGGTAATTCTGAATCTTTTATCTATTTGAAAACTGAAAACTGACCTTCCTTAGCTTGAAACTGCCTGTAGGAGTCCCAGGACAGGTTGTTCTGACATTCTTTTAACATCGTTTCATCAGCACAGCCAAAACTAATCACAAGAATATTACCCGATGACAGGTGCATTTATTCTGTCAATTAAATCAGATGGTTAAATCGAAATGTGCCCCAAATCTCTCTTGTTTGCATTATCCATATTGGCATTTCTTGGCTGTGGTTCATTGCTGGCTGGAAGTCATCCAGCCCCTGCAGAGTCACTTTGCAGTACTGTGCCAGCAAGTTTCTATGCTCTGCAGCAGCAGTTACGCTGAGACCAGAGTGGTCCTACAGGACTGACCTGAAACGTTGCATTGTTTCACTAAGATTTATTTAAGAAGGGGAAAAAAAATGAAGAAAAGAAATCCTTCTCAGTGAAGGAGACTTAGATCAATGCTTTTGAAATGGAAAAGGATATATCACTTCACACCTAACCACTAGTGACATGCATGCATTAAGAGAGAACAGAATAGAGACTTTTAACATTATCAAATGGCTACTATGCAAGAATACAAAGTGAAATCTAACTAATTTTATGACCCTCCTTTAAAACATTTTTTTTTTTGAGGGGGGCGGGGGGAGGGGAGGAATGTTACTCCTAATCCATCAGAAAGGTGAGAATAGCTATATATGTTAAGGTATAACTGCAACAGAAATCATCAAGAACAGAAGTACCATCTACTATTATCTAATTACCAAAGAAGTCTCCAAAGTAGAGGGGGAGTTTACATAAAATATTTTCTGCAATGACAGTTGCAGCGGAGCAAGCTAAGGATGTGGCCAATTTTTTCATTTTGGTTTTGTGGTGTATGTGCCAATGCATTTCAGCTGAGATTTCTCTTCCCTGCAGTAGTGGTGGCTTTGCATTATCCAAAAATTAGACCTTTTTCCAGTATTATATTTGTATGTTAATAATTCTCAACTCACCCCCTTAATCAACAAAGTCAGACTTCATTTTGTCACCAAGGAGAAATACACCACAGCAGGGTGCTCAATCCCAAGAAAAGGTTATTCTGGCAGAATAGGTAGACACAGTTAGCAGTTTGAGCCTCCCAAGAAACACCCATCCACTCCTAACCTCCTGCCCCATCCTTTCCCATTGTATCCTTCCTATTCAGGAAGAATCCCCCACTGCTAGCTCTTCCAATAACAGAAGACAATGGAGAATATTACTGAGTGCAGTACCATATGAAAATATGGCTCAAACCCCAGAACTATCAACAGGATAATTGGAAGGATAGATACATACAAGCATTGTTTTGTTACATATTCTCTTAACTTTTGCCTGACAGCCTGAAACATTTCCCCTGTAGTCTGATCTTGCAAACATTCTCACACTCGTCTGTTGGTAAAACTACTAGCAAGACAGATTTCTAAGTTTCCGTGTCATTAGGTACTTTTACTGCTAGGTTTTTAGAACTTGGTACATTCTTGAACTGAGAAATAACAGGCTTTGTCTGGCAATCAAGAACATCTGTACAACTCACAGGAAAGCTGATGTGAGCTTTGAATAACACAGAATATAATGCTATAAAACATCCGTGAAAAGTACGTGCATATTTTTCGTTTCAGTGTATGGTATCTATCTAGGCAGAAATGAGTCCTGGACAACATTTTAGTCAGCAATTCTTCAAAGTGCTACATTTCTAAACCATTCACAAGGATTTAGTTGCTCATTTCCTACCGGTTCTAGAGGGGCCAGTGTGAATTAGTCCACTTTGAAACTTAAGGAATGCAATTCACCTTTAAGTTGAAGTTCAGCAGTTCAGTGTCTGGTGTAGGGACTACAAACCAGAAAACAAAGAATTTATTCTTTAACTATCCCATTTATCCAAAAGGCCAATCATGTAGTGCCGCACTTGCATGCACATGCAGCCCCCAAACCTCAGATTTGCCTACGTTCAAGGCTCTCTCTGATACGTTACAGCTATGTAACCTTGGATCAGACTGCTGTAAAAAGAGCTGTGTGAGGAAGAGCTGTGAGAAGCCTTACCAGGGCTTCCTCGGCTTTGCTGTATTTAAGGATTTGTGGTCAGGAGATCTGGATCTTGTCTTCAGTCCTTACCTCAGCTACGCCACAGGTGTGCCTGTGCCTGGCCACATACCTTGATGATCCTGAACTAACTTGGCCTTCCTGGTTTGACCTCAGACGGGCCCCTGTGCTGGGGATATTGGTGATCTGTTGTTAACCCTGCTTACCATCACTGGACACAGCCTTTTCCCACCACCAGACCAGATGTGACCTGGGCTTACTCTGGTGCTGCGGGTCTGTGCCCTTTATCCGTGAGACCGCTGTCCCTACCAGCCTTGCTGTCACCCCTAGCTCCTGGCTTGCCTGGAGCAGCCCACTGTTGCTGCTCCCTGGCACAGAATAAACACAGTATGCATTTCTGTCTTTAAAAGAAAAAACATTAAAGTGAAGTCACCTTTGTTCCAAGGGTACTGGAATGCTACAGGGTGTCATTCACAGCAGCACGTAACTTCGAACGTAATGAAGTGATGATGGCACAAGGAAGCAAGAAGCCTTTCATCAGATCAACACAAGCATAACTCTGACATCGCAATATGTTTTACTTTGGTGGTCCTAAAATAAAGTAAAAATGCATAATTAACCATTTCTATCAATTTCCCATTATTCACCTTTATGAGAAACATCATAACAAGGCTCTACTTATAGTATAATATTAAATACCTGAAAACTAGTTCATGACCCATTTTCCGATTGATGTGGTTTCACATTCCAAAGTTATAAGTTAATAAATATCATAGATCTAGTTATCATTATTTAAAGACAGGGATTAATGAAAACTAGGTGCTGATTATTTCATCCTAAGGTCGAAGTCAATCCTTATATCCGTCCTAAATCCAACAAGATGCAAGCACAAGTTTTTGCATGTAAGCATGAAATTGTAAGACTGTGGCTTCAAAGTGGCAAGCACACATTGGTTTTAAAGAAGAGAAAGCTATGCAGAATGACAGGACACTATATTAAGGGTGACACCACTTATCTTCTCAGTGCTGTTCCCAATGCCTTTTCTTTCTGCTCTAAATTGTTTTGATACTACTTCCTACTTAATCTGTCTTTAACAAAGCCAGCAATATTCAGCTAAGTAAATTATCTTTATTTCCCTAGCTGTGTGCTTTCATCAGTAATGTTGGTGAGGAATTCTGCAAACAGCATTGCATATTTACAACAAGAGAATTAAAAAAGTAGTATTTTGTATATGCACATGTAGGTCCTAGGATCAACACAAGAGAGTGCTTTAGCCACCTGAAAGCGAAGAATGTTTACAATTTTTTTTAACATAACTACTTGAGTTGAAAGGCTATTGAGGCCTGTAATGTAGCGGGTTGGAGTTGTGTGCATGAATAATGCACTTTAACATGATCAGCCATAGTAACTTAAAAGCTTCATCAATGGACTCAAAAAAAATAAAATTAAAAATTGCCTTTTCTTGTAGCTGCCAAAAATACATTAAAAAAATAATGGGTCATTCAGATCTTAAAACCCACATATTTTAACCATTCTTAACGAGTTCCACTGGTTAGATACATTCTTAGTTTATATATCTCTATATATTTCAGAGAGTTATCCCAATAAAAAAGAATATTCAAGTCTCTCCCAACAACTTAAGGGTAAATTCTGTTTATTTTAATGTCACACTAATAGTATATAAAATACAACTGGGAAACTGTGGTGGTTTTTTAAGCCAAAATATTAATTTTTTTCTGCTGAGACACTTAAAAAATAGTTGGTGTGAAAGTGCTATTCTCATGCAAGGCCATGCAGAGGAGACAGTGAAAATACATAAGAATAACTGGAGAACAAGTAAAGCAGGAGTCAAAGCGTAATTAGCCTTTGCTTTCATTACATAAAATCACAGCTTTCCTGAGACACTCACTAATATCTATGATTTTATAAATAGTATAATATGCATTATACATTTATCCCTCTGTCTGACATAAATTAGATATCTGTTAAATTACACATTGTGTTTAAAAAAATACCCCACTCACACATATACGATGTTTTTATTTTCTCCTGCATTCCACATCCTTCTGATCTACCAATAAAGCTAATGCCCATTTAGGGGAATATGTTGTGGGATGACAGTACAGCAATATTAAGTAAGGCAGCCATATGTTTCCTCCTTTTACCATACTGTTTGTGACTGCCTCTGACTCTTGGTGGATTAGATTCCTCATCAGTTTGCCTGGTGCTGCTGGAATGCCTTTTGCAGGTGTTTTGATATAACACAAAACACAGATTTCAAAAAGCTGAGCTCCCTAGTGCATAAAGCAGCATTAGCTCCTTGTTTTCCCTTATAACACAGCCCACAGAGATCTGCTCTAGGCTCTTAATTTACAAAATTATCTTAAATATCATCATACAAGTGAATGCCTGCACCCTGACTACCTAAAAGAAGGACTAGGATATTCATATCTACATGATTTTGATGATATTTTTGGTTTTGTTTTTAGGTAATCAGTGAAAGCCACTTGACAGTAGACTGATATTATCACGTACAGCAAAGATTTTTTTTTCCAACAAGCTTCCCTATCTTAAATGCTAACTGAGGACTACCCACCTACAGCACACAAAGTAATGAATCTTTAAGTACAGTGAGAGTCAAAGCCTCATTTAAAAGTACCATACCATTTTCATGGAATTTGTGTCTAACTTGAAAAGCAGCAATGAGGTAAAATTGTGTGTAAAGCAAAGTGTATCAGTGAAAAATTGACACTAACTTAACCCTCCACCAGAAATGATATCATCCCAGGGAGATTTTGTGGGGTTTCATGGTTCTTAAGACCCTTACCTCTCTGTGATCGTTCTCTACACAGATTAAAGTGTAGGTGCACAGTGTCTCAAAGAAGAAATCAACAAGAGGGAGAAAATAAAACCAACACAAGTGGAGAAACTCTAAGTTTATATTTTTATGTTAATGTGCTGGTAAAAAAAGGGCCTCATTTGGGAAGTCATAAAAAAAAAAAAAGTGTTAGCAGATCTCCAAGTTAGAGCATAGAAGCCTTCTCCACAGATGGAGGATTTAAAAGAAGTAAAACGATAACCACATAGTCGAGAGACTAGAAAAGAGACCTTGATGTTTGATAGTTGTAATAACCTGCAGAGTGCTCTAATGGCTCAGGGATCAGGTGCAGAACTATAGCAATAACAAGAGCTGAATAATTATCTCAGCCATATCTGTATAACCACAGTCCCAGAGTATGAACTATATAAGGAGGCTTCTGCTGCCTCTCCAAGATTTCCTGAAATGTTAAATCACTGAATTGGGAGCACTTCCAGCATTAGTACTGCCCAGTTAGAAAGAAATAAAGCCCAGAATCCTCTAGTGGCAGTTCTAATGTCTTTGTTAATTATGAATTATGGGTAAACATGCAGACTCACAGAGGTCACGGCTGTCAGCAACAATACTTTTCAAGAAGGATTTTTATGAGGGTCTTTTTCATTTTGCCTTAATGACCTTTACGTATACATAAAACACACCGAGAATACAAAAAATAGTGTTTGTTTTTAGGGAAGATGTAATTATTTTTCACTTGTTTTCTATCCCTCTGTACAGTCACGTATCCACTGCCAGTACAATCCAGTTCATAACTATAAGCTCCTCTGTGAATAACAACAGCTGTACAGTTCCAAGGACCAGGCAGAAAGAGTCACTGGGGCTGGGGTTAGGTTAATGACCAGACACTCCGTTAACAAGAAAGTAGTGGTTTTTGCAGCAAACGGCCAGTCAAGATCCCATCAGCTATAGTCACCTTTCACACACAATAGAGAAACAAAAGCTGCATACAGTATGCTTGATTAACCTCACTTAAATGGCAATGCTGATCTCAAATCTGTCCCAGGAGTGTATATAAACAGGATTAAAATTATATTATGTGTGGATCCTACCCAACAAAAGCAACTGGCACAAAATCATTTTAATTAGGTGGTAGCGGCTGTAAGTCATTCAGCTTTGGTATTAATCCTCTGTCCCATCAAAGAACTTTTGGGACTCACTGTATGTGGTAGAAGGAATAAAGGAGATTTAGAGATAACACTGAACAACATGTTGTTGTAATTGTTGGCTAGTTTGTGAGAAGACTACATGGAACTCAGAGGACAACACTCAAAGTAGCTGTGTGTAATTCTGCGTGGAGGGCGTAATCTTACAGTGTTCAAGGTAGGCAACAGATTTATAAAAAATTACAGTGGAGTTTTTGCATAAGTAAAATTCAAAAGTTTCTTGTCCATTTTCTAAAAAACCTATTAGTGCTAGCTGTACTGCTTGAAATCTCTCTGTGAGATGAAAAATCATGAGACTTTCAACAACATACGGTTTCAGCTCAGTTCTGAGCCCATGAAAACGAAATTGTAGAAGACATCTTTTTAGGATTGCAGTCTTTAATGAAATGCAAAAGAACTTTCTTCTGGCTTTACGTACATTTTCCCTATTTTGTAGGGAAAGTGTAATAATAAAGAACTCTAGCATATAACAGTTCTCCTGGGTCAAAATAAGCTGAACTCTTACAAACCCTTGTGAGCACGTGTACTAATAGACACAATCTAGTAAAGCTGTTGTAGTTTGTATTTATCTGTACTCACTCTTGCGTTCCAAGAAAGCCAAATCTTAAATATAACCTTCCAGAACACACAGGCTTTTTCCAAATAATGACAAATATTGCTAAAAAACAGTAACAAAAAACTCCCTGAAAATTAATTTAGAACTTGAACATTTGTCACAGCACTATTGATGACTCATAAAGTTTAGTCCTCTAGACTGTGACATTCCTGAATGGATGAAAAGTTCTCAAATCTATGCCATATCAGAAAATACAGGTTAGTTATTTCAAGTGATTGTTTAATACAGACTCCCATCATGCAACAGAAATCTAATGTTGGCCCATACCAATGGCATTAGGAAATGAAGTTCAAAATTATTCTGCCTTTGTTATCAGAGGTAAATCTTTTCTTCCATAAAAATTTGTTACCATCAACCTCTTTCAGTTGAAGAAAATCTGGCAAAGAAAGAGGGGTTAACTACAAAGCCTCTGCACTTTCTTGGAAGCAACAATTGCCTAAAAAAACATAAAATCAGAGAGGTTGTAATCCTTATCACTTTCCTTGGTACACACTATAAAACCATGTAATATGCAATATATTCCATAGAAGGGACATTGACAACATGGGAATGTCATACATAGAAAAACATATTTTTTCATACCAAAATATCAGTAGCAGGTAGGAAGACTGACCATTATGATACATAATAAAGATAAGTCATGTGTACTTGAATAGTTAACAGATGGACTAATTAGAGGCTGAATTATTTGTAGTATAACTGATAGCTTGCGAAATCAAGGTTACCGAGGGAAATGGACTTGACTTTGGAAACAACAGAGGGTATTTGCAGGGCTAAGGAAAACTGCTTCTCAAATGAAAGGGTTAACAAGCAATGAAAGAACAGAAGTGCATCTAATTAAAAGGCATACTAAGGCATGCAGAGAGAATACAAGGGTAAGCAAGTAGCAGAGACCATATTCGTGTGAAATACATGAAGAGGCAAATGTGAAAAAAGATATAGATAACCGTATGAAGGGCAAGGTGTCAGGCAGGTAAAATGAGCTTCCATCTTAAAAAGATGGTTTATTTTTTGCAAAAACGGTACAAATAAATATATACGGACACATATTCAGAAAATAAAAATATGAAGAGGACAGGAGATATCTGTTTGGGAGCATCTATGAATAGGAATATTGTACAATGAGTTGGTTCAAGACACAAAAAATATATGGATAAAAGTGAATTTTAAGAGGCAGAAGTTCAACATCATCTCATTTAAAATAGTTTATTAGCTTGCATGATGACCTTTGGAAATACCTCCTCTCCCACAGGCTGCCAGTATAAAAAAAGCCCATGGGAAAGATAACACTGCTACCTAGGTAGGCATCGTTGTTAACCCAAAAAATGCATAAAGAGCTGACAATCCAAGACACACGAGTAAGCTGAGAATTATCCTTCTGCGCTAGCATCTACTACTACATGTTTGTGGAACCCTCACATAACTGGAAATCATCAATGTCTGGGCTCACATAGCACAGACAATGTTAAGAATGAAAAGAGAACACTTATAATTGTTATACTTGCAAACCATTTTGCAGCTGTAGTTCTGGGTCAGCATTCATCAGCAGACTGTAGAATCCATGTTGGAAACATAAGAAAAAACACTATTGTGTACAGCATGGCCTAGGCTTCAAAAATTACCATGAAATTACAAGATACTAATCAAAGGAGATCTAAACTAGGAAGGACCTTGTTTTAGTGGGCACCCATCTGAGACCCCTTGCAAGTAGAAGAAACAAAGCTAAAAGGTGTGTGAAATCCACCGAGTATTATCAATTTCTGTAACAAAATTTGACGAGCTCAGATGAGAAGCACAAAGTGACTCAACCTTACAGAAAGCTTGAGAGAATAATCTCAGATGACTGGGCAAAAAGAAAAAAAACCTGAAGCACCTCCAAGAATACATATAGAGAGTTATATATATACGCACACATGTGCGTATTGAGACGATGGAGATGAAAATGCTACATATAAAGGATTCCTGCACAAAGACAACCATGTCATAATAGTCCACAGCAGGAGGGCAGAAACCTTAGGCATAATCCACAGTGACCATTTGGGCATTGAGAAAGGCAAAAAAGAGCCTGAGCTGTTTTATTTTAGTCAGACTGAATGATGCCACAGAAGGTCAAGGGTTAAATGCAAACTCTAGTGTAAAGTAAATGGCTCAACTACAGTGAAGTCTTCTCTTTAGTTATGAAATGCATTGGTGTAAATACAACAACAAACACGCATACACTGGAATAACATCACATTCTTCTGGTTTGGGATCTAAGATTGGTGCATTTTTATTTCAGTTCAATGAAAAAGATCACCCCTTGATAACATACTGCTTTCCACAGAGTTTGGTCTGACACACCATTGACATTGACAGTGTCTTTATATTGACCAAAATGGGTTTTCAAACAGCAATTTTTGCATTTCTGATTAAGTTCACAGGTGACTCTGTAGCAGCAATGTCATGGCACTATAGATCCTGTTTGTTTGGAATGGTACTCCTTGGTGGGTTAATATCTCAGAAACAGGCCATGATTGCTCTCACTTCTAGGTTGCACTCAACACTTAATCCTCCAGCAATGTGTTATTTAGGGGCACTGGCTCAGACATTCTCTAAGGCCCTAGACAAAAAAAAAAAACCCACAAAAACAAACCCAAAAAAACCCCACCACATACACACACCCCCAACTGGCTGGAATTTGGTACATTTGTTTATCCATACAAAACAAGTGGAACTGAAGTTGTAAAAAGTTATGGAAGTACTTATAAAAGAAAAGTTATAAATTATAAAGTGGTTCTAAGCAAAGTAGCAAACCACTACCTTATATGTACCCTTTCTTGCCCCATAGCCAGCAAAGACAAAGCTTTGTAAGGAACATACTGGATACATCATTTTGCCCATGGAAAAATAAATGCAGGGAGGCTGTCCAGTCTTGTCAGTTGATCCTGTTTCTTGGCAGAGACCCTGATCTCAGATATAGCTCCAGAGCTGTTGATCTGTCTCATGTAACCAACTATGCAAATAGTTAATTTTTTCAAGCTGACAACCAAACTTCAAAAAAACCTCACAACAATACTAGTGGCTTGGATCGACCCAAGAATAGTCTTTACAGCAAAACAAAATTACCATTTCACACTCCAAGAAGGAAATTAGATTTGTTACAAAACGAAAAGCACTTTTTGCAAAATGTAGAAATGAAACATTTCTAGGGTGGGTGAAAAAAAATCCATTGAATCTGAACTGAATTCACAAACAATTTTGGCTCCTCAACTTCACACAATAAGCCTCTTGGCTGATTACTGCAATTCTTAATTAGGAATGAAGCTGCACTCACTGAATGAGGGCAAGCATGTATATCACAGATGTTAACACCCTGAGGAGCACACACAGAGTGCTCTTCTTTCTGTACTGACTTTCCTCCCTGCTAAACTTAGCATATATGAAAGTCTTTATCCTGGGAGAGGCCAACCACAGCGCGTGAGACTGGCCATTACCAGCAGAGACAATAGCTAGCCTGGAAGGAGAGGTGCCACACTGGTGGTACTCTACAGTCCTCCCCCCAGAATTGCCCAGATAGGGGACTGGCCACAGCACACTGTAGAACTGCCTCCCAGTGCCACACTTCCTTCTGGAGAAGTATGAAGGAAATGGGGTCTCACTCAGCACATAGCTAGGATGCAACAGAGAAGAATATTGCCCTCTAAAATTACTTAGTTTTCTGGAGAAAAGCAAGTATGAGGGATGAATAGAAGAGAAAATATCACAGAAGCAGGTCCTCAGCTATGGAACTCTGACTAGAAGAGGAATAAACAAGGAGTAACCATAAGAACTAGATGCCAACCCATCTTCTAGATCTAACTTTTCTTCATGAAGTAGTTCAGGTGCACACATCCTGAAGTCAGATAGTCACACTTAGAGGGAAACAAATACGCAGAAATGGTTTACTCAAGCAGGATGAAAAGGAAGACATGGATGGAGAGGAATTAAAATGCTATTCCCATTTTGAACACCTGAAAATCAGGACCAGAATAAGTTCAGCATAGTTAAACTCTCACCCTTTCAAATACCTGAAAATGAATGGGACTCCTCAAATGCTTCATCATATGCTGAACTGAGGTTTTCCAACTGCTGGTGGATCTGTCCCAGAAAGCTACCACAGTGACAGCCTGATTCCCTTGAGCTGGACCACATTTGCACCACAGCAATAGTGCAAGCTGGCAGATGAACAGGAGACTTTGCAGTGCCATGGTTGTGAGCTACCTGCCAGCACCTAACGATGCTACATGAGAGGGGAGGCAGCCGCAAACAATGTCAGCTCTCCCTAGTAAAGCTCCAGTTCAGTGTAATATTCTTGTCTTCTCCTGCTCCCATTTCTTCCCCATTTCTCATTTTTGCTTTATCCCCTTTTTATTTTTGTTGCCTGAATGTACTTCCAGAGTCCCTTGCCATGGCAACACCTGCAGGTGAAGGCAGAGCTCATCATCCACAAGCTTTGCCAGTGCTGAAGAGGTAACTAATCACTCCACAAGTAGAGAAGTGCTATCTCCAAGATACCCATGAACAGTTTGCAAATGTGGGTGTCCCTGAAGCACCCGCTTCTCACAGGTGTTTAGCCTGCTTCTGCGAACATCAGTAAAAGCACTTTTTCCCCTGTTTGCATCTCATCAATGTATCTTGCCTGTGCTACTTCAGACAGAGCTGTAAACTCACAGCTTAACAGGGCTAAGGAGACAAGTCTCTTCTGCATCAACTAACA